>NC_135792.1:23686137-23986137 GCF_051106095.1 Pogona vitticeps
TTACGTCAGACTGCACAGGGAAGCCATTGAAATCCACAAGCACCAGCAGAACTTCAACAAAAAAGAGGAAAGTTTGAAACTCAACAAAACTTGGCTCCCAGCTCTCAAAAATGCAGCGTGCAAAAGGTCAACGAACTCTACCCAGCCACAAGGACCGGGGATCACTACACACAAAAGACCAGCTAATGACACCCATCAGTCACAGGAACAGATAATCTCTTCTCCTTAGCACAACAATACACCCACAACAATACACACTAATCACCCATCTACAGAAAAAGACAAAAGCCTATCTCACAGCCATAAATACTGCACTCCCAAGCAAACTACACCAGAGCACAGAGTGCTGTCCTCTGAAGATGCCGGCCACAGAGACTGGCGAAACGTCAGGAAGAACAACCATCAGAACACGGCCGAAGAGCCCGAAAAAACCCCACAACAACCAAACAGGAAAAGCATCCCTGTAATGAACCAAATATATTCTACTATTAGATTGGTGCTTTTAGCTTATGGGAATACACAATAGCCTATTATTCAGCAATTAGGATTAGCCGCTTCCTTCATTAGACAGTAAATCTTTGCAGTGGATTTCCCTTCTTTTCTAATCATCAAAATCTCTCTCTCTTACACTCACATGCATACACACATATGTAGGCTGTGCTCTATCCTTCTTCCAAGGTTCTGGGAGCAACATTTTTTTTCAGCTCAGCTGCAGCGCAAAGAGTTTTTTTAAATTCTTTTCTCTCATTGCTCTGTCCCTTTCGGCAGAGCTCAGGAAAAGATACCGTCCTGTCCTGCCGCTCCCAGAACCTGCTGTGGCCCGGCTGTGCAAGCTCGGGAAATTCTGGGAGTCCAAAAGGGTCGCTTTTCGAAAACTTTGCCCCAAACCAGGTTTGAAAAGTTCCTTGAAAAAAGGCCCTTTGGCCAGTGCCCGCCAACACCAAAGCAACCCCTCCTTCTGCCTGGTGGCAATGCCGAGCCCCGGGGCCCGTTTCCTTTCCCTACCGTAACTCCCGAAGGCCCCCCCTTGAGGCTGATAAGCTCAAAAAAAAGGTTCCCCAGGGAGGGCAGGAGCGGGCACTGGAGTGCCAGCTGCTCCCCAGGAATGCCTGCAGTCTGATGCCAGGGTTATTACGAGTCAGCAACTGCCAGTGTTAGAAGATTGCTCTGGCAAACAAATACCATGTTTGCTCACTCCAAATAGTTTTGTGCCTTATCCGATGGTTGCAAAGAGGGCTCACCCATGCCCAGAGCTTGAAGATCTGACATTCTGTGGATCCTAGAACCCACAGCATGGACACCGGATGTAGGATTCTGAGAATTATCTTTTTAAAAAAATGGTAATTTTACAAGTTCTGGTGATACCCCATGATGGGATGGCAAGAATCTGTAAGCCTTTTCTGCCAAGCTTCTCGACTCGCCAGCTCCCTGTAATTCCCGACACACACCTTATTTATTTATTTACCCCGTTTCCCTGAAAATAAGACCTAACCTGAAAATAAGCCCTTGTAGGATTTTTCAGGATGCTTGTCATATAAGCCCTACCCCCAAAATAAGCCCCAGTGAAGTGAAACCCTGCCCTCCACCCTTGTGTAGCAACCAGAAGATGACAGGACTGTATTTGAATAAATTTAAAGGGTTGTACATGAAAATAATAAATAAAACATCCCCTGAAAATCAGCCCTAATGGGTTCTTTTAGGAGCAAAAATTAATATAAGACCCTGTCTTATTTTCGGGGAAAACACGGTATTTGTTTATTTATTTAATTAAAATTATAAGCCTGGCTCCAGCCTTTTGTGGACATGGGCTCAGGTCAAACTATACGGTCATCTCCCCAGTGGACTGCTCAGGCAGTCTTATTTTTCAAAACAATCACTTTGGAAAGAAAGCGCTAGCGCGGTGGTCAGAAGAAGTCTTTGTGCCAGCCTCAAGGGCATGACGGGTCTTTTCCTTAAAAAAAAAAGTAGGTATGTTTGAGAACGCGAGGTTGCCTTGCCCGATCCTGTTTAACAATATATTATCCAGAATCGCCCTTTGTCCAGAACATCCTCCATTTGATGGTCTCTCCAGTTCAACCCCATCTTAAAGATAAAGGAAGATGGAGCCATAACGTTACCCGTCTGCTAAATAGATCACTTGCCTACAGTCATACAGTGATGGATGGCATTTCTGTCAAAATCAGAACTGCTACAGTATTTCTGACTCTCTATCTATACAAAGCTGATGCAAACGAATGCACTGTTTATTTTTTCATTTCCTCTTTAAGTGTCCCCTGATGTCAGTTTCTATCAAGACAAAGGCCTCCCTGCTGAGAATTAGCACAATACGGCAACAGTATGTGGTGCCTGAACCACACCCATCCTCTTGAGTTGGTCCAGATTTCCTTCACACACACAAAAGTAAATTTGCTAGCCTCGCTCCAGTCCTTTTCTTCCCCTTTTGAACGCCCCCTACCCTGGGCCTAGATTTCAAGAGTAGGAATCTTTGGGGTGGGGCGGGAGGGGAGCCCACATTGTGAAGTTCTTCTGATGATGGGCAAGGAAACAGCACTGCCCCATAAGTTTCCTCCTACGCCAAAGTATCTCCAACCACATCTTAGAACACCCACGCCCGTGTGGCTGTCAGCGTTCGGCTTGATCGACTTGAAAAGGTCATCATGTTTTATGATCTTTGCGCATGCATGCAGCACATGTTCGGGAGCCTGAAGCCGAAATAGGCTTTCTGAAAAAAAGAAAAAGAAAGCAGGGCAGCCACAACAAAACGCTGAGCCGAGAGGTTCCTGCTTGTCATCAATGGCCCACCCTTTGAAAACAACAACATGGCCCTTCAGCAGATCTTTGTGGCGAAAAAGACAACAGAACAAGAAGAGCCAAAAGTGCACAGACTTCGGCACACCGGATCCAAACAGTTTTGCTCAGGAACTGCACCCAGCAGTTGCATGGCTATACGGAAGTAGTTGAGAGGTCCTCTCTACTGCTTATGGACCATTCCCCATAGGCATCAAAGTGCATGGCAAGAGAGGTCGAACTCCAGGTCACAATCCAGAGGGAGGTGGGGTGCTTTGGATTTCAAGATCCATGGTATAACAGTCTTGGAGCGGCTAAGTCACTCTCTGGCTTGCTAGTACTTTCTCTCATAATAATACAGTGGGGTCTCTACTTAAGAACTTAATCCGTATTGGAAGGTGGTTCTCAAGTTGAAAAGTTCTTATGTTGAATCTGCATTTCCCATAGGAACGCATTGAAAACCATTTAATCCATATCTGCTCTTTTCCGTCCATAGAAACTGCAGTGGAACCTCTGCTTAAGAACTTAATCCATTTTGGAATGGTGTTCTTAAGTTGAAACGTTCTTAAGTTGAAGCAAAATTTCCCATAGGAATGGACTGAAAACCAATTAATCCGTTCTGCCTGTTTTTTTGTTATGTAGAGGTGCGTTCGTACATTGAAGCATTAGTTCCCATAGGAACTAATGCAGAGCTGGTTAATACGTACTCTACCACTAGGGGTAGAATTTTTTTTTTAACCTAAGATGACCTAAGGTTAAAAAAAGAGCAGGAAAGGTTTTTTTCCTGTTCTTATCTTGGATTTCTGTTCTCAAGTAGAAGCAAAATTTAGCAAATGGAGCTGTTCTTAAGTTGGATTGTTCTTAAGTAGAGACGTTCTTAAGTAGAGACCCCACTGTAACTGTGTGCCGTCAAGTCAATTCTGACTTACGGTGGCCTTTCTTCAAGGTTTTCCAGGTACAGAATACAGAGAATTGGGTTTATCGTTCCATTCTTTGGAGGGCATCCTGAGACTATGCAGCTTGCCCAAGGCTACAGAGGGTTGGCTCGTCTCCCGAGAGGCCCAGTGGGGAATTGAACTCCCAGCCTCTGGCACCGCAGGCAGAGGTTGGACCTGAACCACTGAGCTATCCGGCCAGCCAGTACTCTGTCTGATTATGGACAAAACACAAACTATGTGAGAGTTTTTAAAAAGTTGTGTGGTGTATCTCTTGTCGATGATGGAAGGAGTCCACCGCTTTGGCTTGCCTCCCCTCTGAAGAGGAGAGCACTGTAGCTTTTCTGTGTTTCTCCAATGTTTATTTCACTTTCTTCACAAGACAGGCCTTGGGAAGTTATTTTTAAAACCAGATGCACCGAGTTGGCATTTTACTTTTTTAAAATCCTGTTGGTGTTTGTGTAAGGTATGCATAAGTTGTGGAGGTTAATTGAAGCGAATTGTCAAGGTGCAGGGGTCTTTCTCAGCCACACCCTGGCACCGCATCAATTAGTCACAATTAGCTGCAACAAGTTATACAAACCTTATATGGACACGGATGGGATCCTGGCCATTGTACTGCTCACAACTTGTTATGTTGAGGGTAATATGTGTGACACAAAATTTTGGATCAGTTTTAAGAGTACTCTCTCTGTGTTTCTCAACAGAGTTAAAACACTTTGAGCAGAGAATGCAGCTGGAATAGATGGTTTCGCTTAACATAATTGTCCATATCTGTTGTAGTTTTAGTTGTTTCATTTGTTCCTGTTTCTTTAATAAATAAATACAACTCTAAATGATATTAAAAACAAAAAAATATTAAGGCCAGAAAGAGCTAAAAAATGACCCCCACCTTCAAAATTGCAATGCATTATTTTTGAAAGAACAAAGCTTACCTATTACATCTTTTTTTAAAAGGTAAAAAATATAGTGGTTGCTATTTTGCAAAAAGGAAATTACTGTGTCCTTTGTACTTCTCAAAATGAACATGATAGTGGAAATGTCATTATTTGTAGTGCATGGTTTCCAAATGCTGTAACCATGTACCCCTAAAGCTTGGAGGGTGCAAATTAGCAGGCAGGCTCGGGCCGATCTGCCACCTGATCTTCAACAGCATGTTGACACACACACACACACACACCCCTCCAACATTCTTAGCAAAAATATCAACAGGCGGAATTGCTATAAATAACGTTATGAGGTTGCAGTCTGGTTGCATTAACCCAGCAAAAAGGGAAGTTATAGAAAGGGAACCAGCAAAAAAAAAGGGAAGCCCCTGTTTCCCTGAGCTGCTATCAAATTGGAGATCGGGTTCCTATAGGGGAAGCCTCAAAAAAGTTAGAATTCTGAAATGTGTTAGACAAAGTAAATCAATTGGCCATGGTTTCTTTCCCCTTTTTTTCAGTTGGTTTTTTTAAAAAAAATCTGGTGGAAAGCACAGCAAAAACTGGATTTTAAAAAAAGCTGTAGAAGTCTGGTAGCTTCCCAGGGTAGTGTAGTGGACAGAGTAACAGACTGAGACTCGGGAGGTCTGGGTTTGAATCCACGCTCAGCCATGGAAACTCATCAAGGGAATGGACCTGGGAAAAAAACATTCCTTAAATATCTAATTTACTTTGAAAGCCCTGTTAATAGTTACTAGAAGTTGGTTCCAGCTTGATGATATATAAGAACAGAAGCTAGCTAAAATAGGAAACACCCCCCCCCCAAAGCAAACAACTGCATCACTGTATCATTCCCAGCATGTTTTAAGACCATTCCTTTTACCAGGAAAATGTTTAATTTGTTTCTGAGTTTTGCAGAACTACTCAGGACTATAGGTCAAGGAAGACTCTGTCTTGATCTATTTAATACAATTCATTTCACTGGCCCTTATGGGTCCCAATTTATGAAAGAAGTAAATGCAATAATTAATTTTTCCTGGTTTTCCAAGCATTCGTGAACACTAGCACAAATCTCTGTATACTGTATCTGCCTGCCTGCCTGCCTGTCTGTCCGTTCGTCCATCCAAATCACAGATTTTTATTTATCCCCACTCTGTCCCAAATTAAATTCATTGCTATCTCCATTATTCCTGCTTATCCTTTCTCCCCTTCTTTCCAGTTAAACAAGGAGATCATAAATACATTAAACATTTAGATGGATGCCGGTTTCGGGCTAAAGATGGGGAGCTCATATTTTTCTCTACCCTCTCTTCCCAGAGACTCAACATTACCGCGGCTTTACTAACTTTGGATACAGCAACTCTCAATGCCCAAACTGTCCTCTAAGGTCCTTTGCTCAAGAAGAAGCCCTTTCTACTCTTCTTTCCCTATTTAGTGTTCTGCGAATGATCAGCTGTAACAATCTGTGCCTTCATTTGGCTTTACCATTTCCTCTCTCCCAGTGATTTTCCATGGCCAAATGGGGATTTGAACCCTGTTCTCCAGAGTCCTGATCTGTTTCTCTAGACACTATAATATCACACTGGGATTCCATTTGGGATGGGACCATAGTAAAGAGGACGTTCTTCCTTTTAGGCTCAAAAAAAGTTGTCTGGACCCAGATTCTGTTGTGTCTCATTCTGTCCAAATCCCTGATCTCCTGCAAGTTATACTCTGGGAGAAATGAGCTGTTCCTTCAGGGTCCTTTAAGACCAAGCCATCATTAACCATGCAGCTTAACAAGATTCTGCCCTGAAAATTTCCCAACCAATAACTTGCTCCCAAAGTGTTCTCCATCACAAACCCTTGTATTGTGTATCGACATACATTAGGGACAATGAAATATAAAAGGAACTTTGGGTAGGATTAATGTTTATAGGATGTAGGATTATAAAAGAGCCAGACTATTTTTATTTTGAGAAGGTCTTACTGCTCAATAAACTTGCTGAAATTTGAGAACAAAGACTTTGTTCATATCGGTTGTCGGGAGCCGGCCTCAGAGTACGTCCTGGAGCAGCTGAGTCTGTGCTCCCATTTCTGCTAACGCTGGAGCGGCATTTTTTTTCTCCTAGAAAAAAAAAACTGTTGGCTGTACAAGTGGCGGGACGCCCAACTTTGCAAGAGGACAAATTGATTTTTAGCATTTTTGTGCTGCTGTCTGTTTATTCTAAGCACTCTGCATGACAGCGCACGCTGTACCAGGAGGCAAAATGGGAAGGTGGCCTAAGGTTGCGACTACACTTTGCTGCGATTTGATCCACAGCCTGCATTACATTTGAAATCACAATCAGTGCTTACACCAGAGCTGTGGATCGATTCAGGAGTGCACCCTTTATAATGGATGTGATGCGAGTTACATTGCAGCCCACCTTCCTTCCTTCCTTCCTTCCTTCCTTCCTTCCTTCCTTCCTTCCTTCCTTCCTTCCTTCCTTCCTTCCTTCCTTTGGTCCCACCTCTGCTGATCCTTTCATGGTTTGGTGTGAACCTGCTTTCTCATTCAAAGCTTGAGACTATGACATTTCTCAAAAACCTTTCTGTAGAGAAATAACATGGAAAAGTACTTAACAGTCTAAGAGTACAGGCTGTCAAAAGTTTGAATCGTGATTTTGCAAAATACCTCAGAACTCACATATCAGAATGATTCCATAATTGAGATCACCACCTTCCTCTCCCCATTTGTTATTCTTTCCCCTTACTTTCAAATAATACATGAAGGAATTACCTCATCTCACGTCACATAAGGTTTTAATCTATTGGCATGATTTTAAAGTCTACTTTCAGACTTGTCAATTAAGTGATTAAGAACACAAAGCCTTTGCTTCACAAAAGGACCTTCCGGCATGCTCTTACTGTATTTGACAAGACTCAAGATGAGCATCTAATCTCCCACAATGTCCCCCCCCCTCCGTGAGCATGAACATCATGCCCCAACTGCCTAAATCACCAAACACCATTTACAGACTTCATTTATAAGAAGATATCACAGCTAACCACTCGAGAAAAAGCCCATTCGAATCCTTCCATCTTAACAATGTAGAAGCTCCCTACCCCAAGCAGCAGAGGGGGAAAAAAAGCACATTTTGAGATTAAAAAGGGCTGGACTGATCTGAATCACCTTTTGCATCATGCGGGTCGGGCAAAAAAAATACTTCAAATTCATTTGATAAGCAGAGCAAATCCCATGACATTTGACCATGTAGTCGCGCCCTAAGGCAGCAGATTTTGGACAGCACAAAAAGAGCTGCTTTGCTTTGATCCTGTAAATGGGGAGAGGGCCTTGCAGGATTTTCTGCATTGTGGGCTATGCACCTTGATTCAAGGGATGCCGTGCCCCCAGAGCCACTATGTCCTAAGCCTGCCTTGCTGCGCGCAATATCTCAGCAACCCCCCTGTGTCCAAAGTCAAGACAGTTGTGGTGCAGTGGTTAGCATGCTGGCCCAGGACTTGGTGCCTGGTTCTAATCCTCATGGTACCATAAAATTCACTGTACTCCAGCGTCGGTCCCACAGGGTTGCAGCCTCCATCTTTCAGCCCCATAGGGCCACCCAAGAATCGCTGTCTTAAAACAATGTGTGAATTAGTTGAAGGCAATGGTTCGGATTATTCCCTAGAAGCCAGCGGGGTTTCGCTTTCATTATTTTACTTCTGGAGAGATTTTCATCACTTGGCTATTCTTGGCCGGGTCTGAGCATCCGTCTGTGATCCAATTAGCACAGTGTTCCAAAAAGCAGGCACCGGTCCAGCCGGAGAAACGTCAGCTGAGCCGGGCAGAAAAAGCAGGGCTCTTGGGGTTTTTTCCTGTTTATGGGCCACAGCATTTGGTATTGGCCCTTGCCATCCCTTGCTCATGCTTTTCCTTTCTTTTACCTCTTTGTCCTCCTCCTCATCATCATCAACATCAGGGCTGCTCACCAGATTCAGAGAAAATGCACATTGCAAGCAGAATCGGCTCGATTTGGACTGATATGTATGAAGTCTGGAGTAGAAGAACAGAGGGGTGACTCTGGAGCAAAATGAAGCGAAGTTACCGTTGAATTGGGTCCAAAGCACAAATGGAATCGGAGGGTGCACAAATAATTTCATCCTTCTTTTCTTTTCTTTTTTTTTAAAGAGTAGGTCTTAAAAGTGTCTTGCACAACCCTAGAAGTGGTCTGTCTGAAATTTGGCAGTTTTTCTTCCCTCGTCAGTGTCTCACTTTTTGCCATATTTCATGTGCATTTGTGCAAAGCCAAAAAAGTTACACCATTCTTTTTAGTTTCCAATGCATTGTACAAGTCTAGAAATCAGTTCAGATTCCAGACAAAAAACTGAATCAGGTGTGTGTAGGGGGGACGAAACTCAGATAGTTGTTGTGGGTTTTCCAGGCTCTTTGGCTGTGTTCTGAAGGTTGTTCTTCCTGACGTTTCGCCAGTCTCTGTGGCCGGCATCTTCAGAGGACTGGAGTAGCAACTCTGTGCTCTGGTGAAACTCAGATACTTTTGGAACTTCTGAAGTGACCTACAAATCCAATGGGGCTGGACATACAGGCTGCTTCAGTAGTGTTAGCTTAGCCATTTGCTGGATCTTCTTTTGTACACTTGGTGGGACATACGTTGCGTGCACTTAGGTGCTGCATGGATTTGATTTCTCCATAGTCACAGAAAATGTATCTTGTATCCAAGGAGCCCTCTTTGACTTGCTTATTCTTTGCTCTTCGTATTTTGCTTTGAAATCTATTATGTGACTTCTGGATGGTCCAGCCAGAGTCTTGTCCTGGTGGGAGACACTCTACAGCAGTGGTCCCCAACCTTGGGCCTCCAGTTGTTCTTGGACTACAATTCCCAGAAGCCTTCACCAACACCTCTGCTGGCCAGGATTTCTGGGAGTTGAAGTCCAAGAACATCTGGAGGCCCAAGGTTGGGGACCACTGCTCTACAGTGTTCATCCATTTGGCACAGGTTTTTTTTGTCACCATAGGTTTAGCCTAGCCTCTTCTGGTTTCATATTTTGAGCTTCAGAGGTGTGCAGAAAACCTTTCCTCAACTTTAGGCATCATCCAAGGGTTTGGCGTCCATGAAGTGGATGGGTTTGGTGCTGTACTACCTTATTTTGCTCATTTTTTTTTTGCAAGCGTCTTTGAGTGGCACTGTAAACTTGCTGATGAGTGGACAGACTGGAACCAGCAGATTTCAGCCCCTGGTTCCTATATCTGACAACAGCAGCTAAACAATCAGCTAAGAATGTCAGACACTGAGCAGTGGATTCATGGTCAGATTGACCTGGCTGAGCAAGAGAGATCAGCTTATCTTAGGTGAGACTGGAAAAAATTCAAAATATTTATCAGGGATTCCTTGAGCAATTTTGAGATTAGGCATACCTTTAAGTTTGCTTAAAACACACTTTGAACCAGTCTGTGTGCTTACAGGTGGACCGACTCCAGGGCGAGCGTCAATAAGTTTCATGCAGCAATTTCATCATCCCCCTTCTTAGGCGAGAGTTGGTCGTAACAAAAAAGAGGAGCATCTGGGAGGATTAGCCATGGAAAAATGAAGAACATTTGGATCCTTGTAAAATTCCACAAACTAGGTAGCAAAGTGGTTTTGGTCAATGGGATCCAGAGCGGGGGAGGGAAGGGATGGGTGGATTTATTGAAAGGGGAACAGTAATAAGAGAGGCTGTGTGGTCTAATGGGTAGAGTGTTGATCTAGGATCCGGGTTATTTGGGTTCTTGTCCCCATGTGGCGTGAAATTCACCAAGGAACCATGGGCCAATCAATTTGTTTTTCAGCCTGGCCTACCACACTGGGTTGTTGTACAAATACAACAAGGATGAAGAAGGTCCAAGTGGCCAGACATCTTACAAACACCAAAATGTAGCTCAACTGGGATAAAAGGCTTTGGCTGGAAGGCTTTGAGGTTTAGTTAAGTCTTAGCCTCGCTAACCCTCCAACTCTTTCCACTTTAGACCTTTTGTCTTAGGTAAACCACATTTAGGTGTTTTTAAGGAGTCTATCTATGAGGAAGAACCCCCAGAACAGAGAATTATAGGTTTTGTAGTCCAATAATTTTTTTACAATCCAATTCCTACACTGCTCCATCGTTAGGGCTGTTAATCTATCTCGAGAAGTGGCAATAGGACATAAAATAGAAGCAACCAAATGTCTGTAAACAGTAAATAAGCTCTTGAAGCCTATCCATTTTTTTTTTAAAAAAGGCCAAACATGCAGATGATCCCTCCAGATTTCAGTTCTCCTCTGAAATAAGACATGGGCATGACAGACAGGCAGATTTAAAAACTAGAAGTGATCTGTTGGCCTTTTCTAGTTTCTCTGGAAGTGGCCTGCCAAAGGTTCAGGTGTAACAGAAAATTCCCCCTCCAGTGCCTCCCCCCCCCGACTGCCCTAAGCCAAGCTTTGAATCTCAAAGCGTGATCTGAGTTCGAAACCATTGGTTCTCAACTTTTCCATCTCTTCCGTCACCCTCTTTGTCAAGAAGGAACCTAAGCCCCTATATAAAAATGCAGGGCATTCTATTATTGTGTTTATAATCTACGGTAATTTTTACGGATGCAAGAAGAAACTGCAGGAGCAAAGTTAGGAATTCATCACCCAAAAAAGGCAAAAAATTTAATTCCATTAGCTCGTGAAAATGGTAATGATGCTCTTGTGGAGTATTAAATGGCTAGGTAAATCCACTGGGATGATTTCCTCGTCCACCTATCATACGCCACATGGTTAAAAAAAAAACCTGCTCCAAACCCTGAAATCCATACTATGGTATAATGCATGGACCAAGCCCCACGGGCAGCTAACTGGCTATGACCGCCTTTCTTAGTTACCAAGGCCACCGGCTGGCATGCACGATGTACCAGCCATAAGCTCCCTTGAAATCAATTGGAGGAGGAGGAGGAGAAAGCTTTGCTTGCCTTCCCGTTCAGACGCCTTCTGTTCCTTTCCATTATCGCGATCACAAACTGTGTTAAAGAGAGGTGGAGGGGAATTTAATCCTGCCCAAAGTTATTTATTTTTCTTAAGCCATTCATTTATAGCCCTGGTCCTTTCAGCTCCCTGCCTGCACCGGCTAGCTCCAGGATCTGTGGTCCCAGGAGGGAAGTTGGCTGTTCTCACAGTATTCCAGATGGGATCAAAACGAGACGCCTTCACGCCAGCAATCTCTTGCAAACAAGGCTGGTTCTCAGGAGGCATCGAGGCTGACGTCTCTCACCCGAGAGATCTAGGCTGTTTCAGAAGAGAAGCCAAATCTGCCTGGGCTTCTCTTGAATACAGGCCAGTTCTCATAGTTTGTCGGCCGGTGGCATTCAAAGAAAGCTCCAGCTATCATAAAACAAAAATCTTTTGAGGCTTGGCTTTTTTGTTTCTTTGTTTGTTTCACACACAAAAAAAGAAACCATTGGTTTAACATTGCTGCCCTCGGAGTTCCTGCGCTTTAAGGCATTACGGGGCTGTGTGGACAGATCTCTTGACGTTTCTCTCAGAAGGAGCGGCTCTTTTCTTCACCTCCACAAAATCATGTTTTTGAGGCATAATTTCCATCCATTCGCTGATGGGCGCCATGCTTTGCCTTGACAATGCAAGTCTTTGATGTGATGAGCTGCAAAAATCCTTCCAGCTCAAGGTTGGCTTGAAAACATCCACCCACACGCCATGAATTAACATCCTGAAGTCGCTCTCCCTTTGTAACGAAAATATCTGTTTGCTTTCCACTGTATATAGGTGTATCTCCTGGTTTCACTCTCAATGAGTCCTCTTGGAGATTTCTTTTAAGGGCCTCCCAGGGGTAAGGCGATCAAAGCCCTTTGCTAGCTTTAGTAAACAGCTCTCCACAGCTCAATTCTCTATAGCCCTCTTGAACTAACAAAGGCAGTTCTTGATTTCTTTGTAAATTTTGAGTTGGATTTCCTCAGAGGGCAGACCTCGGGTTCTAGCAAGCTCTGCCAGGGCTTCTGTTTGTAAACCAAGGGTAGTAAAGCTTCAAGACCCAGGATCCATACCCTCCCGTTCCTTCCTTCTGCTTCCTATGTGTGTCCTTTTTTCGTTTTAGGTCCTCTCTGTGTTTTTTGTGAAGCCACATTGGTCTTTTTCGCCATCTTCTGTCTTTATTTTTTCTTGTTGGAATTGTTTGTAGTTGTGCCTTTAGAACGTCCTTTTCTCGAAACTCCCTCCCACCTTGTCTGCCATGCAGACCTCACCTACCATGGTAAAATCCAGCGTCTGTGTGCGGCTACATTCTGCTCTCTTTTTTTGTTCCTTTTGAAGCAGAATATGGTCGTTTTCAGAGTTCCTCTCGCTGCTACAGCTTCTACCAAGTCATCTCTACTGGTCAGGATCAAGTCCTGGACCCCCATAGGCGCTGGGTTTTAGGGAAGCCCACTTTAATAAACTCCGAACCATGGTAGGTAAGGTCTGCATGGCAGGCAAGGTAGGAAAGAGTTTCGAAAAAAGGAAGTTCTAAAGGCACAACTACAAACAATTCCAACAAGAAAGGAGTTGCATTTGTTTAAATAGGTATACTCAAATTGCAATTACAGTTGGATTCAGGCTAAAAATAAAAGGGAGCTTTTAAAAAAAATTCTATTTGGAGAAGTCCTAAAAAGGAATGATAGCAATTCAAAGGCAGGCATGAACACTCAGAGAAATGACATTTCAGGATGCCTGATATAACTTTCCAACCCTGTAGTCCTCCAAATAATTTATTACCACCCTTATTCCTGTGCCATATTCTCCAGGCCTCCTAGGTCATTACCACAGACTGGTGGTAATTTGGCCAACTCACCTTCACCATGATGTCCCTTCCAATTCACCAGTATTGGGATTACCAGGCTTATAACATATTTAACTTGTCGATACCCCATGATGATAAAAGATACACATGGGAGCTGTCATTGGCAGTCGTCCTGCTGCCAAGATCAGCTGTAGCTCAGGGTTTGTCCCGTTGACATCAAGATGCTCTGGTACCCAGTCAGCTTGAAACAATTCCAGAAATGTGTGTGCTGGGGCTGCTTGACCAGGCACAGAGTTTGCAGAATTACAAAGGCGGGAGAGGATTCTGTAAACTGCCCCCCACTCCAATAACGTCCCTAAGCTCTGTTTAGGAACACTGTCCTCCTCTTCCACAGATTCAGATGTTCTAGATTAGCAATAAAACACCCAAAGTGGAATGGGTGTGGGAGTCATAACACCCTTAGACCTAAGCTTTGGGTTTGAGGGAAGTTGCCTTACGGAACTCAACGCTACAAGGAAATTATGGTGGGAAAGAATTTATCCATTTCTATGATGACAAAAGAGTTTTGCCATGCCCAGAGGGAAAAGCCATTCCTACTCAATTATATCACCCATTGCCAGCTGAGAATGCAAAATGCCATCTTCTGCTGCCACCATTTTGTGTCTGGGCTCTCCCTTAGGCAGCCATTTTATGACCAGTTGTCTTGACATGTTCCCTGGGGGTGCAACCACCCCTGGCTTAAGACATGAAGTGTCCTCTGACGCACCGTTGTCATAGCCAGTGAAACAAAAAGCAACAAGGAGAATGACAGGCCATTGTAAAACTGCTGCGCTGTCACGCAGCTTTAGTATTCGACTGTAGTTTGTCCATTATTATGCACCAACTGGCCTATATTGTTGGCCTTAGAGGAGACTGAGGGATCCCATCAGGAGAGGGGGTGACATTTTAGGGTCCCATTCATGGAGAGAAATAATCCTTTCTTTGCTATTGTGTTTTTATCACCATGGAGAGCGCCACCTGTGTTTTAACCCCTTAGGGACCCAAAACTTAGAATGTCTCCCCTTACAAGAGACCTTCAACATATTCTCCCGCAGGCGGGCATGCACGCACACACACACAAACGCACATTCTTCCACACAGCCATTCTGTCTAGAGAACTGGGAGGGCATGTCTTGTGTTAAAGCCCCACAGATGGTTTTTTAATCCAGCGCGGGAGTTCCCCCAAACTGGGAGGCGAGAGCAAATCCTGTGACACTTTCTACTACCATTGCAAGGTATGCTAGATTCCCGGGCTTCTTCTGTGGAGCAGGCCTGTGAGGATAACCGAATGGGGGAATGGTCCTGGATTTTGGTCAGACAGACAAAGTTCTATTTTCTGTTGAGACCGCTTTTATTCTGTGAGTGCAAAAAGCAATTCCTGCCAGCCGGGCATGAAAGAATTGGCTTCCTGATATTCTCTGACTTGATTAATAAAACAATAACATGCCGTTTTAAAGCCAGCATCACGATTTGCCCAAAGGAAGTCACTGCTCCCTACCAAAGAGATCTGAGGCTATGTTTAAAATAAAACAAACTCATTGAAATCAATTGGACTCCAGCCGAAACTGTACACGATGTACAGTCAGGGTGTCCTGTCTGACACATTTCCAAACCATATTATTGTTCTTGTCGTCGTCATTGTTGTTTCACTTATTTACAGTTCAGTGATGCTCGGGGTGGGTGGGGTGGGGGAGAGAACCAGAGCAATGAAGCTTGAACAAAATTCATCATATAAAACAACAAGGAGCTCTTTGACAAATGTATTATGGCATGCCGTTTCCTAGATGAAAGTCCGCTTCATCAAATCCACAAATGCTTATGCCCAGATTAATCTGTTAGTTCCTAAAAATGGCACAAGACAGTGCGGTTGCTCTTGGTACGACAAGAGTAAGGCAACGACGGCTCTGGAAATTGGCACGATGGAATGAGTTTGACCGCCATTTTGTGAGGTTTTCGCACCTCAGCTCTGAGCATGTTTCACTTTTCATTGGATTGCAACAGGAAAGAGTTTCGCTCACACCCAACAACCCAACGGTGTGTGTGTGTGTTCAACAGTATGTGTGTCTGTATGTGTGTGTATGTGTGTATGTGTGTCTGTATGTGTGTACAGTATGTGTGTCTGTGTGTGTATGTGGGTCTGTATGTGTGTGTATGTGTATATGTGTGTCTGTATGTGTGTGTATGTGTGTATGTGTGTCTGTATGTGTGTACAGTATGTGTGTCTGTGTGTGTATGTGTGTATGTGTGTCTGTATATGTGTGTATGTGTATATGTGTGTCTGTATGTGTGTGTATACACATACATAGTATTTAAAGGTGTTTATATGATATGGGATAAAAACCACAGCACCGTAGGTTTTCTTTTGTAATTTTTTACAACAGTTCTCTACTCGGTGCTTGGTGTGCTATTGTTGTTGTTGTTGTTTAAATGGTCCCTGCCTTTAATCTCCGTCTGACAACTGTGTAAACCTGGTGGATTAAAACTGGTAGGAAACCACCAGCCCATAAAGCAGCTGCTCCAGCCTTTTTCCTGCCCGGCAGAAGCCTGCCAGGGCCGTGAATCCCTTGGGGGCCCTCGCCTTGATGGCATTCAGCCGGACACCCAGTTCCTCCCAGAGGAGACTTCCCCTTCCACCAGCTGGCTTCCATTTTATAACAAGCCTCGGCTGTCTTTTCCTCACCTCAGCGAGCAAACTCCCCTCCACGTCGTTGCTCAAAAGGTGCACCCTGTGAGATGTCCACAGACCCTCGGGATGTGTGGTCACAAAAAGGACCTCATCTGTCCCTGCGGGTGTCCCATCTCCTCAAACTTTAGAGATGTGGGGGGGGGGTGGAATGAAGGAGAAACTAAGAATACAGTAGGACCCCCCTATCTGCAGGATCAGTATCCACTGATTCATTTATCCACTGCCTGAAAATACTAAATAACATCCCTCCAGAATATGTATTTCCAGGGTCTGTTTATCAGAACTGGCCACTACAAGGAGCTAGAGACCATGCAATGTATGTATAGCTTTCAATATTTCCGCATTTATCAGGATCCACGTAAGGGGAGGGCTTGGAACGAATTCCCTGAGGATACCACAGGGAAATAGGGATATAAAGTACTGCTGTATATCCTTATTTAGAGACAGCATAGTGGGGAGGAATGCGTCTTGTGGCACCCTTAAAACCTACACATTTATATTAGCTTGAGTTTCTTGGATTAAAATTGATCACCTCAGAACAAAATGGAGTACCCTATGAAAGCTTCAGGTATATAGGCACAGATTCCCTCCTTCAGGGAAAGCAGGGTTTCAGAATGAAATCATATACAGAAAATGAGAATTACAGCATTAACGGCGGCCGTAAACTTTTAAAGGGATCGTTACCATGAAGCTCATTCATAATAAGCATTTGCTAACCAATATACAAGTCTACCAAACTGTTAAAGCAATAGATTTGGCTTTCAGGAGAGCTTTTGTTTGTCCTGTTATGCTGAAGCCTTGATGCCTCATTGCATTCTGTAATCTTTTTTTCTTTTTCTTTCTTTTCCTTCCTTCCTTCCTTCCTTCCTTCCTTCCTTCCTTCCTTTCCTTTCCTTTCCTTTCCTTTCCTTTTTGAAAAAGCTCACCACATCGATGCCCACCCAGAGGCACACATGATTGCTGTGGAAATGGCCAAGGGAAGAATCCTAAAAAGTTGGGGTTCATTGGGGTACATGAATGGGGGTGGCCATGCAGAGCCCGCCTCTGGAATAAGTGAAGACAAACGATAGGCCTTAGAGATGGGCACAAAATGCTGTTTTGTCAGTTTGTGCCCATTCATTTAGTGGCCAAACAGTTGTTTGGCGCTTCAAAGCCTCACTTCCTCTGACGGTGCCCACCTGGATTTGGCAGCCTGCCTTCCCTGCCCTGTCTTCCTCCAGGCACTGCCTCTGAGGGATTGCCCACCAGCGGACCTGGAGCTCTGAAGCACCAAACACCTGTTCAGCCACGAAACGAACCAGCCCGAACTGCTGAACCCGTCGTTCGTGCCCATCTCTAACAAGCTTGTCCACAAAACAGCAAATCTACTGCTCCCCCTCAGATCCTTAGAGAAAGGGAGAGTTCACACGCCAAGCTGCATTCAGCTGACTCTTGGTTCTCTGGATATCCCCGTCTTTTTAATTCTATATTTTCCAGACTGGCCACCACTGTTCTTCCCTCATTGTCTCGCTGTAGTCTGTTTCAGGATCAATAAGACTTCTGCAGATTGTAGATTTATTCATGGAGGTCGTCTCCCCATGTGTGTCTCCTGTAGAAAGTTCCGGTGAGTTTGTCTCAGGTGCCCGTATTACCAGTCAATACTGATAAATAATATTGATTGAATACAGATCTTCAAATAAAGAGGTATAGCAATGATGTCAATATTACTGAACCCTCTGAGCTGTTCTTATTATACCCAAATGTTGGATTTGTATTGCTGTTTTTGTGTTGTCAGGCATTGGAGCACATTGTCGGAAACCCTACCGCCCTTGATGTACCATAAAGTTATGCCTATGGAGGTGCATGGGGAGTCATGCTTAGGCATTCCAGCACTTGTACAATTGTGACTGTGGAACCACTACCTCGGTATGGCTTCCATACTGGTGCAGATTGTGCAACTGCTTGTGCAACTTCAAGTTACTAAGGCATAGCTATGCAAGAGGATTTGGGTCAGTGTGTAGGAAAGCAGCACACAACCTTAAACGGATGAGGGTGGTGGTCGTGATGTTGTGTCGGGTGTAATTTCTGTCTTGCATAGATTCTGATGCTGCCGTTGGTATGTCTTGATCATGGGACTCTGACAAGCCTTTCTTCAGTCATGGTTCTTAACCAACTCTAGCTGCCCAGGATGTCTCTCCGGGGGGGGGGGAGGGGAGGAAATGCTCCCTCCAAGGTCACTGTGAGAAAAAAAAACCCCTAAGAGTATGACCTATCAGACCTCAGAGTTTGGTACTGGATACTCAGTGAAGAGATCTGAACAGCATCATTTACTACTGCTCACTCTTCTTCATGCTTCCCCTTGGAGAAATCAGAGACCATAGCCTTCAGCACCATCATAGAGCACTGCCTGTTTAAGCTATCTGCCCTCTTACTAGAAGGGTAAGGCTCTACCCATTGCCCACCCTTGTCCACCTATGTGAAGATTCCTTTGAGCTTTGTCAACCATATTAGATTTGCTGGAAGCAAACAGAGAGCTCTCCTTGGTTCTGAAGAAAGCCAACCTTGGCATGCTCCTCTCTCTCTCTCTCTCCTCTCTCTCTCTCAGACCTTAGAGAGTACCATTTTGGGGCCACAGCCCACTAACTCCCTCAACCAGCAGAAATCCTTGAATCTAGGGAGTTGTAGTCCAATAAAAGGCACTTCTCTATGCTTCCTAGCCTTTCCACCTTCCAGGAGATGCTGGGATCTGCATCTAGACGAGGCCAACATCCTCATGATGCTTGTGATGGGGAACTTGTTTTGTACAGGAGAATGGCTTATCCCTCTTCTTCCTTGAGATCCTTCTACTGGGCAGATGACCTCCAGGAGCAAGGCCACGCTGGTGTAGTCGTTCGGGTCTTGCACAAAGTTCCATCCAGGGCTCCTCGATCAAGCAGTTCAACTGGATAACTGGTACCACTACAGTCAAGACAAACCTGAAGGTGGTGAAGCCCAATGGGGGCACTGGTCCAAAAATATTCCTAAACCCATCACTTTGAATTCGAACTGGCTTTGCGGAATGTGGGTTTTCCTTATCATTTGAGTACCCTGGTGGCTTCATTTCCTTTATCTTTACTCCAGGCATTTTGTTGTTATGAACAGCCAAGATTGCTCCTGACTGATGGCAGATCTGATAGAATTCTCAACGTAGCTGAGGTTCCGTGAGTGAGAGGCAATTCGAACCCCGGTCTGCTACGACCGAGTCCAGCACTCTCTCCGGGATGCCACATTGGCTGCAGAAGAAATGAAAAGAAAGAAAGAAAGGGGGGCCCCAAACACAACAAAAAGCAAAGTTGGATCCCTTATTTCTGAAATGATAAAATACAGCTGTTATTCAGAAACCTCTGCATCCATAAGTAAAGTGCTCAGGTTCTCTAGCAGTGCGAAATAGCGGGCAATTATCCTGGGCAGCACCGCCAGGCAGACTGAAGCAGCAGAGAGCCCGTGGTGGGTGGGAGCTGTGTCGACAGCATGGGGGCACAGCACAGTGGAGCGAGCAAGCGCCGTCTTGGAGGAACAGCTGGAAGGACTCAAAGAGTCGGCAAAGCAGCTGATGGAAGCACGGCATACCTCATCCTGCGAGCACAGTGCGGCTTTCTTTCTGACTTCAAAGGGACTTTGTGAAAGCAACGCAGAGATGCACATATTTTCCCGCTCCTACTTGAAACCAATGGCTTTGATTTTTAAGTGTGTGTATACAAGGTTATTTGTTTGTGTGTGTTTTTATTTTTGAAAGACAATCACACCTAAAAGGCATGAATTGCTTCTCGTGTCCAATAAAATCATCAACGGAAGTGCAGAAATGCCACCCATTCCTGAAACATAGCAAACTAGGAATAACCGTTACAAAATGCCTTATGCATACAGTACTTATGTAAGGGATTGCCCCAGTCCGGCTTGCACTTAACAACTTTTAAAACAGGCCGATGGACTAATCTATCATGCAGCTATGCATAAAGGCAGCTGAAGGTGATACCATGCCAATTTGTGTGTGTGTGTGTGTGTGTGTTCGTGCGCGCTCCTACGCTCACTACGAGCCACCACCTTTAACAGTCTGAGATATATAAAAAAGCGGAGGACTTTATGAAGTAATGTCTGCTTCATGTGGTAGAACGCAAAGGCCAACAATAAAGAAAGGCCTTTTTTGTTCCATATCTGAAACACGCTGAAGGTAACAACAGCCACAGCAACAACACACAAGCAGTGTTCCTCTTGCCCCTCACGACTTCTGAGGCGCTGTTAAACTTCCCCGGGGAAGGCCATAAAAGCCCCTCACGAGGGACCTCATGGCTCCAATGAGTTTTTATATGGGGTATATTTTTATCTGGGCTTAATGTGGTGGCAGTCATTACTGCCACAGGACAAATGTCTCATTGATCCAAAATTCAGCATTATTATTTTCGTCCCCAGGAAAGGAGAACTTCATGGTAGAGATATCCTTGACCAAATGTCTGTGTTTGCCCAAATCCTCTCCCATCTTGTCTGAACTCTTTTCAAATACCCGTGAAATCCCCTTTTTGTATTTAACAAATGCTTTAAAAAAAGAGTAAGGGCTCTAATGGCTGAGAGGGAGCAGCTGTCAGAGCTCTTAACCAAAGCTTCAGCACGCAATATTTGCTCTTTCTTTCTTTCTTTTTTTTAAAGTTGGCTCTATTCACCTATGCCAAGAGCTTCATGTTTCACCTCTACCCTGGTAATTAGCCAAGGAAATTATGAAAATAACCAGATATCTCAAATGAATTAGACCCCACCTGTGATTCTTCTTGTGCTGGATGTTGAACGTCATCTTTTCCTTTCCTGTTCTTTAGTTCTTGAATAAGAAAAGAAAAACAAATTAATGTCCCCACTGGATCGTCTGTACACCCCTATTTAAAACTAAAGGAGAGAATAACACTTGGATGGACCTTTTTTTGTTTCAAGAGGGACGCTGGAGCTTAGCACAGAGCTTGTAAAAGGCAGTGATGGGGGCAAGCCTTTGGCACCAAGTCTCAAGTCCCTATTAAAAACAAGTCCCACCCCCCACCCCCAGAATGAAAAAAGAAGGGTGGGTGGGTTCCAAGTCACAAGTCAAGTCTGAGTCATTGGGGGAAAAAAAAAAACACCAAACAGCCAACTTGAGTCACTGGTGTGACTTAAGTTTGACTTGACCATCAGCCCCATGACTTGAAGCCCCCCCCCCCCCGTCCTTGGTGAAAATGATGCTCATGGTGAATTTTGGGAACTGTCATCCGACAAGCTCTGCAGGGTTGGGGAAATCTGTGGAGCAAACTAACCCTCTCCAGGGTTCAAACCTATGCCTGCCTGATTGTCTTCTAGTCGCTCCATCCCTTTCTTCCACCTTAGCAGATTTTGTACGGTTTCCCCCTTTGGCAAGAGCTGTAGGCTGACCACTGCCGTAGGCTGAAGTTGGCAGGGGTGGGGACTTTAGACTTTAATAGATGGACTCTAGACTTGCGGTCAAGTCAGACTTAAGTCACACCGATTACTCAACTCGGATCCAACTCAGGGTTGTTGTTGTTGTCCCCCCCCCCAATGGACTCAACTTGCAACTTGGAACTCACCCTTCCCTCCCATTTTTTTCCTTGTTTTTTTTTAAAAATAGAGACTTAGACTTGGGACTAAAGACCCCGCCTTGCACTTGGGACTTGGGTCCAAATGCTTGCCAGCATCCCTGGAAGAAGACTTCTTCATCCTTGATCAAAATGTTCATATTGGGCGGGCGAAGGGAGACAGATAAGAAACGAGATCAAAGGCTCCTGACTCTTAAGAGCTACCATTTTTAGTCATCATCTCGTCTCCGAGGGCTGTCTGTGGGCTTTCGGTGGCATGGAGCCCTCTCCTAATAAGCTTTCCTAGAGATCATGGTGATTGACTGAGAGGTCTTCTCAATTTCCTTGCAGCTGTTGTGTTAATTTCCCACTGTGCCTCTGACATCGTAGCGCTTCTCTATGACATTGGGGGATTTCTTGGTATATGCTGCTTGGCATTGGGGGAAAAATAAATTTAAAGGAGTACCTGGGACCAGTGTCAATGGCAGGTTCTGCCTTAACTTTGTACCCAGAGCTGGCAAAAGTTATTTTCTGGAACGACATCTTCCAAAACACCACAACTGTAGCTTAGAAAGGATGCCTGAATATGCTGTGCAATGACAACGCTTCAGTTGATTCAACTGGTTCAGGAGCTATTTGCATCCTGCATGATGCAGCAGAGCTTGAAAATAACTAGTAGCACAGTTATCTCTAAATTGGCAATGAGCAATGCAACAGACTCCTTTGTAGAGGAATCCTATGATGACGAACCTGCTTTTTCAGAAAGTGAAGTGAAATCTGCCCAGGAAGCAGTTAGGAAGAAATAAATCTCCAGAGATAGATGGAATACCACCAGAACTATTTCATGCTAGTGAGACTGATGCAGCCCTTCAACTTGTGTGGATTATTACTGGAGGCCACTCAAAGGTTTGGATTGAAACCCCATAGTTGGCCCAAACTTGTCTCTTTGGAATTGATGTTCAAGGCAGGTATACCTTGAGTGCTCATTGATTGTGATATTTAGGGATCATATTAGATGCAGTGTTGATTTTGTGACTTCAATTGGAATGAAATCCAATTTCCAATACCAATGAGAACAGACACATTGAATAAATGGTGCTTTATGTAAGGCTTGCTGCTGCAGTTGGAGCTACAGGCATCAACGACTGAATTTAGCCTGGGGTGTTTCCTCTTCAAAAATGTTATGATTTATATTATGGCCTTGCCTTTTCTTTGCTTGAGCATCCTTCTCTAAACAGACTGTTGCAGGGCACGGAGAATATCAGAAGTGAGAGGAAGGCAGGGTGTACTTATTTATTTATTTATTTATTTATTTATTTATTTATTTATTTTAAGCAATGAAAGAAGTAACACAAGTCTGTGTGTGCCACCGGACGATCCTTGAAGAAAGGCAGGGATTTAAAAAAATGGATCAAAGCACAAAACCATAGAAGGAGGCAGTTTTCTCCCATTAAATACAGAGTCAGTTGCACAAACACCCTGACCTCACTTTGAGGCCCCACTGATGCGCTCATGTTCTGCAGAGATCCGGGGCAAGAGGGAAAGTCAAAGAAGTCAAGATTACACGGGCAGAGGGTTGGATGTCGAAACAGTAACCCACAGTTGCAAGAAACCACCTCACGTGCAATTTTGCTGGATGTCCGCCGGATCCTTTTTATCCCAGACTGCATGCTTAGCCACCCCCTTCCCCCCCCCTGATGTCTTCATTGCTTAATCGAGTGACACATTGGTCACAAGTAGCTGAAATAGTACATCTCTTTAGACATAGAAAGAACCAACCAAGGGGAGTTGCTGAAGGAAGGGAAGGAGAAAATAAGGCCATTGCCATTTAGGGCTTGTCTAAACATCTCAGGGCTCCCTTGAATATCTTTGCATTCATCATGCACATTTTCTCTGTGGCTGCACAATGCAAGGCTAAAACAAGCAGCAACGGGGGCATACAGTCGTACTTTCTGGCTTTTTAAAAATTGTTCCAATTTGCAATGGTCCATGATTTGCTTATCTGGACTCTAGCAGCCTGTTGATCTGTGCAGTTTGTGGGTGTGTTATGAAGTGAATGTCCTTTGCAGATGGGTTAATTAGAGCTGCTGCGAAATAGATGGACAGGTGAGAATTGGAAGGCATTTGAACACTGCAATAATGCCTGTGAAGTTTGGACAGATGGAGGGCTGGTGAAACACAGGTCGTAGGGCAAACCTTTAATGTTGTGAGCCGCTTTGGGTCCCTTGTTGGGAGAAATGCGGCATATAAATAAAACTAATAATACTAATGAATTGGGTGGAGTTAGGTTGGAGAAGATGGGCAAAGGAGGAGGACAATCGGCATTGAGAGCAAAATTCAGGAGAGGATCCATGTGTGGAAAAGATGTGCGGGTACCTCTCAGCGCATGCAGCAACAGTGAGTCCCACACACCTGGGTACATACACTGGGATGATGAATTCTAAACAGGACGAACTTTTGCCATAACTGGTCCCTCCCTTTACTGGAGGAATAAGATCAGGTGCACTCCTATTCTGCTCGAAGAGGGGGCTGGCCCCCAATGGTGAGGAAAGGCTCAGAGGACAGCCTCCTCCTTCAATACCTTAAAACCTGAAGATGCTTTGAAGAGGAGACTTGGACCATCAGAGAGCATGGCTCCAAACTGCCTAAAGCGCTAGTCTAGAGATCACGGTCGCCGCTTTAAATTTTGTCTGGGAAGGGGCTTGCCGGCTTTTCCACGTTTAAGTTTTGGCCGGCTGTGTCCTCACTTTGTTCGGAGAGGGAAGTCAGTGCATTCAGACCTGACCGGGTCCCAATTTTCTCTGAAGGGACAAGACGTTGGAGAAAGATCAGGATCACTGACGAACCTCTGCACGCCTCTCTTGTGACCAGACTTCGTGCTTTGCGTCCTAAAGCAACATGAAATTCTTCTGAGCAAACCCTGGGCGGTTTGGGAGGAGAACCTCCAGCTTGCTTGATTGCTCCCAGTTCCTTTCCTTGATGCATTCCAATGAATCCCTTTAGGCCATCTCCCGGGCTTCTCTCCCCCTTTTTTCTTGCACATACTCCTGGCTGGGGTTCCCCTTGGCATAGCAGCCATCCCCAGATTTCCAGACAGAAACCAGAGGCTTCTCTTTCGCTTCAGGTGAGGTCCTCTTATTGTCTGCAAAGCCGCACCCATGCCGTGCTAACCAGATGTTCCATCAGAGCCACAGACGGTTGGAGATTGGAGCAATAAAATAAAATTAAAGCAACACACACCTCCCACACACCTCAGCGACAATACTGCTGAGGCCGTGGCTGGGCCACCATGAGAATCATGGAACCATGCCCCGGAGCTTAGGAACGCCCAGTTTTTTTTCCTGGAATCGCAATGGAAACTGAATCAAAACACGGTTGCCAAACACGATCTCGCCAGTGTTTGCTAATCAGCTTGGATATTTCTCTGTGCTGACATGAGGATCCAGGAGCGATGAAAGCTGCCATCTTGGAATTTGTGACATGTGCTCATTGTATCTGGAAGATTCTGTGTAAGGCATGTCCTTTCAGATTATCACCGGGTAGGTGGGGCAGGAAATTATCTTTATTACATAGTGGGTTATGACCCAGATGGGCAAAGGCCCATCTAAAAGTGAAAGTGGAGGTCCTCTTTCTCTGCTGGGATCATGAGGGGAGGGGGCTAGACCTTAGGATGCCTTCAGGAGCACCGAGACGAGACATGGTAGAGACCAAGACTCTTAGGAGCCAAAGGGCTTCATAGCCTTGGGCTGCGGATCTAGTGCACGGTCCCATTCACAGCTTGGAGAAGTTCCTTTTTTCGGACCACGCCTCTCCAAATACTGGCTACGTTAGCGAGATGATTTTGACAGTCGTGGCTGAAACCAGCAAGATTTTCCAGGTCTGGTCCCTCTTGATAGCAATAGTTACCCCACTGGTACTGTTTGAACGTAACCACAGAATAGTTATATCCCTACAAAATAATTAGTGGATGACTAGTGTTATCAACAATTGAAGTGGGATCAGTCCTTAAAATATGCTGCCGTTTCCAGTCAACCGTCAAACTCTGGCTAGGATTTGGAGAGTTGTGGGCCAAAAAAGGTAACTTTTTCCAAGTTGTGCAGGGAACTGGGCTCTAAATCTCATGACTTTGTGCTCCTTCCTCTACCCCTTTTCTCTATTGCAACAAGGGAGGGGGGGAAATGAAAATCAATTTCAATAAGATTACTCCGAAGTTGCCGATAGAGCTGTTTCTCATCTCCAGCCAAGCTGTAATCACTTTGCGGCCGCATGCGGATACATCATGTCTTTCAACAGCCTAAGCAGCCCCATTTTAATTAATCCAGTTCCTTTTGCTGTTAAATGATATGGCAGCTGTTCTTACAGTCCATATCTAAGTATCACATTGCATGGCATAAATCAACAAAGGAATATTTATGCTTTTGTTTTGCCAGCAAAATTACTTTTCCTGAAGCTTAAGGCCCTTTTAAAAAGAGCTTTCTAAGAACAGAATTGAAATGTGATTCATACAATATTAATTCATAGTCAGGCTTATGGGCATGAACACAGAATGACGGAAATGATGCTAAGGTCTGCATATTAAAATATTGTGTATATTTTAGAAAGATCTCATGGAGTGCTGGTGGCAGGACACCGGATCTTTTCAGCCAGAGACAGCTCTTCTTCCTGCCAAAGAGAATAATATTTCAGAATTTTGATGCTGCCTCTTAGCTTTTAAAACCATTTCTTATCCCAGCCACTCCTGATTTGTAATCCTGGCAGAAAACACCTTTACGAAAAATTAATTATCTTAAAATGAAAGGATTGTGGCATAAATTAGACAAATTACAGAAAAACTGCGGCATAAATTAGACAAATAATACAGACAAATTACATTTTTGACCCTTTAACTGCACGTCCCTGTGTTGCCACCTGCTCCCTTTTCTTTAAAACCAAAAAATATTAATGATCTGCTAAAGTGCTGTCATAGTGGAACAGTTGGAACAATGGAGTGGTAAAACAGGTAAACATTCCTGGGTCACTTGACACAACTGCCCTGGGCTCTTCATGTGTGTCCTCTTCTTAAGAACTTGAAACCTTGTGAGATGTTATAAAAAGGTCTGCAAGGGCAGGCTGAGCATGAAGTGGGGCTTTGACTGGAAACCCTGTTGAAGTAAAAAAAATACACATTTTGGACATCTTAACTGTTAAATTCCACCCCTCAAGTATGTCTGTTAAAAAAACATACAGGTGCCCCTTGTAACACTGCAGCCTATGATGAGTGGAAAAAGACAATCATGCGAGGAAAAGTTGAAGGCAGCAGGAAAACAGGAAGACCAAATAGGAGGTGGACTGATTCCATAACAGAAGCATTTGCTTTGACTTTACAAGAACTGATCAAGGCTTTTGAGGGCAGAACATTTGGGTGGGTGGGTGAGTGGGTCACTCATTCATTCATAGCTTTGCAATAAGTTGGAGGTGACTTGATAACAGGTAATAGCAATATTATTGCATGGTTTTGGAATTCATAGGGACAAGTCACACATTCGCACATAGCCCCATCATAGAAGTTATCTTCCCTGTGCCCCATCTCTGCAGCCTGGCTTTTTAAGATGGCATTTAGCATGTTTGTCTGTTAGCTGGCTGGATAGCTCAGTGGTCTAGATATCTGGCTGCTGAGCCAGAGGTTAGAGGTTTGATTCCCCCACGCTGCCTCCTGCGAGTCGGGCCAGCTTGTGTGACTTTGGACCACCGACGCAGTCCCAGAACATCCCCTAGAGAAGAAGGGAATGGAATATCACTTCTGTGTATTCTCGACCTGGAAGACCCTGAAAAGGGGCTGCTGTAAGTCAGAATTTGACTTGAAGACATATTTGCTAAATGAAAGCTTAGAATTTCCAGAACCCATCAGCTAGCAGAAGTACTATGGGAGTTGTAGTCCAAAAAGGAGTATTTCAAAGTTGTAGTTCATCAGACTTTGTTCTTAGAGAGGGCAGAAGTCATTAAACATGAACTATGCAGCCAGTGTGTCATGTTGTCACCCCTTCTTCTGACGATGAGGTCCTGTGGAGTGAGAAAAGATCCGAGAGGGTAGCTTGGAGGTTCCAGGATTCAAGCTGGAATGCCAAAACCTTCAACCTATGGTGGGGACACTTTTGACTTGCAGAAATGTCCTCTGCTCTTTTTTTTCAGAACCTTGATGTTCATTAGCCAGACTCTGGTAAAAGAAAGCAAAACAAATGACAGTTCAGGTGGGCAGACGGAGGAAATGTTCCAAAAGATTTCTGAACACAGAAAGTTACGAGTCTTTTTCCCTTGGTAGTGGTAGGGAAAATTATTCCAGAAATCCCCAGAACAAGACAGATGCTGGGAGATTCATGCAATTGTAGCCCCCCAGAAATAACTTTTCCATAACCCCCAGGCAGTAGCTATACTATTTGGCAGCTCTGCTCTGTGAGTGCCAGTCCTCTTTCCTAGTAAATTGCACACAACCTTGCTGAATGTACTTGTTTTAAATATGCTTAGGAAACTAAGAAAGCAGGAAAAAAAAACCCCAATCTGTACAATCTCAGAAGCACCTCTGCCTCTCTTCTTCCTATGGGAGAAAAAATTCTTATTTTTTAATGTTAGCTGGTTTGACTTAAGACAGCCCAGAGTCTAACCATGGCTTCACTACAAGAGAGAGAGAGCATCATGCAGGAATTGGGGAGCTCTCTTCTTTGCCTAGTTCTACCTTACTGTGTTGCTGTGAAAATAAAATAGGGAGTGGGTATCCTATTGAACACTTAAGGATAAAAATAAATAAATAAATAAATAAATAAATAAATAAATAAATAAATAAATAAATAAATAAATAAAGTGGGTATCGTATTGAACACTTAAGGATAAATAGATAAATAAAAATAAATAAATAAATAAATAAAGTGGGTATCGTATTGAACACTTAAGGATAAATAGATAAATAAAAATAAATAAATAAATAAATAAAGTGGGTATCCTATTGAACACTTAAGGATAAATAAATAAAAATAAATAAATAAATAAATAAATAAATAAAGTGGGTATCTTATTGAACACTTAAGGATAAATAAATAAATAAAGTAAATAATGCATTCAGACACATAACTAATCTTGTATTTATAAGATAGCAGATCTCCAAGGGAGCAACAAAAAAAATCTCTGCCTAAACTACACTTCCCAGCAAGCTAGATGATGTGAGGGGGGGGGAGGAAGAAAGGCCAGACCCTGTGCCACGTGACTCGAAGCCTCCCCGCCCCCTTTTAGTCAGGAGGTGAAACGTTCTAGTCCTTTCACGTCATCAGACAAACAAGCTGAGCTCGTGCAGGGAAACGTAGACGGAAGGGAGGGGGGGAAAGCGAGCAGGAGGACAAAAAGGGGGCGGGTGGGAGGACGAGCCGGTGGGCGGGGCTGGGTGAAATGCGAGGTCTATAGGAAGCCTTTGGCGGCCGGAGCCGTGACGTCAGGCGAGGCGGGGCCTACGCCAGCCATTGAGGCACAGGAATCGATAGGGCGGGGCTGGGAGGGCGGAGCCAAGCTGACACCAAAGAGGTTGGTCCGCTGTGGTTTCATCCCCGACTTCCGCCTTTCGTTGAAGTCTTCCTGGAGAGAGAGGTGGAAGTGCGTAGAGGTCAAGGCAAATAACGCACACGCCGACCTGAAAGCAAGGGTTCAGATCGAGGGAAGGCGATCGCAGCACACTGTGAAAACTACTAGCGAGGCTTGTCTTGTTCTTTGGTGTATATAAAGTCTTGAGTTTTTTTCCCTTCCCTTAAATCTATCACTTCTTTAGACCAAAATATAGTATTGGTTACTATGTTCCATAATAATCAGATGCCCTTAAGTCAATGCTGACTTTTTGCAAATCTTTCCAGGCTTTTCCAGGCTGAAAAATTCTCAGAGGTGGTTTATTAATTAATTATTTTATTTATTTATTTAACTTATATGCCGCCCACACTACCCAAAGGTCTCTGGGCGGCTTACAAGAATTAAAATACAATAAAAAGTTTCGACTACTTGTGACTCCCAAATGAATTTGCATTTTTTGCAACGTCGTTGGGGGGGGGTCTGGGACCCCTTGTAAAATACTTAGGATGATGTATAAGGTTCTGATGACTTGTGATGTGTAGAACCTTTTGCAGCCAAGCTTCCTTGGTGAAGAGGGAGGCATCTTTCCCCTCCTGTAGATGGCCAATGGTTTTGGAAGTACATTTAAATTCTCCCCTCTGAGAATCCATAGCGAGCAAAGGGCAGAATTCCTGCAAACTCTGGCTCCCATCCTGATGCCAGTCTCTGAAATAACAAGAGAACCCCCCCCCCCAAAAAGGGGGGCTATATTGGGGCAGGGCCACCATCCTGCCCTCCCTTTCCACAGCCCGCCAGCAAAACTTATTGCCGAGCGGTCCTATATGGGAACCGGACGTGGAGGGTAGCGCGGGCCGTGCGGGATCCTCTTTGCCAGCCAATGAGAACTCGAGGCGGGAATTGGCGGGGGCGGGGCGGAGAGGGAAAAAAAAAAAAGAGGCCAAGCCGAAAGAGCCGGAGGGTGCGCCCTGCCCCGTCGAGTCAGTCAAGGGGAAGGGGCGGGGCGTCGGAGGGGCGGGGCCTCGGGGCCCGGTTACTGACGGCCCTCCTCCCCTCTCCCCCTCCCCCCACCTCCGGCAGTTGTGAGTGACAGACGGGCGCTGAGGCGCTGAGGGGACGACGGCGACGACGACGACGACCGGGACCGGAGACGAGGGGCCGCCGCGGGTGCCTCTTTTTAGCCCGGCCGCCGAGGGGCAGCGCCGCCGCCGCCTCCTTTTCCCTCCTTTTTTCACCCTTCCCTTCTCCGGTCGCCTCAGCCCAGCGGCGCCCTGCCCGGGGTCCGCGGCGCCGGGGCTCCCCTCACGCAGGCCCCCTCCATGACTGCGGCAAACTGTGGCGGAGCCCACGACGAGTTCGACTTCAGGCTCCTCTTCGGCGAGGACGGGCACCAACCCGGCCCGGGCCCGCCTCAGCCTCAGCGGCCGCCTCAGCCCCAACACCCGCCTCAGCCGCAGCCGCCGTCCTCGTCGTCGTCGCCCGGGTCTTCGTCGGCGACGCCACTCGGGCCTTCCGCCGCCTCAGCAGCAGCAGCAGCAGCAGGTGCGTCTCGTCTGCCCGCCCGCCTGCCGGGCCGAGGCAGCTTCGGTCGGGTGGGCCGCCTCCCCCACCCCATCTCCCGGCCTCTCTCGTTCCCGCTCCCCGTCGGAATACCCGGAGAAGAACGACCCCAGAGTCTGGAGCGTAGTTACTTTTGAGGGGCAGGGAACTCCTATTCCTCAAACTTTCGTTCCTCCCCCTTCCTTCTCCAAGTTACTGAACCCCAGCGGGAAGAACGACCCCAGAGTCTGGAACGTAGTTACTTTTGAGGTGGAGGGAACTCCTGTTCCTCAGAATTTCGTTCCTTCCCCCTTCTTTGTCCAAGTTACTGAACCCTGGGAGAAGAACGACCCCAGAGTCTGGAACGTAGTTACTTTTGCGGGGAGGGAACTCCTATTCCTCAGACCTCTGTTCCTTTCCCCTTCCTTTCTTCAGATACAGAACACAGGGAGGAAAAATCAACCCACAGCTTGGAAACGTTCCTTTTTGTGCGCGGAGGGGGGGGGGGGTCAGGACGAACACTCCTCAGATTCCCCCAGGTAGCATAGCTGGTTCCAAAAAAAGTGATCCCCTCCCGTTAAAAAGAAGAAAAAAGTAATGTTCGCATAGAGTTGTGACCTGCTTTCGAGCTGCAAAGTTCTCCCCAACCCAGGGATTTAAAAAGCAGCCCCTAAGTTTTAGGCCCCCAGCAAAGCCCGTGTTTTAATTGATCCCCTGCATCGTGCTGGGCTGTGCAGGGCTAGCTGGCAGCTGTGAAGCTCTGCTAAGCTCAGGGGTGTTGCTTTCAGGTAAAGCTTGGAAGGAAATGACAGCAAGGTTTCTTTTAAGGTGCTCGTGCCTCCATTGCTGCTTGTTTTGAAAAGTTCAAGTGAGCCAACTTGTTTGTAGATGGATATAGGAAGTCTTCTGCATGTTTATGCTGGGTAAAGTCCCATTTGCAGCGTGCTTCAGGAGAAGCATGCATGGCTTGGGACATATGGCTGCTCTAAACGCTATACACATTCCCCTTGGAAATATTATTGATCTAACAATTTTCACATGCACCACTCTGGAGAGTACAAGGTGTACATTATTACAGGCTGAAATTTTTCATAGGTTGATTTGATGAGTGGTTTATGGTGGTAAAAATGTTTAGAATCAAGGTTTATTGTTATACATGCTTATGGACTAGTTCTAGCAAATTGTAAATAGTTATTGGATGGCCAGTTTGGTTGGAAGAAAAATCTTACTGACCTTCACACTGTTCTTATAGAACCCCAGATGCTTCCATGTGAAATACTCTTTCATAGATGGTGAAAAATTGATGTGATAAGTTGAGGCTTGCTTTGATGGACATAGGATCAGGCTCTGAGTCCTCCAGGTTCCAGATGGAGATGACATTCTTGATTCTTTATTTAGATTCTAAGCAGACAGAAGACAGGGCCATGAGATATTGGCACTTTGGGGCCTTTCCTAAGAGCGAATGTGTTTCCTTCTAGGTTCTAGAAAAGGTAGCTGTATTAGTCTGTGCAAGAACAGCAGGCAATATCCAAACAAACCCAAATAAAAAAAACACAAATATGTGGCACCTTAAAGACTAGCTACAGTGGTGCCTCACTTAGCGATTGCTTCGTTTAACGATGAAATCGCTTAGCGATGACTTTTTCGAAGTGATCTTGCGCTCTGTTTAACAATGGTTCCTATGGGCGATTTTCGCATAGTGATGTTTGGGACCATGCTTCGCATAGCGATGACAGTTTGGGTCCCCCTGTTTCGCTTAACGATGGTTTTGACAGCCTCCTGTTCGCTGTTTTTTAAATGTTTAAAAATGTTTTAAAATGTCTAGAATGCTTGAAATCATAAGTGCACTTAATAAACCCCTTGTTAAACTAATTTGACTTTGTTCCGACTCTTTTTAAATTTGTTGTAATTTTCCCCCCCATTGAGATGCATTGAATAGGTTTCAATGCATTTCAATTGGGGAACCGTGTTGCGCTTAGCGATGTTTCCTATGGCGATTTTCGCTTAAGGACGGCAGTCCGTTCCCCTTGGAATGGATTATCCAGTTTTCAATGCATTTCTGTGGGAAACCGTGTTTCGCTTAACAGTGATTTTTTGGGAACCAATTATCATCATTAAGCGAGGCACCACTGTATTTTATTTTAATGTGGGGCTTCGTGGACAGGTTCTAGGTTCTGTGGAGCTGCTAAGACCTTCTGTGTTCCAAACCTAAAACGTTTACTTATACAGTATTGATTGAAATCCTGCTACATGGTATAGTAAATCAGAACTAGAATGGGCCCATTGAATTAGTGGAGCTTATGTAATATTTGACACACCAAATCCCCACTGATTCTATGGGCCTACTCTAGTTGTGAGTTGCTACACTAAGCAACACAATTTCAGCCACAGAATTCGAGCACGGATCCATTTCATCTAGTATTGCTGAATCTGACTGATAAAGGCTGTCTAAGGTCCCAAGCCAGGGGCTTTTCCCAGCCTTGTCACCTGACATCCTCTTAACTGTCATGGATTGAATTGTGCACTTTGCTGCACACAAGAACATGAACTGTCAGTGTTGTCTGGAGATTCCTAGTGCTTTTAAAGCTTTCCAGTGGTAGGCTGAACTGTAAAAAAGATGACTAGATTGAGAACACTTATCATTTTTCCAAGCAGTTGAGTCTGGGATAGTCTTTACATGTGAATGTGTGTACTGTATATGTTTGTGGATATGGAGCATTCAGGGTATTTCTTCAGTGATCGAGCAAGTTTACCTGGGGGCAGGGAGTGCAATATGAGCTATAGATTTTTTCAGTTGGATTTTGTTAGAGCTTTTGGTGCTTTTGTGGAGTGATATTAAATCATGCTTTCATTTAGAAATGTTTCAAAATTAGGACCTTGCTGACATTCAGTTTGTTGGTCTGTGATGTAGTAGGTGAATTTAGTGAACTTCGAGGTAGCGACTTGGTTATGATGGTTCTCTCTTCAGTGTTTTTAGGGAAGATAGTAGAAGTGTGTTGCATGTATAGATTTGTTTATATGTATAGATTTTAGAAGCTGCAAATAATCAGTTAAGAAAATCTATAGATATTGGAGATAGGGGGGTGTCTGTTAAAAAAACTTTTAAAAATCTGTGTTTGAAGTGGCTTACAAACAAAATGATATTAAATTACAAATCTAAGCAGCAGCAACAGATGACACTGCATTTGTATTGCAAGAAAATTGAACCCACTGCCAGCTGATTTCCTAAGTAACCAAGCTGTGTATTGTAGATATGGAATGGTTATAATTTATCAGATTGTCTTCTGGGAAGTAAAAAATTGTTTTGGTTCCTCTGGAGAAAGTGGGGTGGGGAGTAGATAAGATCAGTTGGGTTTAGTAGTGGCATCTGTTCTTTCCCCTATCCAGTATTCTGAGAAGGTCTCTGATTCTAAAGGAAGTGCTTTGGAGAAACAATCACAGCATGGTCTCACCACACTTTTGTTAATTGTAAACAAACCTTGCCTCTTGCTAAAACAAACAAACAGCAATACATGTGTGAAGGAACTGAGACTGAAGTATTTTGCTTAGTATCTGCCTAAACATAATGGGCCTTTCAGATAGGTTACTGCTGAAGGAGAACTTAGGAAATAATTTTTTATGTTATTCAAAATTTCCTTAAAATGTTTATTATAGTAGTACATGTTTCCCTGTTCTCTGTAAGAAATTATTGCTATAGAATGGCTTGTATCATTTATGTGGCTTGCATTAAAGCCATAGTTCAAAAAAGTTGCAGGCAATTGCTGGCTTGACAATAAATTATTCTACTAATTTCCGCAGAACAGATAAAAAAATTCCAGAGCAGTTACTTCCTATATGATTTTGCTGTAGAACAGGATAAATGCCTTGAGGCAGATATTGGGAAAACAGATGCTAAAATGCTTGCCTAGCTTTCTGTAGTCTTTCTCCCTTCCCCCCACTCCATGTTGTTGTTATGTACCATCATCTCTCACTTATGCGGACATATGATTTTCAAAATGCCCTGTCCTCAATAGCCCTGCTCAGCTCTTGCAGCCTCAAGACATTGGCTTCCTTAGTTCCCAAGTTCTTATTTGGTCATCCTCTTTTCCTGCTCTCTTCAACCTTTCCCAGTATTATTGTCTATTCCAGAGAATCTTGCCTTCTCTAGATGTGTCCAAAATTGGACAGCCATAGTTTCATCCTTTTTGCCTCCATAGACCTTTCATACTTGATTTTATCTAGTGCCCACTTATTCATCTTTCTGGCAGTCCTGAGTGCCTACAAAGCTCTCCTCCAACGCTATATTTCAAATGGATCAATTTTTTATTTGTCAGATTTTTTTTTTACTGTCCAGCTTTCATTTCTATACGTGGTGATCTGAAATACAAAGATGTTGCATATCTTAAATTAAAGGGATTTGTATTTCCTTGATGCAGTAAGGGGTTTCATGTGAAACTGAGAATTTTCTGTGTTCTTGGATGTAAAGCCTTCATTTGACTGGAAAAACTAGAAAAATGAGAAATGTATATAATACTAGGTTCTTACATAATTTTATAAAAATGAAATTTTAATTATCAGATAACAGAAAATTCTTTCCTGGCATATCAGTGTATAATAAAATTATGTTTCCAGTTGCATCCACATTTTCATTTAGATATTCATAAATACAATTGTATAAGAGAGAAAAAAATCCATAGTTGAATGAAAACTTGAAAAAAATGGTTCATAAAATGTATGTGCAAATTGTTTGGGCTATTAGTAAAAAAAACAACCCACAACCCCCCACTACTATTTAACTTTTTGCAGTGACGTAAATCACTGATAAATACTTGCACAGATTTTCATAGTACATAAGCATATTTTTAGATTGTTTCCTACCTTAGAAAAGTTTTCATTTTTTTGCCAGGGAGTTCAATAACTTGACTGCTATTTTAAAACTTCTGATAAAAATGATAACACAGCTAACTCGTCTTTATGCTTCTGTGATACTTCAATTCTGTTCCCACACATCTGGGAGTAAGCAAGGTATGTGGGCATTTTCTTTTGGGCAGACATCTTTAGAATGGTGCTGTAAGGAGCTGGTAAATGTTTGATTGCCTGTTCCTAAGAAATAAAATCATCTGTAGAGCTGGAAGGGGTCTTATGGGTCATCAAGTCCAACTCCTGTTGAGGAGGCACAGTGGGAAATTGAACTCCCAGCCTCTTGACTCTACAGCTAGGCATCTAAACCACTGAGCTACTCAGCAGTTCATTAAAAATTATCTTATATTACATTCTTATTCTCATTTCTACTATTCATTTTTGTGGCTTAAAGACTTAGTGAATTTCTAAGACATAAGCTTTAAAGTCTTCCGAAAGCAATAAGTGAAAATTAGTGTGAAATAGTAACGTGAATGTAGAATGCAGAACAGTTTTCAGATACCATTTTGGAAAGAAATCACTTTCAAATTTTTCAAAGTATACCAAGGAAAACTGATTTAAAAACTGGTTTACTTTTCTTGATCAGAGGAGCTGCTTCAGCATAGTGAACTTACTAGATTTCACCTTTCTTTTCAATTGTACGTATTAATCTTAAGAAGACTTTCAGACAGCTGTATCAGGTTGTTGTGATTGGTAATAATTATCTTCAGATGATAATGAGGGATGGCAATCTTTCAAAGTTGGGAGAGACTAGTCCTAGATTGCTTATGTGTCATATAACTTATTCATCTCAGTAAATAGCCGCCTAGAGTGGTCGAATTTGGCCAGATAGGCGGGATAGAAATGAAATAAATAAATAAATAAATAAAATAAATAGATCAGTAGCTGGAAAAAGGGTGAAGTGATGTTTTGTATTTCTGTTGGCTTATTTGGAAGGCTGTCTTAAGTACCTGCAATATTTATAATTCATTGAAATCCAGTGTGTTAGTCATCTGGCATACTCAGATTTATTGTGACCTTATGAATTACTGACTCCCACAAAGTACTGTACCTTCTACAACTCTTGCAAACTCAAAGCTGTGGCTTGCTGTATTGAGGCAATCTGTCTCTTCTTCATGTGGCATTTTGCTTTGTTGTATTCTAGTACTTTGCTGCATGATAGATTTCCTGTGCCACAAATACATTTTTATTTTTCATATTGGCTGAAATCTTGTTGCTTAATATAGTAAGTTGCATTAAAGTAGGTCCATTCAAGCAGTGGGGTTGATAAGTCAAATCTATAAGTTGCATTGATTCAAATGGGCTTACTCTAGTTGTAACTTGGCAGACTTACATATGAACTTAGGGACTGGCTTATAGTAAAGATGTAAACTCCCAGAAAACAGCATCTTTCAGGCTGCTGGGCTTCAATTTTTGCAAATCTCTAGGCCCTGTGATCCTATCACTTTTCTCATTTCTGGTGCTACCAAACCTTAAGTGTTGTTCTTGCTAAATGTAGCATTCTTACAAAATATGATTATTGACAGCAAAATATGTGTTTGTAGCTAAAACCAGGCGGCTGTAGTAATCTAGCAGTACCAAATCCAGAGTTAAAAACTGGTATATGCAGTGTGTCCCATTGCTGCCAGTACTGCTGATGTGAGACTGCTAATAAAAACAGGGCTGACACTAAAATAGCCTAAGCTGTTTATATATAAAGATGGTTTGCAGAATTCGAACCATTATTTATGGAAGTGCATTTTTAACTGCTTCTTGAGGGTTCAACACTTTTAGTCCAAGAGGGGACAAAACATTTCACAAGGTGTTAGTGATGAGAAAACATGGTATTGCAAGCTTTTCCATTGTACTGTACATAACCCTTTTTGCAGATAACTGCTTGAAATGAATTGCTCAGAACTGACTAATCTGTTAATTGATCACTAATCTATTATTGGTGGCTGCTACTGCAAGGTTTTCTTCTTGTACATATAAGCATTTATGCAAAAAGTGAGTGACCAAAATCCTATTCTGCAACTACACACATACAACTCATGGTTACATACACAGTAATTGTGCAAGTGACAAGGTAGACGTGTTATCCCCAAAGCCCTTCCTCTGATGGATTGTACAATTGATCATGTGGGGGATGTGTGACCAATAGTGCAATTCCTTGTTGCTGAGCATACCATCTGGCACATTTGCACTGACATAACTTTACCTTATATCTGCAGGAAAAGGATACTGATCAACGTATCAGAATGGAGAAAAGTGCTACATATGAAAAGTAGTAGTTGACATTTTCTTAGGAGAAATGTTCAGGCGTCTCTGAAAGATAGAAAATTTCTTGAAATTTGAAAGGCATGGAATCATGAGTTTATTGTGTATTTGTATATTTTTAATACAAAGAAGAAACAAATCTATAGAAATGATTCTGAAAACAGTTTTTTAAAATATGTATATACGTAGACATCCCGGTCTACTTTGTATATTTAAAAGTATCTCATTTCAGATTATGACAGCTCTCTTATATAGAGCTGTCATAGAGCTGAAATGAGATACTTTTAAATATACAAAATAGACAACTATGGTGTGTGTGTGTTTGGACTAGGCAAAACTTTACCCCCAGAGATACAGCCACTGTAGAACATGGATGGGAAGGTTGCAGCTTATGTAGCTTACATGTAGCTCTCATGGCTCCCTGCCATCTTCCCAGTTTTTTCTCCCTCGAAAGCTGGACACACCCACAAGTTGATTGCAGTGATAATTCTGCCATATTTTGCCTCCCCACAATCATGGGGTCTTTTTTAGAAGACCAAAAGTGGCCATTTACAAGCCAAAATTATTGATTGGTTGAGAGATTTATTGGGGCTGTAATCTGTTATCCCTGTTTGAGAAGGTAGTGACAATTCCAGCATGTATCCTGTGACAGGAATATTTTATGTTAAAGTATTTACCTTGCCATACACACCATAGGCTACATAGTGAAATGTGGAGAATAACACTTTACAAACAAAAGTAATACTATGGTATTATTATATGTAGGCCTAGACACGAATAAGAAACAGCCTTTTAGCCATTCAGATTCACAAATTACACAATGTTTCAAACTTTTTCTGGTTGTGTGGTGACTTTTTCATGGCAATGACTTTTACTTGGTGGCCAAAGGATATTCTCTCTTTTCTCTAGTTCAGTTGTTGTGTCTCTTGCTCTGCTGGCAGCATTAACATGCTTTTGGAATTCCATTTTAGCAGTTAGGTATTGGCTTTGGCTGTTGTGCAGATGATTGAGTTGGAGGGCCAAGGTCTTTTGGTGAATGAAATTGTTCTTTGGCAAATGGGTTCCCTAATGAAATAAAAAAGCTAGAGCAATCACTGAATTAGAGCAGAAATGGCATATTGTGGCCCTCCAGATATACTTCAGCAGCAGCTGACATAACCTATAATGTGGGATGGTGAGAGTTGCTGTCTTAACAGCATCTGTAAGCCCATAGTTGCCTACATCTGGATAGGGGGAGGCTTCTCTTCATCTAGAGTTGAAAATGCACATACAGTATTTCAAAATGGCCATTAAACCTTTTAAGTAGTTTCATCAATGCACATGGGAGTTTACAGAGAGTGGTAGAATATACCAGATGGGTGGGATATAAATCGAACAAATAAATAAATAAATAACCAAAATAATTGCTAGATAGATCAGTGTTTTTGGAATCTGGCTATAGAGCCAGAGGTTGGGAATTCAATTCCCTGCAGTGTCTCTTTGAAAAGGTCTGGACTCAGTGATCCATAGGGCCCCTTCCAGCTCTTCAGTTCTAAAATGATGAGAAGTAAAATGTGTCTTGGGCATCTTGTGCCCTGAAGGGAGGAAAAAAGTAAGAGAACAACCAGATGACTGTGTGAGCTCAGTTAAACCTATGTAGTCTATTCAAAGCCATGGGGTTTTATTGTAGAGCGGCTAATGAGTAATGCAATGTGTGTTTTCTGAGAGGAAGTACCAGTCAGGAGGAGCTGTGTAGGAGGAGGTTGGTGTTATATTAAGACATCAAGAGGCCTTCATGTTGAGGTGGAGGAGGGGTGGTCATGGGAAAGGAAATAATGGGATATGAGGAAGAAATAAGAATGGCGACTTGATCGTGGCTCAGGTAGCTACAGAGAACTTTGAAATTAAAGATAAGAACTTGGGTCACATGTGGAGCAGAGCAGCAATACAGTGCAGTGAAAAAAGAGCAGGTCATCACATGGTCAGTCCAAGTGAGAGAGATGAATTATCTAGTAGCAGATGACTGATGCTTAATAAGATCATAAGAAGAGCACCGAGGGATCATATTAGAGCCTGTTTTCCATGGAGGCCAACCAGACAGCTATGAGAAGCCCACACGTAGTCTGCAACAACAGTTGTCCTCTCATTGTATCGCTGTATATTTCTACAATACTTTCCTAAGATCTAGTGACCAGAATTCTAAAAAACGTTTCAGGTATTATCCAGTGGCTGAAATCCAGTAGTCATAACTAGAATAGACCCATTGATTCAGTGGAATTTACCAAGGAGTTGACTTGTTGAATCCCAACTGATTCAGTGGAGCTACTCTAGTTGCAGCTTACTACTAGATTTCAGTCAGTTTTTGTAAAAACACACATTTGTATTTGTGGCTTTATTTTTGATCCTGTTCCTAATGACCTTGACCATGGAATACATTGTGACCCTCTTAGCATTCACACCTAAGTCCAGATAAATCACTAAGAAGTTGAAAACACTGGTCCCTCCCAGTACAGAGAGTCTTTAGGAACCCATCTTCTTACATCTCTCAGTTGCGGAAAGTCAGTTTATTTTTGCTTTTTCCTTCTTGTTCTTTAACCACTTAGTGGTCTATGGAAGTCTCTCCTCTTATCTTATTGTTACTAAATTTGTTCAGGTGCTTAGGGAATTTTGTCAAAAGCCCTTCAGAACTTCAACAGAGTGTCTCTCTGGTCACCCCCATCTGTATCCTTGCTCACACTCTCAGGGAACTTTTAAGTGGTTAGCAAGAGAAGACTTGACTTTTGCAGAAGCCATAGGGATTTTCAACAAGAGATCCCTTCATATGCTTGACAATCTGACCTGTAACACTTTTCTGCCAGGTTATCTGGAATAGATGTTAGCAGCTGACTCATCTTGTTTTTCAGTCTTCTCAAAAGTAATACAGAGGCCACTTTTGGCAGTTTCATATTCATGTACAGTACTTTAAGAACATTTGGGTGAATACTGTTTGGATCCAGCAACATTATTTTTAGTTCGTCATTAAAGCTCAGAACTTACTTATTGCCATTGCTCTTAGCTTCATTTCTTTAGATTGCGTTAAGAAGGGAGTCTGTTTTGGCACAAATATTCTTTCCTCTAAATAGTTCATAGAGAGAACAGGCACAGAGAATTTATGCCATCTCTGTGGTCTGCTTATCCTTCTTAGACATACTTTAATTTTGAATTATTCTTAATATTTTTAGCAATATGACCCTCAAATTCTATTTCTGTATTACAGTTTTGCAAAAAAAATTCTCTTTTGTTTGCTTGTGTGAGTAAGACTTCGGTTTTTCTGAAGAAAGCCGCCTTATCTTATGGAATATCAGAAAAGACAGCTGCTGTGATCAAGGTGGAAAACTTTTGAAAAGATGGCTGCTGCAATTAACATAGGGAGAAATCAGAATAGGAAGGACTTTTGCTGTCCTTTCTGCTGAAGCTGTTTTGAAGCCAATGATTGGGACTAGTTTTGTCAGAAAAACAAAAGACATGTTAGAAATGATGCATTCCAGAAGGAACTTGTGCTGTTTGATAGTTATCTGATAGACACAGGGTTGTGTTTTGCTATCCTAAACAAGTTTATTCAAGATAACAACACTATGTAAGTGCAGAGCAGGGGAAATAGAGTGTCTCAGTGGAGTTTTTTTTGGGTATGTGTGTTTCCCTTTAGAGAACGGTTTTCTGGACAAGATGAGTTACTTTGGTTGAGAAAGTTTGTATGGCTAAAGTTCTGTGTGGTAAATTATTCCAACAAACATAACTGTATGTCAAAAAAGAAAACCAGATTGAACGCTGTCTGACATGCCTACCTTATATTGGGTGCGACTGAAATAATCACAGTTGAGTTTAAAAAATGCAGCCCTGTGGCACCTTAAAAACAAATATTATTACAGCAAAAATTTTTATGAAGTCCATTTCATCATGTGCATGGAATATTTTCTTGATTTGACAGATAAATGCACATACACAACTGAAATGAGGTTAGGGAAATGTTATCAGTGATATCAAGGGAGAACGAAATGCAAGAAATATAACTAGTGATCATTACAAAGAAGATATGATATATTTAACTTAATTACCATGACCATTTATGAAGGAGAGCTGATACATAATCTGGCGTTGGTAAGTTAATGAACACCTGCCATATAAATCCATAGACTCAATTCAGGCCATGAATGATAGAACTGAACCCCTTGGCCATATTAATTAAGTAATTTCATGGCGATTCTTCATTTGAGATACCTTCATTCAAGAAGAAACACACACACACACACACACACACAAAGCCTTTGCAACACTTAATTGCTTAATTTTAATGTAAGCAGTTATAGCAGTCTTTAAGGTGTCACAATGTCTTTTTTGCTTTTGTTTCATTTTGTGTTTTTTGTTGAAATGCTTGCATGGGCTAACACGGATACAATTTTGAAAACTTCATTCAAGAGTAAGCCACTTTAAGACTGTGTGCTGAGAGTTACAAGGTGCTGAAATGTTCATATGCTGCTTGTTAAAAACTATATATCGTGATGTCATATATATGTTCATTCATTGTTTGGCATTGAGATTGAACTGTTTGTCCTGTTCAGAATAAAGAAGATCATTTCTGGCAGATGATAGCCTGCTTTATGGATGCGCACAGTCTTCTTATAAGTGTAGAAACAGACTCAATCAGGGGTACTTATGTGGTTAACAGGAAGAAAGCACCTGGTTGCCCAGAGGGTGGAGCAGCACTACATGGATCTTTTCTATTCCAATTTTGGATTTAAAAGATTTTTAACCAAATGTGCCCAGTGAGTTGAACTGAGGAAATGGAGGAGGCTAAGCTACTGGTGCTAGAAGAGAAGGCAAGTGAAAGCTGAACTCCCCAGTAATGCCTAGGATCTTCCCTGGGGGCACCAAATACTGAGGCACTAGGGAGTACTCAAGCTGAACTCATTGCACAATATATCTCTCTTTCACAGGCACTTCAGTCAGGTATATCAGGCCTAGAGTGAAAGAAGTGAAAGAGTTATATTGTCACTGCTAGCTAGGATTTATGTTCTAGTATTCTCTTTGTTATCTATCTTAGGTAATTTGCAAAATGGTTTACAACTAGGATTGAGTGAGCGTGACTGTGTATGAATGCCTGCATTCCTTCTATATGGTCGTTGATCAGACTAGAATTAGTGTGTCAGGGCCTGTCTTTCTTCCTCCCTTCAACCCTTGCCTTCTTCTTAGAGATGGTGCATATCCCACCACGTGCTGATCTTTGCGCAATTGCTTGAAGAGTGCCTGTGAGTAGAAGTAAATTGTCTTGTCTTTCACATTCCTACAATTGATGGTGCTGTGTAGTCCCCATCCCAAGTAAGCCAATAGAGCTTCCCCCCTCATGAGAAGGGGATTTTCATGGATATCTGGAAATGCACAAGACCCAGGCAAGGATCAGGTTGGTGTCAAAAAAGGGCACAAGATGAGTTACCTGTGCACCCTTATTTGGCCATGGACTGAGTTGGAGGACCACTTCACATTGCTAGCTTACATCATATTCAAATATGAGCAAATTAACAAACATTCTGACTGATATTTATTAATAGTGTGCTCAGTGATTTAGGTACTTGGCTGCAGAGCCAGAGATTGGAAGTTCAATTCCCCACTGTGCCTTCTGTGAGAAGAATCAGCATGTGTGGCCTTGGGGTAAGCTGTACAGTCCTAGGATGCTCCCAGAAGAAAGGAGTGATAAACCACTTATACTATAGGTTGATAAGGGTCACTGTAAAGTCAGAATTATCTTGACAGCACATGATTATTATTTATAATAGTGTTCCCTGAATGGAGACAGTGTAATGGCAAGTTGAGAATGGGAATTGTGGTCATGTTGATTGTCAGAATGTGGCATGTAAAGCATTGCACACAGTGTGGTGCACACGATAACACTTAATTCCTGAAGAACTGAAACATGATACTCAATCAACAGCTTCCTCAGCTGTAACTTTCAAACCACACCTCCAGTGCAGCTTTCATCTTTCTTAACCTGAATCTAAGAAACAGGCCTGGTAAGATCCATCTGCCAGAAACCTTTGGGACTGAAAAGTTCTTTGCACTAACAAGACGCTAGTGCAAGCCTGGTGAAGTGGGTCCTGATCCATGAAAGCTAGCAGATTGTATGATTTCTTTAGTGGTCTATAAAGGTATCACCTACTCCAGCATTTGTATTGTGTATTGACCACATGGCCCTCTTTTTATTTCCACGGAATTGGTGTAATAGAATATATAATATAGGAAAAAACATGGAGATGATTTCTTTGTGACCAATTTTATTTATTTATTAAATTTATACCCCGCCCATCTAGACCAAAATCTACTCTGGGCGGCAATTAGCCGTATATCAGAAAGATATAGAAAGCATGGGTAACAACAAGACCAGTGGAGGTGATGATATTCCAGTTGAACTATTTAGAATCTTAAAAGATGATGTTGTTAAGGTGCTACACTCAATATGGCAGCCAGTTTGGAAAACACAGCAGTTGTCAGAGGATTGGAAAACATCAGTCTACATCCCAATCCCAAAGAAAGGCAGTGCCAAAGAACACTCCAGCTATCGTACAATTGCACTCATTTCACAAGCTAGCAAGGTTATGCTAAAAATCCTACAAGGTAGGCTTGAGCAGTATGTGGACCGAGAACTCTCAGAAGTACAAGCTGGATTTCGAAGGGGCAAAGGAACTTGAGACCAAATTGCCAACATGTGCTGGATTATGGAGAAAGCCAGAGAGGTCCAGAAAAACATCTACTTCTGCTTCATTGACTATGCAAAAGCCTTTGACTGTGTCGACCACAACAAACTATGGCAAGTCCTTAAAGAAATGGGAGTGCTTGACCACCTTATCTACCTCCTGAGAAATCTATATGTGGCATAAGGAGCAACAGTTAGAACTGGATATGGGACAACTGATTGGTTCAAAATTGGGAAAGGAGTAAGACAAGGCTGTATATTGTCTCCCTTCTTATTTAACTTATATGCAGAATACATCATGGAAAAGGCTGGATGAATCCCAAGCCGGAATTAAGATTGCTGGAAAAAATATCAACAACAGATATGCCGATGATACCACTCTGATGGCAGAAAGTGAGGAGGAATTAAAGAACCTCTTATGAGGGCGAAAGAGGAGAGCGAAAAAAATGGCCTGAAGCTCAACATAAAACAAAACAAAACAAACTAATAACATGGCCACTGGCCACATCACCTCCTTGCAAATTGAAGGGGACGTTATGGAGGCAGTGATAGATTTTACCTTTTTGGACTCCATGATCACTGCAGATAGTGAAAGCAGCCACGAAATTAACATATACCTGCTTCATATACCTGAATCCATATACAGTAATAATACACCAACACAACTTCTTGGGAAAGTGATGAGAAACCTAGACATCATCTTAAAAAGCAGAGACATCACCTTTCTGACAAAGGTCCGCATTGTCATAGCTATGATTTTTCCAGTAGCGATGTATGGAAGTGAGAGCTGGGCCATAAAGAAGGCTGACCACTGAAGAATTGATGCTTTTGAATTGTGGTGCTGGAGGAGACTCTTGAGAGTCTCCTGGACTGCAAGGAGAACAAACCTATCAATTCTGAAGGAAATCAACCCTGTGTGCTCACTGGAAGGACAGATCCTGAAGCTGAGGCTCCAATGCTTTGGCCATCTCATGAGAAAGAAGAGAAGACTCCCTGGAAAAGGCCCTGATGTTGGGAAAGTGTGAGGGCAAGAGGAGAAGGGGATGACAGAAGACAAGATGGTTGGACAGTGTCACCGAAGCTACCAACATGAATTTGACTGAACTCCGGGAGGCAGTGGAAGACAGGAGGGCCTGGTGTGCTCTGGTACATGGGGTCATGAAGAGTTGGACACGACTTAATGACTAAACAACAACAGAAAGAAAAGTGTAGCAGTCATGGAATGTGTCTCAACTAAGAGAGAGCTGCAGATAAATTTAATAAATGTGCACACTTGTGGGTCATCCAGGTCATCCTTGAAGACAAAATGAGAAGTCCTTACTGTATATAGCACAGAACAGCAGTCACCTAAATTTGTAGCTGGTAAAAGACTTTTTAATTCTGAGGTTAAGCCTATTGATTTAAAGAAAGATTGTTGCTGCTTAGTTGTTAAGAGCTCTATCACAAGCTGAGACACCACACGTTTGATTTCCAGAATCTTGATTATTTTGTACAGAGATAGTAGTAATGGGCAATATTAGCATTATTTGAATTCCTTTGATGTCTCCCCTCTTTCCTCATTCTCATAACTGCAAGAAATTAAAAAAACACGGGCCACATTGCATATCTGAAGTATTCAAGATGCCTAGCTAAACCAAATTTCCTGGTATCTTTGAGCAGATATTCTGTTGGGAGTTTCTGTTGTGGTATTTAGGGAGGATCTTTGCCAAATGAGGTGGTGGTTTAGTTTAATGTTCATCATTTGGTGTATGAAATTGGCATTTGGCAAATATATTTAAAAAGCCAGGGAGTCCTTTGCTGGAGTAAAACCTAGTGTGTCAGATACAGTGTACAGTATATCTATAGCATGAATTTATGTAAGTCTTTTTGTGGGGGTGAGTTCTTGTTTATAACTGCATATTAGGATTAGAAGGGGTTGTGTTTACTGTTAATGTTTATCTGAAATCTGTAAATCTGTAACTTTTTATGCTTAGTAATGATTCAGTTGTGAATAAGCAAAAAGCTATATAAAGTTTAGGCTATGTTTTCCAGAAATCCTGACTATGAAACTGTTCTTGGTGTGCATTTTGCCACCAGAGTGTTACTTGTGATGCATACACACAAACAGTGGAAAGCTTAGCTTAGATTGAGACTCCCATTCTTGAGTAAAGCACAGTTTTAATGGGAGAAAAACTTGTTATAATTGCACAAAGCTGTCCTCTGTGTTAGTGTCATGTAGATGTGTTGTAAAATAGTTGTTTGTGCTAGTAAGGGTTGCTGTGCAAATCATTTAAACTTTGGAATGTTGTTTGGGAATACAGATGTAGTAGAAGAAATATTTACCTGCATTGTTGGTAGGGTATATCTGATGAAAATCTTGATCTTAAGGTGAAGGCTTGCTTACTGTGTACAAATTGGAACAAAGGATAAATATGTTCAACTGTGTTGTGTGAGTGCTTGAATTGTTTAGTGAACAGCAATCAGTGAAATTCCAGTGGTGCAGTTATTCATGAAAATGGCATGATTTGTTTGAATCTACTGCTTACAAACCTCTCTTTCACTGAACTGTATATTTACAGGCCTTGTTTGTATGTAGTCACAGTTCAGAATTGAGTAAAGAGACTATTCAGGCTATTTCTGCCTTGTTCTCCATCATGGCTGCAAGAGAAACAAGGCAGAAAGATTGGAATCATCTGCTTCTTGTTTTAAACCAGAGTGGAATTTATATAGTTGAATTTATTTTAATAATAAAAAAATCCATTTTAAAAATTCAAATTGTTAACTTGCATTTTTATTCAAGGAATCATTCCTTTTTGAACACCCATTGTGAGGTTGTTTATATTATATTGCTCTTTTTGCTGTTTTTTGACCTGCTTTTGTTGTGTGGACAGTCATGTTTTATTCTCTGTGCGAGGGCATTCCCTGTGCTGATGTCTTGGTGATGTGTCTGAAGTTCTGGATGCTGTCACATTGGGAAATCAGCAACTATGCCTGCTGCTTGAAATTTTTTCCTTTTAATTTTTTTAAATAAACCATTTGATTTCAGCTCTGCATTACATAGGCACTAGAGTCTTTCTGTCTGCCCTGTTGATGCAGGACTATGTCACTTAGAATCAGAAAGAGGAAAAAATTAACTCTGGACAACATGATTATGGACAGGGACAGAATGCAAGTGTAATCAAGACAGACCCATGGGCAAATCAAAGTGCCAACTCCGGGTTTGTTTAAGCCCATTTAAAGAGCAGTATAGTTTCCTGCACCAATCAGCCTGCTTCAATTGAGGCTGCCCCATGAACAGGAAAAGCAACAAAAAGAGCTTGTGACATGAATCCATATACAGTAATAATACACCAACACAACTCAGATTATTTGGGCAATGTAGTTGCACCCTTACTTTCCTTGACAAAGCAATTTTTTTTTTTTTTTTTTTTTTTTTTTTTTTGGCGTGGAAGACTTTATATGTATAACTTCTCTTTGGTAATGTGCTGAAAAGCTGCTGTCTTTGACATGAACCTAAGGAACTGGATTAGTTTTCTTGAAGTCCTTGACTAGTTGTGGTCTCTACTGAGCCAGGAACCTTTAGAGGAAAAACCTTAGTACTGTTAGGCTCCTGTTTCAGTTTAATTTAGAGGCTAGTCTCTGTAATCTGTGATACATAGGCTGTTTGTTTTTGTTTGGTTTGGTAATAGGGACCTTCCTTTATAGACAGGCCATTTCCTTTCTGTGAAATCAGAATTCTACACAAGCTAAAAATGCTAAGTGCCGATCCAGTTAGTGTTTTACTAATATACCTGATCTGTAGACAATTTTGATTTTGAAATGATTTTCATGTTACTTTTGTTTCACATTGCATGCCACCTGAATTTAATTTCTCATTTTAATATGGTGTGATTGTTTAAAGTTTTGAAATACTCTGAGCACACCCTGATACTTTTTGAAGAGGCAGGTTACAAATGTAATACAAATTAATGTAAATAAATGTGTTTTGTCACAATGCAAGTGTTAGAAGTATCTAGCACAACAGGTTTTCTGTTGCAAAACACTGAAATGATTAAAGTACGCATGTTATACTGAGTCAATCTCTGTTTTTCTTTTTTAGATCTTGAACCTAACAATTGTGCATCTGTGTGTATCTTCAATGTAGACCACACATCATCTGTAAATCATCCTATATGTATCCCTTGTCATGGGTTTCAGTCACATCCTTCTTTGTCTTCACCTAATAGATTGCATAAAAGCTATGAAGAATGTGATATCTCAGAATCCAAATACAGTCCTCTAGGTGGTCCTAAGCCCTTTGAGTGTCCCAGTATTCAAATTACATCTATTTCCCCTAACTGTCATCAAGGAATAGAAGCCAGTGAAAATGAATTGCACACAAATGGCCCTCAAAATGAGTATATGGAGCGGCCTTCAAGGGACCACTTGTACCTTCCTCTTGAGCCATCCTTCAGAGAATCTTCCCTTAGTCCAAGTCCTGCCAGCAGCATTTCTTCTCGGAGCTGGTTCTCAGATGCCTCTTCTTGTGAATCTATCTCTCATATTTACGATGATGTGGATTCAGAATTGAATGAAGCTGCTGCTCGATTTACACTTGGGTCACCTTTGGCATCTCCTGGAGGTTCTCCAAGGGGTTGCCCAGTGGATGAACCCTGGCAAGCATCATATGGATTTGGGCATACTTTGTCACCTAGACAATCTCCCTGTCATTCTCCAAGGACTAGTATCACAGATGAAAATTGGCTTAGCCCTAGACCAACCTCAAGACCATCATCAAGGCCTACATCACCATGTGGAAAACGTCGGCATTCTAGTGCTGAGATCTGTTACATTGGTTCCCTTTCCCCTCACCATTCTCCAACCCCATCACCAGGACATTCTCCCAGGGGAAGTATAACAGAAGACACATGGCTAAATTCTTCTCTCCATGGTCTGACACCTGGCCTGTCACCTTTTCAGTGTTGTGCAGACACTGACATCCCTCTGAAAACCAGAAAAACCTCTGAGGATCAAACTGCCATTATATCAGGAAAAATAGAGCTTTGTTCTGAAGAACAGGGTAATTTAGCACCGTCCCTTGAAACTGCTGTAGACGATAACTCTGGATCTCAGCATACATTAAAAAAAGACTTGCCAGGTGACCAATTTCTTTCTGTTCCTTCACACTTTACCTGGAACAAACCAAAGCCTGGCCATACTCCTATATTTCGGTAAGTAGTTTTATGAGGATGAAATTAAGTACTGTATATGTGTTTAATTTTTTTAATTTTTTTTATCTTGGGAGGTGGGATAGTTGTTGTGTTGATATGCACATGTGATAAGTGAATGATACACTAATAAAAATACTGCTTTGATTTAGACCAATGGTTTCCAATCTTGGGTGCCCCAGTGTTCTTGGACTAAAACTACCGGAAGCCTTTACCACTAGCTTTCTTGGCCAGGATTTCTGGGAGTTCCTGGCCAAGAAACAAATTTGTTTCAGAAACAGATCTCTTAGGAATACAAGTCATCTGAAGCTGGCTAAATTTTAAAACATTGTGTGGAAATGCTGGGTGGGGGAACATGTGCTTCTCTAAATGTTGTTGATTTACAACTCCTGTCAGCTTTCACCATTAGCCATGTTATCTGATCTGGTCTAATGCTATCTGGAGATCTACTGATTCCCAGTTGTTATATATCACTAGAATATTATTGCATGCCCCTCAAATTGATGTTGACTTATGCTGACCTTTCTTCAGATTTTCTAGCTATAAAGTACAGTATTCAGAAGTGGTTTATCAATCCTTTCTTTGAGTAATTTGGGTTCATGTTTGGAGGTGATTTAGTCTTGACACAGGCAACATTTGACAATGGTAAAATTGTCACTTAGTGTCTGGTGAATAAATACCAATCTCATCACCTTCCTGTTCTTCTCAGCATTGTTATGAATGCGGAAACTTCAGGTGGTGCAGAATGCGGCGGCCAGACTCCTTACTAGAGTGAGAAAATACCAACATATCTCTCCTACTCTGGCCATGCTGCACTGGCTGCCCATCCGTTTCCGCATTGCCTTCAAAGTGTTAATGCTTACATATAAGGCCCTAAACGGTTTAGGACCTCGATACTTGGCGGAACGCCTGCTCCCAACTAGATGTACCCGGATCACCCGCATGAGCCAGGAGGTGAGGCTGAGGAGCCTAACGCCGAGGGAGGCCTGGAAGGAAAGGACACAAAACCGGGCCTTCTCGGCGATGGCTCCTCTGGAATAACCTTCCTCCAGTTATTCGTGCAGCCCCTACGCTGGGTACTTTTAACAGTCAACTAAAAACATGGTTGTATGTTCAGGCCTTCCCTCCTGTCAATATTTAATTCTTTCTTTATTTTTTCTTTCATTTATTATTTGTTTTATTATTATTGTATGTGTTATGGACTGTTTGTAAAATGCTTATGTGTTATCGTATACACCTTATTGGAAGCCGCCCAGAGTGGTCGACCAGACCAGATGGGCGGGATATAAATCAAACAAACAAACAAACAAACAAATATAAGAGATCAAAAGCATTTTTAATAAACCACATTTCATTGTTCATTGAACTTTGTACAGCTGAAGTTGTCTTAACTTTTCACCATAACTGCAAACAGTTCTACCAAGTTTGGCCAGTGCAGATACTGGTTCATTTAAAATTTTTTAGTTCCTTCATAAATGTGATGGAAAGAACTGAAGATCTAAGGAGGTCTATTATGATGGAAAGTGAAATTAGTCCATCCCATTAAAATTTACCTGAATGCAAAGTAGTATAAAATGAGATACCTCTAAGCTTTCTGGCTGTCTAGTAAGCATAGATGACTGACCCAGTGCAAATATAAAGTTGGCAAGGTGCTAGAATTATTTTAAGGATCATAAAGAGCATACAGTATATCTGAATTTGCAGGTTCAGTACTAATGTGTCACATCAATGACTTAATTAATTTACTGCTGCAGATCTTCACTTCTGTGACTGGTCAGTTATGATTTCATGGTGCTACATACTTGCCTTTGTATTGTGTTTTTAAAAAATGTGAAGGTAATCCAGATTTCTTCCATTTTAGGAATTTTATAATATGCAGTCAAGATTATGCCACTGGCAAAATAATAATAAAACATCCCTGTTTCTTTCATATCCAAATAATTTCAATTGTCAATGCAATTGTAATTTTAAAATTATTTTGTATTCGTAACTGATAATTTGATTAAATGATTCAGTTAACCAGTTAATTAGTTATGATTTGTTCCAGATGTGTATAACTTCAACAAATTTGGGTATTCTCTCTAGTTGTGAAAATATTTGGTCTTCATTGATTGGACCAGACTTTCTAAAACCAATGAATTATGGTTCTTCTACATAAGAGCTAGATATGAGATAGGAAAATCAGCCGTTTGAACTTCGATCATATTAAATATGTTTGCTAGCTGCTATTAGGATTCAGTTAGCCAGGCTCTCCCATCCCAAGAAAGTGTATGAAACCTTTTTTTAAACATTGATCTTTCTGAAAACAAAGTTATCTACCTGGTGTGACATTATTAGGTCTAATAAACTAACAGATAACGTTTAGCATACTGCTTGATATTTTGTAATGGACAGTAAATGGTGTACGAAGCTAGTAACCGTAGGACATTGTGTATTGGCTTAATGTTTCTCTAATCCTGCCCCCTTCTTTTATAAGCTCCATTCTTGCTGGGCTGCTGAGCTGACATGCTCTAGTACAGGTGATAACATAATTGCTTCCTTCTCCTGTTTGGCGAAGGGTGAAAGTTTGGAGAATTATTGGAAGTTAACTGTCACAACGTTAAATTATAAAAACTATATTAAATATGTCAAAGCAGGAAAACAGACTAGACTAGAGGCTGTTAAATATTAGGGGGAAGGAAGAAATATTGAAAGAAGACTGAGAGGCTGCATTTTTATAGTCTCTGTACATTTGAGGAATGGAGGGGTATCGGTAATGGCCAGTTTATTTCTGATAGGCATACGCCAGTTGATATTCATGTGGTAGTCTGCCTGTTTAGCAGTGCATGTTGACTTCCCCTGCCATTGTTTTCTCTACCTTCTCTACTTTTATGTAGCTGTTTATGCTTCTGTTTCTGATCAGAGAAGTGGGATCCAGCCTGTAGTAGTATCATGTTTCCCTGAAAATAAGACAGGGTCTTATATTAATTTTTGCTCCAAATTTTTGCTCCAAAAATTAATTAGGGCTTAATACCAGGGGATGTTTATTTATTTTTTAATGTACAACAGACTTCATTTATTCAAATACAGTCATGTCATCATCATCTGGTTGCTGTACAATAGTGGAGGACAGAGTTTCACTTAACAGGCTTATTTTTGGGGTAGAGCTTCTATTATGAGCATCCTGAAAAATCATACTAGGGCTTATTTTCAGGTTAGGTCTTATTTTCAGGGAAACAGGGTAACATGTATTTGCACACTTTTCTTTGAAACTGGTAACAATAGAATATACATGCTGTGGAACTGCAGCCCATTTTGTTGGTAAAAATGCTAGAGAAACTGGAATTTTCTATTTAACCCCTCTTCCAGACTTGTGATTGTAATATAGGAACAGGATCGTGTGAGAGAAGGTGGTATTTAAGGTACCCAGGTTCTGAGAGATTTAGGGCTTTAAAGGATTAAAGCAGCAGAAATTTACAGTGTACAACTACAGGAATATGTATTTTCCTTACAATATATTTTAGGTAGAATCTAGGGCATCTTAATGTGTACAATGATATATTGGTAGGTTTGGTCTTACACACTGGAGGTTCTGTAGCGCCTATTCAGAGTCTGCTAACAGAGGCAACAGTGTTCAATTTTGCTGGTTCCAGTGCTTGGGTGTAGAGGTCTGGTTTTTGCCTCCCAGTAAAACTGTCAAGAGCTTTCCTTTTATACACCCTCCCTTCCAAATACAGAGAGTTACTTTGGATATGTCAAGCTAAATCTTCTTTCTCTTGAACTGCATGATGGAAAAAGGGGAGTGCTTTTTGAAATGCCTACCAAGTTTCTCCTTTTATCATTGTAGTTACAGGGAGATGTATATTGCTATTTAACATTTGGTTTCCAAGCAGATGTTTGAAATTAGAAAGCTTTTTCAAGATTATCCCTAATTTTGAATTAGCAGTTCAAAGCTGCTTTAATCCCTTTAGGGTTAACATTCAAAGCTATTGAGGGCTCTGCCTGTTCAAAATCTAAGCTGAATACAAATGTCTTATCTGGGCTATTTTAAATGTGTTTGTTAATAACATATATAAATTAGTCAGTGTATGTAAAGTAAACATAATGTTCAAATATATTTGCTGACCTAGGGATAAGTATATACATAAGTTAAGCAGATGCCTTTGAAGTTGTGAAGCATTACAGAAGTAAACTATTCAACTTTTATGTACTACATAATGGGTCCTTTAATATATAGATCAATTGGATAAATCTAAGAAGTTAAAACACTTGAACACAGTGCATGTGTTTACCAATGTTGGTCTAATATCCAGTTGTTCAGCAGTGTCAAATGTTGTTTTAAAGTTTTAAATCAATGTTGGTGCCATTAATTGCTGACATCTGATCTTGAAACTACAACTGCCTTTGTATTAAGTTTTCATGAAATTGGCACTAGTATAAATAAGTTCAGAAGAAAGTCTTTTCTCATTTCATCCTCGTAGCTTTCTGGGAGCTGGTCCCATCCATTTCCCCTGCCCATTGGCCACATTGGCTCAGGCTGATGGGATTTGAAAACACTTCACTGGAATAGACTAGGCAAATACAGTGAAAAAATACTGTTGTGTCTTCTGACTTGCTTTGACTAAAACTCTGTTCAGATTCTGAAAGGAACCAAAGATAACCTGAAATTTGCTTGGTTCTTCAAAATTCCTGGTGAGGGATCTTAAAGTAGTGTAAGCAAAAGTTAGAAAACTTCTGAAACTCCTACTGATTTGTGAATAGGTTTGGGGCAGCTGATAGGGACGCTGTGGGTTAAACCGCAGAAGCCTCTGTGCTGCAAGGTCAGGAGACCAGCTGTCACAAGATCGAATCCACGCGATGGAATGAGTGCCCGTCGCTTGTCCCAGCTCCTGCCAGCATAGCAGTTTGAAAGCATGTAAAAATGGGAGTAAATAAATAGGTACCACCTCAGTGGGAAGGTAATGGTGTTCTGTGACTAGTCATGCTGGCCATGTGACCACAGAAACTGTCTTCGTACAAACGCTGGCTCTATGACTTGGAAATGAGGATGAGCACCACACCCTAGAGTCGGACACGGCTGGACTAAATGTCAAGGGAAACCTTTATCTTGGGGCAGCTGATGCTCTTCAGAGCAGCTGCTCTTCTGTACTGTCAGGCAATTTGACACAGGAAGCTCAGGTTTAAGCAGGTATGATAAAGTTCTTACAATGTTTGGTAACAGTGCTCCTTGGAATAAGAACCCTAGTTGCTCAAGAATAGCACCCTAGACTGGAAAGAGCTTTGTGGTTGACCACTCCTTTCTCTGGCTGCCTAAGGCTGGAGTGGTGCAGGCTTGGTGCAACAGCTTTGCAGATCTCTGTACAGTATGTTCTGGTATTCCTTCAGACAACTTTACTGTAGCTGCTGCCCACTGGCAACTGATACATGGCTAGGCAAGCAGTTTACTTCATTACTGATAATTAAAGCTAACCCTGTCATAGTAAAGGTTCATCACCATCTGTGTGTAACTTAGTCCTTCTTGTGAAGAAATCAAGGATTTGGTAAATATGTAATTAGTTTCTGGACTTTTCTGTTTCCATAAGTGATTGAGAAGCTGACCTCAAAGGAAAGAGGTCAGCTTGTAAGCAGAACATTTCAACACCCACTCCATTTTATTTCCTTTTCCGATACTTCAAAGAAGAACACCTTACCACATGTTCCTGATGCTCTTCAAAGCACTGATAAAAAAACTCTAAGCTTATCATTTGTGTATCAAAGCAGCCTCAATAGGGGATCTAACCTGGCCAGGGAGGTAGCCTTCTTCCTTCCCTGAGGATAGAGGTCCTAATCCGACCAGATAGGCGGGATATAAAATCAATCAATCAATCAATAAGTAAATAAATGCAGATTTTGGAGTTGGGAAAAGGAGCTAGGCAGAGAATGCCTTTTGTTTGTAGAATGATCAAAGGGGGTTATGGGCACCAGGTCTGAAAAAGAGTTTATTTACTTGCATAAAAGGGACTTCAGCAAACTTGTTTGTTGTCTCAGTCTTTCGGGGGGGGGGGGGAGAGATTGTGTCCATGTGCCACTGGGCCTAGTCTCTTGAAGTCTCGGAACTTCACTCTCCCTTTGTTTAGGCATATGGTGTGGTTGAATGGTGTGGAAAGGGAAACCCCTATCCTTGGAACTGTGACATTTCTATTAAGAAAAACAAAGCTCTGTTTTTAGTTGCTGCATTAGTTTTCATTCATTTCATTCATTTAGTGTGTCTTGGTTATTTTGGGGCCAAAAATGATTTTTTTAAATCTTGTGAGTCAATGATAGGGTAGGCTAGTAATCTAGAACACTCAAGGAAGTAGCTTGGCTAGATAGTATTTATTGTTGTTGTTTGTTTGTTTGTTTTTGCATCAGTGCAAACAGTTTAATGTATTGGTTTCCCCAGTAGTACTTCACCATAAATTCCATTTCTCTTAGTGTTGGAAGTAAGAAATAGTAATAAACACTAAAGACCTCAAAGAGAATAATAGAATCATAGAGTTGGAAAGGTTCTATAAAGCCATTGAGTGCAGCCTCCTGCTCAGTTCAAGGATCCAGGTCAAAGTATATCTGACTGCCTGTCTGATTTTCTCTTGAATGTCTCCAGTGTTGGAGCGCTCATTGCCTCCCAAGATAATTGATTCTATTGCTGTACTGCTCTAACAATTAGGAAGTCTTTCTTGACATTCAGCCAAAATCTTGCTACCTGGAATTTGAGCCTGTTATTACTGTATTTTTCCATGTATAAGATGATACTTTTGTTTAAAATCTTTATATTAAAAATTGAGGGTCATCTTATACATGGAAGTAAGGAGGGGGGAGGGATCAAAGCGCTTTGATGATCCCTGACTTCCCCCTCCACTTTCTTGCAAAGAAAGAAATTAGAAAACTGGGTTAGAAAATTGGAGGGGCGTCTTATACATGGGGCATCTTATACACGGAAAAATACGGTATGTGTTTTGTACTCTATAATGATTGAAAACAAACCTTCCCCTCCTCTGTGTGTTTCAAGTACAGTAGGACCCCTGTATCTGCTGATTCACCTATCCAGAGTCTGAAAATATTAAAAATATTAAATGAAAATAACTACAGTATTAGCATGGGCTTTCAAGGTGTAATGATCAGACTGGCCACTAGAGGGAACCAAACACCAATACCTTTTAAATGGTACTAACAAGGAAGTCACTGTATCAACTGCTCGATATGTTCACGCCATTATTCAGAGACGCCGCAACATGCCCTCTCTAAAATGAGGGGCTTAACGTTGTAATTTTCCTCACCCCACTCGCATGCAACGAACCCTGTATGCGTATTTTATTGTATTTATTTTGCGGCTTCTTCTGCTGTATGCCAATAAAGGTTTATTATATTATTATATTATATATGAAAGCTTCCACCATTTCATTTAGTCCAGGGAGCTTGTTTCCAGAACAGCATCATAAAACAAAGAGCTGGATTGGCTGGCAAGGGAGGAAGAGGGGCACTAACATAAGCCAAACTACCTCCTGGGAGAGGTTCCCACCTCCCACCTTTCCTTTCTTCTGGCCAGCCTCTTCCTCAACACTCCTGGGCAAAAAAGGAAATGAATTCTTAATTGTCTTCAAAGAAAAAAAAGTCATAATACTGAGATTATGTGTTTGTGAGTGTGTGAGAGAGAGACAGAGACAAAGATGGTAGTCTTTAGCACATGAACGAGAGAAGATTTCAACTCAGCTCTTACTCTTATCCCCATTGGGATAAAAATTACAGATACAGTAGAGGGGAATCCTGGGTCCAACAGATTGTTATCTATAATCCACACTTTTCACTATCTGTGGGGCCCCCCCTGGAACCACTGCCCCATGGATATGGGGGTCATCCTATATTTGAAGAGTGCTATCATATCTCCCCTCAGTTGTCTTTTTTCAGTGCTAAATATTTCCAGTACTTTCAGTCTTTCCTCAGAGGGCTTGGATTTTAGTCTCTGGATTGTCCTTGTTGCCCTCTTCTGAACTTGTTCCAGTTTAATATATTCTCGAAAGTTTTCACAGGTTTTTCAGGCTATCTCTTTAGAACAGTGTGTGAGGTTGCCTGCAAAGATATAATTGAAAGACGGTGTGCCATTGATGTTCAGATTACTATGGAATCTGTAACTAGCTATCACTCCACTAGGGTATATAAAGACTTTTTTCTACCTTTTGGAAGAGTGCTCCTGTATTTGTTCAGTATTAGCTCACTTGAGCTGAGACAGCTTATGACCAAATGCAGACTAAACTTCCTGTAGTTGAAAAGAGGTTCTGGGGTGATATACAGTATATAAATCAAAATGGTATAAGTAGATATTGCTCAGCAGGATTCTGAGATGGAGGAGGATACACTTCCAAAGAGAAGGATTTCTGTATGCTTATTTTGAGGGATCATACCTGAAGCCCTTAAAAATCATTAATAGGAAAAATTCTCCTCTGTGTACAGTTTAATATTTGCTAGGTGGCACAGACTGGTATATATCCTATAGGACCACTGAGTTATTTAAATTATTTCCTTACCTGATTCACATATTTACTTTATTTAGATTTATACCCCGCCCCTCTAGACACAGTCTATCTTTCTATATAAACCTTACTATCTAATCCAGGGGTGTCCAACCTTTCACCTTCCCTGGGCCACATTAGAACATGAAAATTTGGTTTGGGCTACACATACATTTGGTTTGGGCCACATTGGGGGGGGCAGCCCTAGCTGTCCTCCGCAGCCCAGCTCCAAGCATGCTTACCGGCAGCAGCGATCTCAGACAGCAGAGGCTGCTAGCTTCGACTCCGGCGGCTTTATGAGGCCGGGAGGGGGTCCACCTATTGATGGGGATGGTGCAATGTAGTCAAGCAGACCCCTTGTCCCCTCCCCTCCCACTCCTTCCTTCCTTCCCTCTCTCCCCCTCTACCGTTGTGGCGTGCCCCGGCCACATTCCGGCCGCAAGCGCCAGCAGTGTAACTTGAAACTTTGGAATTTCTTTAAAAATAAAAAATTGCCGTAAGCAGCATTACGAGCTGACCTGGGCCACATGCGGCCCTTGGGCCACTGGTTGGACAAGCCTGATCTAATCCTTGACTGAGAATGATTATTTTATTATTTTATTCCCTTGCTAATTGTTCAGACTTACTCAAATGTTAGATGTTAACCATAAGCCTTTAAGAGTGATTTAAATTTTTTATGCATAAAGCCAGACTGTAGAACAATAATAAAAGTATAGTTTTCATCCTTTTCTATTATTTTGTATTTTACATTGTATTACCATATTTGTATTGCTTTCTTCTTGAGAGTTAAAATGCTGGATGTAAACTTGTTAGATGGAAAAATACTGAACTCTGCGTGCTTCTTGTTTTTAGCACATCTTCGTTGCCTCCCCTAGACTGGCCTTTGCCTACGCAGTATGGGCAGTGTGAATTGAAAATAGAAGTGCAACCCAAAACACACCATAGAGCACATTATGAAACGGAAGGCAGTAGAGGAGCAGTAAAAGCATCAACTGGTGGACATCCTGTTGTGAAGGTAAGAGATGCTGATACGTCTATACTTTTGAACTGTCGTTCAAGATTTGAGCAGCAGGAATTATCTAATGAAATGAATTTTCACCACATTTGCATAAATCAGAGGCTAGAATTTTAGGAATCCGTGGCATATTTTTCAGGAATGAGTGTGCTAATGCCCGCTGACGCATTGCTCCTGCCTAGCTTTCTTCATTGGCCTCAGCAAAAAGCAGCTTGTCAGGTGGAAACAACTTGGCAGTGTGTTGGAACCAGTACATCTGCTTTTGTTGCTTTTCTAACATGCCAACGTCTGAAGTTGGCTTCCAATTTGTGGCTGATTTGGGAGCAGCAAGTCAGTTGCCAAGTTCAGACCAGGGAGCTCATGGCTACTGGCTGGCATTGTTACAGAAGGCGACTCAATTTTTAGTTTGCCTTTTAGGCAGAATAGATGTGATTGACATGCAATTGATTTACTAGACAATTTAAATTACTAGTCAGCAAGACTTTATTTCCGTCACGGTTTTCTACATTAAGGCTTATTCTTGCTGGTTGTTACAAAGTTAATATTTACAACCCAGATGAAGGTTTCATTTTTAGAATAATAACTTTTCAGGTTAGTTTTACAATTATGTCACAAAATAAATGATTGTTTGGTTATTTACTAAATGAAATAGATAATTATGATATAATTCTGAAATGAGCTTTCTCCATTTTAATAGCTTAATCATATTTGAACAGCTTGTCTGCTGTGCTTTATTGGAAGGAGAATAATAATCAACAATAATAATTTAAATTGTTTTATCTAACTAAAACAATAACATTGTATAGCATATGTCTTCTTGTGCTTGTTTAAACAATCATGTTTATTAAATATTCCCACACTGGGTCTCTTTTATGGCCTGCTGCCATTATAGATTTTCTCTTCAAGTTAGAGAATAATATGATAAATCATAGGCTGTGCTCACAAAGACCTCTGGAGTATTACATTCAAAAAGTTTCATTTTCTTTTGCTGTGCTTGCCTCTTTTCTCGCACTTATATATAAGGAAGGCATGTTTAGAGCTATCTATCCATCTCCCCAAAAATCTTCTACTTATTGAACTCCCTGGAATAATCTTGCAGAAACCTCTGGAAAACCAGTGTTGGGGCCATATATTGGTAGAATTCAATTACAAAACTTTTTTCAAACTTTGCATGAATTTACAGCTAAAACAAGATGTCCCCTACTTTCAGTGAGCTCAATGTTGTGGCAGTGCTTATGTTCTAAGAGATTTGCTGTTGCGTGATAATATTTGCTTCAGTGGCAAACATACGTTAACTTGTTGAAACTGAATTGCTGTCTCTTCTGTTTCAGTAGTACAATTGTGTATCTGGGCTGTTCTTTCAGTTCTGCCTCTGTAAACTAATTCTTAATGTTATTTGCCAAAACTATAGTTTATGTGTGTTAGGGATTATTGAACTGACTTTACATAAGCTGATGGTTCATAAGGATTTTCATGTTATGAATGTGATATGAGCATCACAGAAACTTAACCATTTCATACAAAACTTTCTACTGAGTAACATTTAAGCATTAATGGCTTGTTTACCACTTTATTGCATAAACTGACTCATGTGAGAAGTTGTGAATAGTCATGGAAGAGCGTACCACAACTTCTTCAGTTAAAGTGGATCTCTTTCTGTTGAGTTTGCCAGCTTTTTTTATCATAGTTAGTATTCATTCTTGTGCTTTTTAAATTCATCCTAATTTTTCCCCCTAATTTTTTCTCCAGTACAGCTGTCAAGCTTCCATTAGCTTTCAAATGAAGGAAAAAATATCACATACTGTACAGTTCTTAACACAACTCAATCTACTTCTATTGTCACCCTTAGTATTTTTTTTGTTTCTCACAACTCCCTTCCTCTTAGTGCATATAGCTAAGCAACTGATCGTTCTAAAATTGTGTACATCTGCTATAAGCAAAGAAAAGGAGGAAGTGAAGAGCATTATGAATGAAAAGATGCTGGGTAGTTGTTTCATTAAAATAAATAATATTTTAAAAGGTGCATGTAGGTCATTGTGCCATGAGGTGAAGCTTATACATGGCTTATACATGCCCTGCCAGTATATTTCAGGTCGGTTAGTTCAAGTCTTAGGTGACGTTCATTATCTATACCAGCCAAGTTTTCAGAAATGTGTCCATGCTTTAAATGCTATCAATTTATTTTACTTTATTTATATCTGGATAGTTTACAGGTTAAAACATAAGCCCCTCAAAACCCCACATTACAAAATACATTCAACACTATGGTGATCTGGCAGCGTAGGACTAAAATTCATACCAAAAAGTTTAAAATTAATAGCCTCTGAGAGAATCAGTTGTTGAAGGCAGCTTTGAATGATTCTGTTTTTACCAATTTTTTGAACATAAGGAGGAAAGGACCCTGGTATGTTTCCAAAGCTAGGGGCCTCCACTGAAAAGGCCTGATTCCTTGTTGTTTGTTGTCATTTTTGGCCTCTCTTGGTGTGGCTACTTTAAGCATCATGGACTGTGAGGAGTGTACTGTAGTTAATTTCTGAATGAGATGTTCTGACAAGTATCGAGGTCCTAAACCATTAACGGCTTTATGGATCATAACCAGCACATGGAATTGGGCATGGAAACTAACAGGGAGCTAATGAAGGCGTGCTGAGGCTGAGGATATATTATTGAATTTACAAGTCCCGGAAATCAGACTGACTGCCACATTTTGGACCTGCTGAAGTGGCTGTACTGTTTTCAAGGTCAGCCCTCCATAAAGAGCATTACAGCAGCCTCTTTTTTAGATTATGAATGCATGGACCACTGTTACTAGGCATCCCTTATCCAGGTAGGGTGCATCTGGGCAGTCAGCTGGTGTTGATAAAAGACACCAGGCGGAGGAAGAAAAAGAGAGCAGATACATGAACAACACTGTGCCATGAACAGGAATTCTTGTACAGTATATTTTGACCATGGTACTTTTAGTTCAAAAACAGTGTTGTTAACAGAGCTAATTGGGTGATGCCATTTTCTGTTTACAAGCTGCAATTCTGTAAATAGACAATTAATTGCTTGCTTGCTCAATTCCTCTTTGGGATCTGTATAAGTAGGTGACTGTAAATCTAGAGTTTTAGAAACTGAACGGGAAGATTTCTAGCATTGCTTAAAAGAAATTACTTATTTTTAAAATTTCAGTTAGTACTACAACCTGTATGGTTCATAGTTAGAACTTAGAGTGAATAATCGGCGTGTGCTTAACTGTAAATAAATGTGTGTGGTGGATCAAGATTTGTTTGAGAGATTTGGTGATATTAAAAATGCATAAGTACTCCCTTTTATGTATTCAGTTGTTACAGATCTGATACATTACATGTATAACCAAAGTGATCCTCTTGTAACATGCTAGTATACTTAGAGGGTTTTTAGAGTGAAGCTATTGTAGCTTATCCTGTGGTGACCTTCTCTCTTTAGCCTTCCAGCTTTAGTTTAACTTACGCATTCAATGACCTTTGCTATGGAAACGATACAGAAACACAAACAGCTTGGCAGAGTTTCCTCCATAAAGCAATGGGTTGTGTGCCACAGTATACAGTTACTGTAGGAGGGTTTTTAGAGGTCAGTAGTGACAGTGTGCCGTCACTTTTTCATTATTTACAACTTTCTGTACAGAAAGTATGGATGCAGATTATTTTGTAAAGACATGACTAATCATATTGAAGGCTAACATTAAAAAGTATCTTCTGGTATAGCTCAGATGTTGCATTCCAGGTTTTGGTATATAATGTGCCACTAATCGATTACAGTACTTCGGTTAAACTGGCTTGTGTAGAAAACAGGTTTAGTTCCCCCCCCCCTCCAAACTGCCTCTGTTTGAAGAAGAAATGGTTTTGGATGCTTTGGGGAGGAAAAAACTTGAGACATTGTTAAGGTTTTTTTTTTTAATCAGCTATAAAGCTTAGTTAACTATGGCTTCACATTATATATGAACTGGCTCTTTGCTATCCTGTTTGTGCTGTACACTTTAATATTAAAGTTGTTTTTAACCCATATACTATTTTTGGTTTGGGGAGATTTTTGGATCCTCTTGTGGATCTGGAGCTATAACTGCTCTCTTGTCTTGATAGGAGATGACAGGGATTCCCTTTCCCTCTCTCAGCTGGCACTCTGGGAGCGAGTGCACTTGGAACTCGCGTCGCTTCTGAAAGTTCCAGCCAACACGTTTTACTTTTCTCCTTTCCCCACTCAGAGAGTTAACTGTTCAGTACTGTTTTCATTTATACAATTTGGAATTTTTTGACTGATATGTTTAAAAATGCATGAGTGAAGAACATGGTCTGTGTAACTTCGCAGGAATCAGCACTGGAGTTCATTACAGAGTCAGGTGCTATCTCCGTATAATTGTGCCCCTGTACCTTAACCATTAACCCACTAATACAGTTTCTTTTTTTTTTTGTGCATTAGATTGGTTATATAGTATGTAAATAATTTTTAAATTTAAATAATAATACCTCAGGAGGTTAGTTATCTGGCTGCGGAGCCAGAGATTGAGAGTTCAGTTCTCCAGCCTCCCTGACAGGGGCTAGACTTTATGATCCATGGAGTCCCTTCCAGGTCTGCTGTTAGAAAATGATGATGATTTGATTTTTTTATTTCAACCTAGTGTCAATATTAATGAAGCAATACTTTTATGAGTTAAGTGAACTGGAATCATATTTGTGTTATCCTGAGACAGCATTCAACTTTTCCTAGATGGCATAACTGTTTTTAAAAAGAAATTAGAGATATAAAAGTATACATTACAGTGAATTGCATAAGCAGATTGCATAATACAGTACTTAATTTAGGATTAGTACACCTGATACAGCATATTGCTGCTTCCTTAAAATATGGTTTATAACATCATGCCATCAGCAGCTGGTCGAGTATGCTTCGCAAAATAATACTCATCTGTAGTTGTGATAAAAGCTGCCTTTGCTCTACTGAGGAATATTTTCCAGGATGTCTTTTCTGCTTTATGATAGTTCCATATTCAGACCTTTCTCATAGTAGATTCCAAGTAGACTTTAACTTAGTAAAAGTTTGCCTCTTTGCTTAGTCTCAGTCAGTGTTTGAATATGTTTTTCCGAAGGAAAGCCAAGTATAGCTCTCTTCTTAAGTGGTGTGGTATACAATATTCCTGGAACAGAGTAATTGTATCCTACCACCCTCCAAAGAACTGTAAAAATAGGTCATCTTTTAAGATTACAGTGGTGCCTCACTAGACGATTGCCTCGTGGGACGAAGAACCCGCAAGACGATTGGTTTTACGATCACTGTGGTGTCTTGCAAGACGTTTTTTTTTTCTGTGACCGTGCTTCGTAAGACTTTTTTTTAAAGACCGATGCTTTGCAAGACTTTTTTTTTTTTTTTTTTTTGAGACCGATGCATGGGGAACCTCACAAGACGATTTTTTCACAAGATTACAATTTTCGCAGAACAAATTAACATCGTCTTGTGAGGCACCACTGTACATAGATACAGTAACAGTTTTCTGAGTCAGGAAACCCCAGATAGAAATCAGTCCTTGGCCATGAAGTCTTTAAAATAATGGTAATATGCTGTCAAGTCACTACATTATTAGAATATTGTTATGAAAAGCATCTTATTCATTCTGAAAGGGAAAATATGCCATTTTTCTAGTTTGCCCAAGGTTTGGTTGCCCCCCAAAATAAAATTTATTCTAAGAAAAAGCTGTGGTCCTTTGCCTATTTTTTCTGGCTATTTTCCAAGCTACCACATCTGTATCAGCCTCAGTACATTTGCTGCAGCTGGCTAGAAAGCTCAACAAGTTAGGTACTGTATTTGGCTGAGGACCCAGAGATTGGGAGATTGGGACCTGGCTCTTCAGGAAGGCCACTGCTTAATTTTTCCTCTGGTTTTTGATTTGTTTTAGTCTTTTTATTGATGATTTTATTGCCTTTTTTGGACTGTAAACTGCCCAGAGTAGATTCATAGATGGGCGATATAAAAATGGGAAGTGCTGTTCTAGAGAGATTCTGAGTACAGTACTGTATATCATAAAAAGATTCAGTAGAAAGGAACCTTTATGATACAAGTATCAAACTGCTGTAACTGTATAGAGTGGATACACTTTAATTTCTTTTGCAGCATGCAGCCAATTCCTTTCTGTGTCTATATCCGTGCAAATTAGGCTGGGCAACTTAATGACTTGCAGGAGTTTTGAGATAAATTGCCTCTTGGTCAAAGGTGGTGAAATCATAATGAAAGACGTCAGTAGGGCAACAGATTAGCTACTGCTAGTTTAAATATTGATGACCTGGCAGTGATGGGAGCCCAAGTTAATCTTATTTCAGCTATTCATATCTATGACTATATTAGCTATATTGTAAAGAAAGATACTTATCAGCTGAAATCCTTTTGTGCAGCTTTCCACTGCATAAGACTGATGTCATCAGCCAATTAAAAACTTCAAATTCCCATGAGAGTTTGGACTTCCCTTGCAGTCTCTTTCCTCATGGTGAATCCACTGGGAGCTGTAGGATAAGGGAAGTCTTTAATTTCAGAAAATTGTAGCCATCTTTCTAGACAGGTTGCTTCCTGTTGCACACACATCGTCAGCAGGCAAGGAAGAGAAGTGACTGCTACTCCTATCAAGGGCAAGGAAAAAGGCGGGGTAAAATATTTTAAATAAGTACAGTAATGATAAATAAAAAGTGGACATCTAGTTTCCACTTGTATTTATTTGTGATACACCTTGTATTTTGTTGCAATAACTGTGTTAACTGCTGAGTGGTGTCTATGCACAAAGTGCTGGCTATAAACCATGGTCTTTGGGATTATCTGAAAAATACCATGCACATCCATACTGATCTCCATGGACCATGAGATCTTGAAAGGAAACCCGTCTCTTGATCCTACACAGTCTTCAAAGTTCTGCTTTGTGGTCTCTGTGAATGCACACAGTTGGGTTGTACTGCGCCTGCGCAGGACCTCTTGGGAACTTCTAGAGCTTAAAGATGCGTAATTATTGGGGTGTTCCCTCATGGAGCCCATGCTCCACCCGCCAAAGACCTCCTCAGTTCCTTTTAGCCGCCACTCAGGCCAGACCTGTTGACGAGCCAGTGCTGTACTTTTGATTTTGAAAATCATCTTCTATTGTGCCTTACAGCCAATTCTTCTTTTGATGTTTCCTTGTGAGTTTATCATTCTTTTATACTGTCCTGAGTCTTTGTCTCTTTCCGACTCCTTTCCCTCCCCCCTGCTTCCTGCTTCTTTTATCTCCCCCCCACGCCCTTTAAGCGGTGTGTGCTTTGCAAAAAACAAAATCCTACTCTCCAAGTTTTTTTAAAATGGCTAATTTCCATTTAGATACTTGTGAATATGTGAGATCTTACTGGAATAGGTTCTCTCTGTCTCTGTGTGTGTGTGTGTTCAAATCCATAGTTAAAGTGTTAAAAGTTCAAGTAAAGTGTTAAAGTTTTTAGCAGGTAAAATTTTCCTTCTATTGGAACAAATCTTAAACTTCAACTGCCTGCTGAATGTGGCCCTTTGATGACCTTTTGGTCATGAAAGTCAACCTGTTTCCCTAACTTCAGAATCTAATTTATGTAATAATAATTTTAAAAGGCCTTCTCCAAATACTAGTTAAAGAAAACTAGCATATGAGAATTGTATCTCTTTCTCTTTATCAGCTCCTGGGTTACAATGAAAAACCTGTAAACCTACAAATGTTCATTGGAACAGCAGATGATCGTTACTTACGGCCACACGCCTTTTACCAGGTGCACAGAATCACAGGGAAGACAGTTGCTACTGCTAGTCAAGAAATTATTATAGCTAGCACAAAGGTTCTGGAAATACCACTTCTTCCTGAAAACAACATGTCAGCCAGGTATGTTAACTGATTTTTTCAATGCAACCTTATACACTGATTTTAACAGTCTTATGGATGAGATATTAGAATATTTGAATATTAGATATTGATATTAATATTAGATATTATAGATAACAAATAAAGAATCTAGTTTAATTTTGCATTTGATATGATTTAACTCATTTATGAAGACAGCATGTTTATTGTCTGTAACTATGTAATCTTTACATAGATCAGAGGGAGATTTAAAGATCTATTATGATTTAAAAATTCATACTAATAAATCCAATTGTCTTTGGTCAGCACAGCTTCCCATGTATATTATGACTTATACACTTTACAAGGAGAGATGAGACATTATTTTTTAAAAATATATTTCCTTTGATAATTTCTCACTGCTCTTAATTTCTGTGGAAGTTTTCCCATCAAAGCTACATTCTGTGATCTGGTTTGCCACTGGTCAATATGGATTCTGTCCCCCTTCATCCATAATAATGTCTCTGAAATCCTGAGAGAATAAACTTAAATCAAGGTTCATTTACTTTTGTTGTTGTCTTGTTATTCTTTCCATCTATAAATTAGCAACAACTATGTTATCAACTAGTATTGTGAATTGACGTTTACCACATAGCTCTTAAGCTACATGGAGGCGGAGGGAGCTATGAAGATTATTTCATTCATTCATTCAATTTCTGTACTGCCCATCTTACTGATTTCACATTTGGCGCCACATTCAGTAGTTTATTTCAATTGTATATAATCCATCACTATCACAGTAAATCCAGTTTGAAGATGGAAAGATTTCAGGGGTACCTGATCAGGCATAAATATCAAACTGTTAAAAGGCAACATCACAAGACTCATCACAAGGCTGAACGCTGATCAGATTCAGTGGTATCAACTACTGTATTTTGTCATTGTTTGAGGTTTTATATTGAGAATCTGACACCTGTTAAATCATTTTGCTGCAAAATCTGGCAGTAAGTGTACACTATGAAGGCCATTCAGTTATTTAGCAATAAGGAGAAGTTGTCATTGGTTTCTCCAGTGTTTAATAATAAGCTATCCTTATTAGTTAGGATGTTGATAGCAAGCATTGGCACATCAACACAGCCAAGTGAGTCATCTGTGGTTGGGACTAACCAGTGGATTTAGCTCTAAGATTGTACACAAAATCTATTCATTCAAAGGGAAAGTTGGTTCTCCAAAGTGTTGAATGGCAGGCCAGGAATGTGCTGTGTGGTTTCATAAACTTGCTCCTTCCCCTTGTATACCCATATTCCCCACTTCCTTTCTTTGCATAACGTATACCTTGCCCAATTTAAATGCAACAGTGAATAGTTGCTTGCTTAAGCAAAGGAGAACCACATGAAAAGCAGAGGTAGCTTGTAGATGTCTAAGCTTGTGGTACATGGAGACCTGGGTTGTTGCATCAGAAAGGACCCAATGAATTTATTTATTCAAACGGTAATAATTCTTGGTTTAGATATAAAAATATTGTATGTTAAATTAACATGTAATGTAGTTTGGTATGTGCAGTTTTCATGAAAATGAAAAGGGCATTGTTGGATCCATGTTTTACTATTTTATAATGCATGCAAAGAGTAAAAGATCATTTACCTTTTGAGAGCCAGAGGTGTGTTTGCATCTAAGAGAGTCCTCTTAATGGTATGTTAAAAAGCAAACAAAGAAGGTGTTTTGCTTCTCCTTTTGCTGTGGGTAGTGGGATACAGAATCAAGGCTGAAATCTTGCACAAGCAAATTGAAAGCAAAGTGCATGAGGTGTTGCTTTCATGCTTGACAGATTTCAAACAGCATGTGCTCTTGAATTATTGAGCAACACATAGCTTGCAATATTTTCATTCATTCTCTGGTCTTCTACAGTATTGATTGTGCAGGTATTTTGAAGCTCCGCAATTCAGACATAGAACTTCGTAAAGGGGAGACAGATATTGGAAGAAAAAACACAAGGGTGCGGCTGGTATTTCGAGTACACATCCCCCAACCTAGTGGGAAAGTCTTGTCCCTCCAAGTTGCTTCAATCCCTGTTGAATGCTGTAAGTTCTTTCTCGTTCTGTTTTGTTGTTGTTGTTGTTGTTGTTGTTGTTTTTTGTTCTCTGGTTAAAATTCATTTACTGTTAACTGGTACACCTATATGGCAAAGCCTGATATTCATTAAGAAATCGTCTGAGCTTATAAATAAATGGCTAAGTAGAGATGTTTCGTGACAATCCTTTTTCTTGATTACAGTACCTTAATACTGTATGCCACTGCTCTTAGTTTGTTCCCTTTGTGGTGATAATGGCCAATATCCTGCCGCTGAGTATAGTACATTGCACTAGAGAAGCACCCATTAAATCAGTGGGAGTTTGGGGAGTCAGCTCCTCTATAATTTGAATTGATTCAAATGAGTCTCCTCTAAATGTGACTTACTATGCTAAAGTAAATTGCAGTTAGAGTAGACCCATTTGAAGCAACGGAACTTATGGAAGAGGTGATTCACCAAATCCCCATTGATCCAATGGTGTTTCTCAAGTGCGATTTACTGTGTTCAGGAGCAGGATTTTTGGCCACTACTGGATTGAACTGGTAGACTAACCCAGATTTGGGTTAGTCTACCACTAGTTATATTTTGGATATGTAACTCATTTTCTTCATGATGCGTTTGGTATTATATTGAATTGCTTTGTTGGCTGAAAACCTTGTTATATATGTATCAGTGTAACTCCATCAGTGTACATTACATGAACAAATTGCCATATGTTAAAAGGCTACTCTAGGCATTTGCTATCACACATGGAGTTAAGCAGCTGGTGTGTGATATGCTGATTTATAAAAGATACACTTACTTATAAACTTGCTCTAATTTATGAATGAAATATATACCAGTGGAGTTAGTTGGTGGGCATAACTACAGTGGTGCCTCGCTTAACGTTTGCTTCGTTTAACGTTTTTTTCGCTTAACGTTTATTTTTTCAGAGGCAGATTGTGCTTCGTATAACGTTTTTCCCTATGGGCGATTTTCGCATAGCGTTTTTGGGACCATGCTTCGCTTAACGTTTTTGGTTTTAGGTCCCCTGCTTCGCTTAACGTTTTTTTTGTTTTCAATTTAAAAAGTGTCTTAGAAGGGTCCAAAACGGTTCTAAATGCTTGGATTCGTTAGAGGACCCCTTAAGTCATGTGCAAACCTGATTTGGCTTTGATCTGACGTTTCGTTAATTTTTTTGTGAATTTTTGTTTTTTGGCCCATAGGAACCAATGGACCTGTCAAAATCTGACAGCTCCATGCTTTCCTATGGGGGAGAAAACAATTTACAAAAAATTAACGAAAGTTCAGATCAAAGCCAAATCAGGTTTGCACACAACTTAGGGGGTCCTCTAACGAACCCAAGAATTTAGAACAGTTGCTGAGTCTTCATTAATTTTTTGTGAATTTATTCTTCCCCCATAGGAATTAATGGAGCTGTCACATTTTGACAGCTGTCAAAAGTTGGGGGAAAAAAATTCACCATTAATTAACGAAAAGTCAGATCAAAGCCAAATTAACTTTTGCATCCGTTTTAGAGGGTGCAGAAGCTAATCCAAGCATTTAAAACCATTTTTGACCCTTTTATGACACACTTAATTTTGCAAAAATTGACTTCGCAAAGCCATTGAAACCTATTGAGTCAGCTACAATACATTCCAATGGAGGATACATTGTATCATTTAACGATGTTTCCTATGGGTTTTTTCGCTTAAGGACGGCAATCCGTGCCTATTGGAACGGATTAACCGGTTTCCAATGCATCTCTATGGGAAATGGTGTTTCGCATAAAGTTTTTTTCGCATAAGGTTTTTTTTTTTGGAACCAATTAAAAACGTTATGCGAGGCACCACTGTAATAGGATTCTAGCCACTGGACCTGTATGGACTGTTATTTTGATATTTTGTATTTGTGCTTGTCAGCTGCTTTGGACTGGGAGGAAAAGGTTGAGTGTAAATATTGAATGACATTTTTCACACACGCCAAATTCATGGTATAGAATATCTATACTATTACAGCTTGAATACAAAATGTGAGCAAATAAATATTTGTAAGTATCAGATGTACATTTCTTGCATAAAGAAGAATTTTTTAAAATGTACATTTCTTGCTAAAACCATGTTCTATGTATTTAATAAGGGAGTCATATCCAATTTAATTTTGAAGATTGCATCTTTACCAAAATTGGTTCTAGTGTAGTACGTACTTGATTTTCCTAGAAGGCACAGTGTGATTTGAAAATAGCTTAGACAACAATCATTTAGGAACATGAAGAGTTACAACAAGGGCCACTGGTAATGTGTGTTATGGGCTAAATTGTTGAAATTAAGCCTCAAAATATTATGCAGCTAATCATCTACAAAGCAGATAATAATCAATGTGAAATATTGCTAATGCAGCTACTATTGGGAATGGGGTTGAAAAGCTGCATGCATTTGTGTGAAAGATGTGCCATCACATATGCATGCACATATCCTCCCTCAGTATAAAACATAGTTGTTGCATGTATGTATATGTATAAAACATATAGTTGCATACAGGTCTGAACTGTTTTCCTTTCTTTGAGGAGAGTGGTTACTTATCCACAGTTAATATGTAAAATTATTCAAATACAAATTTGAATCACTTAAGGCTTTCAGTGCTTTACTTGAATGGCCATTATTCCAGCGTGCTTAATATTTTTCTATATCTTTTTCACAAAGCTCAGAGATCGGCTCAAGAACTTCCTCAGATAGAGAAATACAGCATCAATAGTTGCTCAGTAAATGGAGGCCATGAAATGGTTGTTACAGGGTCTAACTTCATTCCAGAATCAAAAATAATATTTCTCGAAAAGGGGCAAGGTAAGTTATTCTCTTTCAGATATTTATAATCATTTAATTCTAGGATTGATGTGATACTACCAAAGGTCTATGTGTTGTAGCTAAGCATTGTGTTGTCTGTTGCACAAGAAGATACTTGGTACTGAAACATGAGTGGAGAGAGAATTCTAGTCGTGATACCTGTTGTCACCCTCTGTGTCTTTTTGTTACAACTGGAGAACTATTGGACATATTTTTTTTCATCTGAATTGTGACTGCAATTAGGGTATAGCAGCCATTCTCAACCCCCTCCAGCCCTTTTAGGAGCTCTTCTCAGGTTACAGGGCTGTCAAACAAGGATACAACAGAAACAGATACCTTTCAGAAATTTCTTATATTTTTCAGTCAGTTCAAATGTGCCAGGGCCCCCAAAGGGCCATATGGGCCACCATTGGGAATGGCTGATGTAGAGCAGTATCTGATTTGCTATTTATAAAGCTTAATTTCTTTCTGTTGGTGCAGAATCATTCCCATGTTGAGTTGTCACATTTTGCTTGATTTTCCTCTGCCTTTTGGGATTGATATTTCTGACATCCTAGTACTGCTCCAGGTTTCCCACCTCTGAAAGTGCTCTTTTCAAGTGGCTGAAATCCTCTTGCTTAGTATAGTAAATAGAAGTGAGAGTAGGTCCATTGAAACAATGGCACTTACAAAAGAGTTGAGTCGCCAAATCCCCACTGATTCAGTGGGGATTTGTGTCTTACTACTCTAAGCAAAAGGATTTCAGCCTTCACATTGCCTATTTTTTATGGAAAATATTCTGCCCTTCCACCGGCATGTTCTATGAATTAAACCTTTCCTTTCCAATTTCTCTCTCATTCCTACATTTTATGTATGCAATGTCCCTCTTTGGACTGTTGCTAGCATTTACAAATCTTGGGCAGATGCTTTTGATCAAGATGATTTTGCAATGTGTAGCATAAATGTAGAGGCTGTTCTGCAATGAGAGAAGCCTTTTAATTTTAAAATGGTAACTACTAGTAAATAATTTGATGGCCTGTGTCATATTTAACTTTTCAGTAACATACTCTACTAAAACTTATGTCTTGACAGATGGACGGCCTCAGTGGGAAGTGGAAGGAAAAATAATTAGGGAAAGGAGTCAAGAGGTGAGAATTCTTTTAAAAGTAGGAAATTATTTTAGGTTGTTTCTTATATTTCTGTTGTGTAATTAGCTTAGCAGAAACTAATTTTTGCTGCTCACTAGTATGAAGATAATTTTTAAAGCCAATTTACTGGTTGTCCTATCAGTTGGTTTGCAAAGTGTAGGACTAGGACTTAGTACCCAGCTCATTTGCCTAGGGCTTATCTTGGAGGAGTGGCTTTAGATCTGCATCTGCCAGTGAGAAGAAAGTTCACATCCTTGCTGGTGCATTTTGATCTGTGTTTTTTCTGCCCACCTCTCAACCTCCAAGGCTTTACTTCATTGAGCGGGGCCAGAATTGAAGCCTCCCTGATCATTCTGAAAGATATGAAGTAGCAGTAAGAAATTGACACCTCTTGAAAGAGGATGCCTTACATAAATTCAGAGTATGTTTTCACCTTCCTTAGCCTGTTTACACCAAAGTGGGCAAGCTCCACAGGCTGTTTTCCTGGCCTTAGATCCTTCAGGGGCTGCTTCATGATCTCTGGCACAGACCCTTTTCTCTAGTGAGTGTTGTTGTTAACTTAGTAAGGACTGTTGCTCAGTACATATAGGTGGCGTTAGGTTGATCTCTTGCCATATGCAGGCAGGGCTGGCAGAGATTGTGATGTGTGGAGAAGCACTGCTGCTCTGTGTAAATGGGAGTGAGAAACACAACCTTTGCACCTGGTGCTAAAATGAGTCTGTGGGCCATATTTGCTTCAGGACTCTTTTGTACCTCCCAGGCCATTTGCACCTCTTTCTTCCCCTCCAAAATTATGAGATTAAAAAAAAATGAGAATTATTGCTTCCAAGAGCATTCTGGTGCAAAATTCCTTACAGCAAAGGTGTCCCCCTTTGTTTGAGCAGAAGATCAGTGAGTTAATGTGAGTTTGTCTATAAAGACTGATGCAATCTATGAAGGGCCCTGGCCCAGGAAAAATTGTCCTCCTCACCCACTCCTGGTACAGACGTGACGACAAGTGCACACGTGGGTCTCTGTCTTAATGTAGGACAAAGTAGTGTTTTCTTTCTGAGGAGCGGCAGGGAGAAGGCACTAGCGTCTTAGTGCTGTTTTATATATTTCAGAACAAAGCTGCAGCATTGAAAGAAATTTTGAAGCAATGCCCTAGAGCACCCTGACTAATACTTTCTTTTACTTTATTCATAGGTGTCATGGTATCAATGACACAGAATAGTGTGGAGGAGGAGAGGTTGACAAATGCAATAATTATGTAGAAAGAAGAACTGAAGTAGTGACCCTGAGGCCTGTTATAAGCACAATTGAGAAGAAGTATGATAGTCACTTTGTGCTTGCTTTTTTTCAGCAACTAGATACCAGTCATCTCCAGGCTATTTGATGTTTGGACTGCAACATATCAGTGACCTAGATGTCCAGATTTGTATGTCTAGATTCCTGAAAGTCTGAACTTTTTTGCATATTTGAAATACATTATGTCCACCGACGTGGACGCAATTGTGCATCATACAGCTGTAGGCAGTGAAAATCTTATTGGGGTCTTTGTGTGGATTTCCCAAGGATACAAGAAAAACAATGGGAATGAGACAGTGGAGTTTGTTGACATTTCCAGGGGAAGGCTGTTCTTCAAAATAACCCCACAAAGCTTTAGGAGCCAAAGAATATGCTTTGCAGATGACTTTGTATGGTGAGGTAGCTTACATAGAAGAGGATGCATTGCCTTTAATATGTACCTTTATTCATTTTCCTTCAGTCTACAATTGTTCTTGAAGTTCCTCCATATCACAACAAAGCAATTACGTCTGCAGTCCAGGTGCAGTTCTATGTTTGCAATGGCAAGAGGAAAAAAAGCCAGTCTCAACGTTTTACTTACACTCCAGGTATAAATAACCTTTTGGGTACAAATCATGAGTGATATTTAAAATATTCTATGTTACATATATCTGTGGGCCATGAACGTGATCATACTCTCCATGGTTTTTTTTTTGTTTGTTTGTATTTTTTTTGTTACAATGAGATTTGGGCATCTTGAGAAAAAAAAAGCTTAAATTGAATTTTGAGGCTTTTTCCAATGCTGCAGTTTTGGATAATGAGATGGAAAGGGTGTGTAACATGCAGCCAGCAATATTCTGAAAGCTTTAATTGCTGTTGAAAAGGCATGACAGAAAAGAAATGGTTTATCTGGCTGGATAATAAATCTACTTTCAACTATAAAACTTTTCAGGTATTTGTGTCTACACTAAGGCTTTTTATAGGCCTGAGTTATGGATATCTAGGGGTGCATCTGTAGTAATTGGCAGAAATAAAGTAGTTCCTCCAGTTTCACCAGTTTCATATTTGGGACAAAATGTCTATAATCTACAGAATAAGATCCCTTCAGAGGGCATGTTGCATAAATTATTTCTAGAAAGAAAAAGGACTTAGTAACATTTGCAAAGCAAATATGGTTTCTGCTGAATAAAATACTGATTGGAAATACAGTATTGTCACTTTGTTCTCACTTATGGTTTATGTCCCTTTCAATCTAACTTTATTCAGCTTACATAGGTATATGTATGTGTCATTTCAAATACAATTTTATATTATATACTCGTAATGTCTATAACTGTTGATCAGAATGTGGTCCATAGGAGTGTTCCCTACTCCACAAGATTAAAAAATTCAGGGAAAAAGGAGACCAGTCATACACACAGAAAACTTTTGTGGCAAGTCTGGCTATTTACTGACTGTTTTAGATTCCCTCCTTGGTCTTTCTTGAGGCCTCAAAATATTCAAAAATTGAGGTAGCAGATCAGTCACTTTGTTGGAGATCATTTGTTGCCTTGGGATCCCCTCACCTAGAGAAAGGTGATCTGGAAATGAAATAAATATTAAAGTAAAAGAAGAAGTGCTTAAAAGGCATACTTTTGTAGAAATTTGGGGGGATTTTATTGATCATGCATTAATAAAGTGGAAGGGAAGAGCAGCATCGCAAGAAACGTTACAGTTTTGGAAGGGGAATGGGAATCCTTGAAATAAAGAAAAAAGTGTAGTTCTCCATTGGTTCCGGTGGGGGTGGAACACTTTGTTTCAATTTTGTTTGTGTATAATTATTGTATTTTATTTATTTGTTTGTTCAGTTTGTTGTTCTTTTGTTTCTTACAATATGTTTTCATTTAATAAAATAAAGATTAAAAAAAGAAATGAAATAAATAGAACATATAAAATGCAGAGTATTGGGGTGCACAACCTTTCAAGGTCCAGAAGAGGGAAGAAATGATTCCCAGATTCACCCTAGTTTTCCACTCCTGAGCTGTAATAACTATGTACATTTCTAAAATAGAATGTTAGCTGAAATTCGAAAGCATTTTACCTCATTTTGTCATGCTTGTTGATGTGGAGTCTACAGAATAACAACAAAATGATGTTTTGGACTCTTACAAAAATCAGGCTTACAAATTTTAAGATGGCACGCATTATTATGTGGTGTGTGTGTGTGTGAATGTGTATATTTGTTTGTTCTGTCCCCCCCCCCCCCCCGGTTCCTAAAACAACTTGTAAGCTTCTTTGTTCTGCAGAAATTCTGGTGCCCTATAATGAGGATGAATTCTTGTCTGGGTATCTAGATGGTCCAGAAATTACTTCAGCATTTTTCAGCTATGTTTAATTCTCAGAACTGTTTACAATTAGAATACTTACCAAGACAACAAGTGAATTAGGAATATATTTAGGACAGCAAGGTAGGATGCAGGTTGGAGACAGTATCTTGTATGCATAGTAATTGATGCAGTCCACATTCCAGGCTCTTCTATCCTGAGCATAAATTGTTGTAGTTCTAACAGTATTCTGATTTAGAGTAATGTAGTATTTTACATTATCCAAATGTATTGTACATCATTTTATCTGTGAGTTTTAAATGATCTTTTTTTCCTGAACAGTTGTACTGAAACAAGAGAACAGAGATGAAATGGATTTGTCTTCGGTTCCATCATTATCCCTGACTCATTGCACAACTGTTAAAGGACTCCCTTCTCTTCAAACTCAGCTGCCTTCCCCAGACCCAGGGCTCTCACATGACAGTTTACTTTCTACATCACCCAGGAGCCTTGTCTGCCCTGTTCAGCAGACATATACACCAATGGCACCCTCAGCAGTATCCCCGTTGTCACACATCCATGGTAGAAGCATTAGTCCAGGTGAAGAGCATCCTGTTATGTCCCCAGCTGTAGTCCACCAGTCTTTTCAGGTAACATCAGCATCTTCTGCAAGGCCTTCCTACCAGTCTATGCAATCTAATATTATGTTTAACGGACAATCTGGTCTTCCCATGAACTCTGCCTCCTCCAGCCAAGGATATGATACAATTTCATTTCATCAAGATGCAGCTCTACCTCCGTTGATAAACCTTAGCTGCCAGCCTCTACCATCTATGCCGTATCATTCTTCAAATCCAGGTTCTGTGTCTACTTCAGCTGCAACAGGGGGGCATCATCCATCAGCACACCCAGCTCAATCAAGACAGTCGTCACCTCATCTGCAGTTAATGGGGTACCATTGTGCAAATCCTCAACAAAGTTCAGTTCCTTCTGCAGTTTCTCAGCCTCTTGGACTTTCTTCTACGCAGTTGCAGCAAGTCACGTACCATCCTTCAAATCCAGGTAACACTTCATCACCATCACCCAAATCTTCTCATTCTTTGGTCCATTCACCACGATCTGGGCCATCTTCTCCTCAATTGCAGCCTTTGCCTTACCAGACTCCTAGCTCAGGACCTGCCTCCTCTCCTCCTCCGGCTGGTGTTAGTCACTCTGGACAACAGTCCCCACAGGCGCATAGCCCAAGTTTGGGAGGAATTGCTGCAACTTCATCTTTGATGCATCATAACATATGTGACACATCTCCATTTTCATCAGAGGGCTCAACTGTTAGCATTAAACCTGAACCTGAAGATCGGGAGTTGAATTTTCAGGCAATGGGGCTGCAAGACATCACCTTAGATGATGGTAAGTGATGTTGTCTTTGAGGTGCAAGGCTGAGCAGCTTGCTCCTTTTTTGGAGCAACCATAGCATAAAAGTGACCTTTGCAGAGCCTGGTCCAAGCTCTCTATATATCCCATTTTAAACTGTCCTGGGCTTCCCCATTCTGTCCAGTTTGAGAGGCAGCTATAAGCACACCTGAGCAATAGGTAGTTTCCCACCAAGGGGCTGAGGTTGATAGCAGGGCTTTAGATGCACCAAGAACCTTTGGTTCAGTTGATCAGCCATCTCTTGGCAAGCTGTGGACATTATTTTTAGTGTCATGTTCAGTAGATATAGAAGATAAAATATGAGTAGAGAACAAGGCTATTACAGCTTGCTTGTGTAGGGTTTGTTCAAAATGGGTATTATGATAGCAAGTTTCATAATACATCTCCAGGTGTTTGGTTACAAATCGTGGGATCTGGACATGGCACAATTTAGGGGTGGGATACTTAGTTTTGACAGCCCAGCCTCTCCTAAAATCAGCTGGCAGTCTCACTGTTGGTTTGCTGTTGTCATTCAGTTTATCTAGTTAATTAAAATCCTCCATACATTAGAGAACACCAGATTGGATAATACTGTAATATAGGCAGACAAATCCTAAAGTGCTGAAACTACCTTTCCATATAGACTATGTATTCCTTGTGCAGAGCATCTCAGTAGAAAGGTCTGTGTTTCAAAATGCTATTACATTCCTTTATTATCTCATTCTTGAGTCCAAAAATCACTATTCTAAAAAGCAATAAACATTAGCGATTCTTTTTGATTGAGGGTAGAAGAGAACTACTTTGGGATTATCAAGCCAATGTTTTTGGAAAGCACACTATCCACTACCGTAGAGGTAGGGCAAAGGAAAAGAATCCATTCGCAACAACCCTACTGTCCCAATGAAAGAATGTGAATTCAGTTACTTAAACCTCTGGACACTTGAGTTGAGATGATTTTGTTTGACTGTCTCCCTGTTCCTTAGTCCAGCGGCCCACAATCTTTTTGGGATTGTGGACCGGCTGGGGGGAAAAAGCTCCGTGTGGGGGGCTGGAGATCCATAACCGCAGCCCATTTCCGGCAAGCCCACGGACCGGCACCGGGCCACGGATCCGGGGTTGATGACCCTTGCCTTAGACTATAGGAGAAGGAATAAATTTGATTAAAGTTGTTCAACAATATGGCATGTCTCACTGAGAGTGAGGGTGGTGTCATAGATAAAAGTGTTGGACCAGGATTTAAGAGCCCTCAGTTCCAATTCCTGCTTGGCCATTGAAACTCACTAGTTGGGTGGCTTGGGCAGAAACATGGCTTAAATATCTCACATGCCTTGAAAACCTTGTTAGAGTTCCTGTGAGCCAGAAGTAACTTGATGACACAGAAGGCAGTGTGTCTTTTTGAGACAACAAACCTTTTGATGTTTTCCTTGAGTGCTGATTATAATATAAGGTGAAATGCACTGTAATACTTTGTGGAATTTATTTTAGGCCCTTTCAAGGTCAGAAGTGCAAAATTAACACAAAATTTCTGCATAAAGTAATAGTTGTGTTCTATGTTACATTTAAGATTTTTGGAACTTTTTGGATTTTTGGATTTTCTTCCATGTGGCTCCCTAAAGTTGTATTTCTCTGTTACTGCTGACAGCTAATTTAGTCTCATATTCTCTTATAGTGCAGATTCCTTTCACAGCAGTTGTATAATGAATCCATATGTGTTTATAAAACCTGCCGTGTTTGTTTGCTGTATCAATACACCATGAATGCAATTTAAAATGAACACCTCAGGATAGAATGATAGTATCATGTCATTGGCATAGGTAATTTTCAGTTCATAGTAGGTAATGAAATGACAGTTAACGAAGCTTCCAAATCAGTAGTGTGAATTGTCAAGCTTGTGGTCTGTGTACAGCCTGCCAAGGACATGGTTGCAGGAGGAGACAGGATGGGTGTGCCCATCAGATTCCCTGTGGTTGCCCACTTTGGTCCCAGATATTTGCAAAACGTTAACAGTTTTTGAAAACTTGCTGAGTAAATGAAAATCTAGAAGGTGTTGTGTTTACTGACTAAGGATGCTCGAGTTTTCCAGAAAATTCATATTTTTTCTATTAGCTCTTTTTGAATAGGACATTGCTTTTACTCCTTAAACCTGTTTTAAACAGTTCTGAATAATACAATGAATAGATTTTGCTAACTTGAATGCAAAATTTCTCTATATAGCATAACAGTAATTTGTAAAATCTTTGTTAATCAGCTTCAGTTTATGCTAACCTTGAGTTATGTTCAGTATCAGATTATGATGACCTTCTTTCTAATCTCCTTTTACTTCCTTATCTGCTGTATCTCCCATTACACAAAGCTGTAGATTAGAACACCAAATAATAGGCTGCATGTTCACTCCAGAGCACAGCCAGGTCTCTGTTGGGTTCCTATGCAAGATAGGAGTCTGCTTTGGAAGTAGGCCATGAGCGCATAATGAACATTCATTCATTCTCTTCCCCTGCTACCAATATCTTCCTTACCTGTGTGCTGTTCTAGCTTGCTCATGCTTAAGCCTGAGTATGTGGATTTTGAGGGCATGTTCCTCAGATACTGGTGGATTGCAGCTCCCGTAAATCCCATCTAGCATATCCAGTGGTAAGCAATTGTGAAAATTGTGGCAAAGCAGCATCTGGATTACCACAGGCTTTTAGTTCATGCATTGAAGCACATAGATACTCTCTTGCTCAGTTCTGTGGGCCCAGCAGCAAAGCTCCTTGCACTGAGCAACTGCCTTCAAGTACTTTGGCAAAATACTTTCATTTGATTGGCTATTAGTAGCGCTGTGGATGTTGTGCCCCTGCCCTCCGTGTCACCTAGAACATCTAAATCTGAAATACAAGTCTTTTGCACATCCTCTTGATAACAAATGAGCTAAGTTGGAGGTGCATCTCCACAGTATAGAACAGGACAATCGACATGATGATACAAAACATATGCAAAACATATGGTCCACCACTAAGCTATGGCCCTTCACCAGGAGACTTTTCCATGGGGAGCTGTGGCTTGATCAAAACCTATGGCTGTTGCAGTCAAATGGAGGCTTACGTATGCATGCCAGTGCTTACTAGGACTGATGTCTGCTATTCATTGTCCTTTTACAATTACCATGTTTACTTCTTGTACTGAATTGCATTTACAGCTGTTGCTGAGAGTGACGTCATGGGTAATGTTATGTTTTCCTTTTCTGGTTAGAAACAGCGGTAGTGGGAGAAGATAAAGAGAGAAATGAGTGCAGCAGTATCAAGAAATGCTTGCCAAATGTTGCCAAAGAGGCAGTTCTGAAGTAAGCAGGTGGTGAGCAACTGCTCACTGTAAGGTTATTGTTGAATTTACCACATTTTGCTAGTAAGGTAAAGGTTCCTCTTGACATTTAGTCCAGTCGTGTCCAACTCTAGGGCGTGGTGCTCATCCCCATCTCCAAGCTGTAAAAGCCAGTGTTTGTCCATAGACAATTTCCGTAGTCACGTGGCTAGCGCGACTAGACACAGAATGCCGTGACCTTCCCACCATGGTGGTCCCAATTTATCTACTTGCATTTACATGCTTTCAAATTGCTAGGTTGGCAGGAGCTGGGACAAGTGATAGGAGCTCCCTCCGTCACGTGGATTCAGTCTTACGATGTCTGGTCTTCTGACCTCGCAGCACAGAGGCTTCTGTGGTTTAACCTGCAGCACTGCCATGTCTCTCCTCTTTTTTTGCTAGTAAAGGAGGATGCAAAAGTGTTGGTGTATCCTGTATGTGCTATGTTGTGCTTGTATGGCCAAGCTCCTACACTTTTAGTATTTGCTCCTTTTGCTGAAAGTCACAGAAGACCATTGCTCGTATTAATTTATGCCATGTTAGAGATAAGGAAAACAACTGGCAACTTAATAGCTGTTAGCAAATACAGTATTCTATATCCTACAGTACTGTATCTTCTATGCCTCTTCAGATTAACGTTGACAATTTGATGCTACATCGTAACTACATGGGGATAGGAGTTTTCTGAAAAACGTTATAATTTCAGTATTTAATACTTTTACATCAAAGGCTCATAGGTGCCTAACAAAGGCACATAATTTGAGTTGAATATGTATCATAGCATTTATAATGGCTCTCTGGAACTCCTGAGAGCTCGTCATTGTTACTAACACTTTGCCAAGAACATATTAACACCTCATTCTTAAGTGTACATGAACAGAATGAATTTTAGGCACACAAGTCACAGCATACAAATTATTAAACAACTTGATGTCCATTTTGTGCTGGGTTGCCCAGAGACAGATATAGTGTATCTCAAAAAGTCCTCACTTATTAGTCAGGTGTATTCTATTTCTATGTTTGGAGCAGAAATAGGGCTTGCCCATGTCATCCTGTCTCCTTATGTGTGCATTGAATGCAGTTGTCTGTAAAGGAATGCCACATGTATGGGGATTCCTTTGCTAATATCAACTTTCAGTGGAGAAATATCCTACCGCTGAGTAAAATAGCTACATTATTGAATTATTTTTGTATGTCACTTGGAGCATTCTTGACATTTTAAAACATTGCTTACATATCATACAGATATAGATATGGAGCTTCTTGCATTTTTATATTCTTTAGGATCAACAGAATCAGAATAATATGGCCTGCAATTTATTTAGGATTCACCAAAGTATTTGTTTCTTAAAGCTTAAGTAGAAATTATCCTGTGCTCAGCTTTATTTGCTGTGATATTTTATTATTTTCATGTCAGTACTGTTACTTTTAGTTTACTTTCAAATATTAATAATTGTTCTAATCCGTATTATTCAAAAATAAGCAAGTTTCTCCCTTTTTGAATAATGTGATCACATACTCCTACGCTGTATGTTTTATAAACAAATTATGAGTGATCTGATTTGCCCCCTGCTGCAAATATTTCAAGGTTGCTCAGATAAGTGGCTGGTTGTGGACTGCCTGTCAGACTAGAATTCATATAATGGCTCAAGTTGCTAAATTCTTCCTGGCTGCAGTACGCAGAAGGGCTGTGTTACTTGCTGATGTTTGAACACTGCATATGCTTTAGTTTTTTTCTCTCTTTTGTATTGATTGGCTTTGCATATTTGTATGGATCATGTGACTACAGTAAACTTATATATATAAGAATAATGCTGTGAGCTTGGTAGATGAGGATAGTGCTGTCAGAATAGTGTCCCTTCATTCTAGCAAGGCTTTCTGTAAGATCCCTCCCTATGTTCTGTTTGGTGAGCTGATGAAGTGTAGAGTAGATCAGAGGTCGTGAACCCCCGGTCCGTGGCCCTGTGCCGGTCTGTGGCCTGAGCCAGACCAGGCTGCAGAGACAGACCTCACATCTCCCCTGCATGCACTCCCCTCCCCACAGCTGCTTTGCACATGCATGTGCATGCCAACACTGGTGTGAGTGCTCCCCCACCCCTTCATGCATGTGCCCAAGCACCCAAGCACCTGCGAGAAGGGGTGGGCACGCAGGCGAGCGGGCATGCAAGCACTCCTGCGCATGCGCAAAGGGGTGGGGAGCGCTCACACTGGCACTGGCGGGAGCGAGGGCACTCCCCCACCACTGTGCATGTGCTCGAGAGTGTGCCCCGCCTTCCTCAGAGGCTCAGCTGGTCCGCGGTCCCAAAAAGGTTGGGAACCACTGGAGTAGATGATTCTAATGAAAGCTAGATTTGTAACTGGTTGATGGAACATACTCATTAATGATTCCTCATCATCCTGCAGATAATTGACAAGTAGATTCCACAAAGTTCTCCTGGGAGTCCTGCTGTTCAGCATTTATATAAAGATTTGGGTGAATGAATGAAGTAGACACTCTTCACATCTGTAGATAACAACACTTTGGGAAGGACAGCTAATAATGTCAGAACATGGAATCAGGATTCACAATTATCTTTACAGATTGGATAATTGCACCAAAACAAAATGAATTTCAAGAGGAACAAAAGTTCTGTATTTATATAGGAAGTATAGGATGGACAGATACAGCTTTCATCATTGCATGCGAAAAGGATCTAGGGCTCTTACAAGCTAAGCTAAACTTGAGTTTAAAAAATGGTCATGCAGTTTGAGGCACATCAACAGAAACACCATTTTCAGATCAGGGGAGCTATTCTGGTTTCTAGACTTCATCTGGAAGACAGTACCTGGTACTGGCACTCTTGTTTAAGAAGAATATGAACAAATTGGAACATGTCCAAGGGAAAAGGGATGGTAAAGGGTCTGAAATGAAACCGTCTGAGATGGTAAAGGATCTAGAAATGAAGCCCTGTTTAAGGGTTGAAAAATGGGGTATATTTATACTGACGAAAAGATTGAGAGGTGACAGAAGAGCTACCATGTGGATTGTGGGACAAGCTTATTTTTTGCTCTTCTACAGGGTAGGATATGAACCAATGGCTTCAAATGACAGAGAGATTCTGATACTAGAAGGAACTTCTTGATGGTAGGAGCTACTTAATAGTGGAATGGACTGTCTGAGGAGGTGGTAGACTGCTTCAACAGAGGTTTTTAGACAGATTTTTAGCAGGGATGCTTAATCTGTGGACTTCTTGCATCGATAGGGGGTTAGACTAGATGACTTGAGAATACCTTCAAACTCTATACCTTTATGACATCTCATTCTGCACTCTGTCTTTAATCTGCAGAAAAGTGCATACTGGCACAGCTGTACAGTATTAGAATTTATGTTTGTATAAAGGTTCTGCAGCTTGAAGGCAGGTTTATGTAGCTTGCCAGTAGACTTCTGCTTTAAAGATCAAAAGGCAAAGTGGATCGTTCCAGCAACTTTATCAGATGTCACTTGCCACCTGTTCTGCTTCCAACTATACAGCCTCAAAATAATTTCCAAATGGTCAGCAGGTAATCAAGTAGTTTGCAATTCCAAGTTCTCAAGCTACATGTAAACAAGATTCCCATTTTACTTTTTTTCCCTCTCTTCAAAGCCATCTGTCTCAGGAGTGTCTTATAAAAAATGAAGCCTAGAAATGTATAAAATCAAGGGTGCTGTAAACAGAACAGGAATTCATAGAACATTATAAAATTGTGTTTTAACAATACATTTTTCCTAACAGATGTTTCTACTGCCAGTATATTTCCCGTATGAACCACCACCTTATGCTTTTTCAGTGAATCCTGTCTTTGTGCACAGTAATTAAGCAAGGCATTCAGAAAAAAAGCCCACTGATACAGACGGTCCACCAACTGCAGCAGAGTAATGGTGTGGAAGAGATCCTGGGACCTTCTTGTTGTAAAAATGTTGATACAGTGTTCAGTCTTTTAGCTCATCAGGCAAGAAGAGAAAGTGAGGGATATAATCCTTCTGGTTGAAACAGTGTGGTATAGTGGCTAGAATGTCAGATTAAGACTGAAGAGACGTGGGTTCAGAGCCTCACACAGCCATGAAAACTCTTGGGGAAAAAGATGGCAATGCTAAACCACTCTTTAAACATTTCACATACCCTGTTAGCTTTGCCATAAATCAGATATTCCATCATACTGGAATAATTTCACAGCATTAAATTTCAAATTTAAAAATGAAAGTTGTTCAAACCAGTGACAATGGTAACTTAGCAGGGGTTTCAGAATCTCTCGTGTCATTTGTCCAAAATGTATCTCTATATCAGTTTGTTAAGACAAAACTATCCTTTTTGTCAAAGAGATTTTTGAGGGAATGCAGAATCAGTCTAAATGGTTGCAGAAAAATAATTTCCTTGTTAATTCCCATTTTGAATTAATGTGGTAGCTAGGGGCAGGTAAATCTGGGCTTCAGACTTTGAAGCTTCTAGCTGTTGGCTAAAAGAGCTTCAGAAACACTGTGACTAAGCTGCTTAAGTATAAAGGGATGTCTTGGAATATTCAGCTACTCATAACTCAGAGTTATGATAGCCACTGCCTTTAGATGAACTGAAATATGGAAAGGGATAAGTAGAACAAAAGAATAAGGTAACACTGTTGTCATAATAGGTAATTGTTACATGTAGTGTGTAAATCACTACATGACTTCTATGAACTTCTGTGTTCTGTGAAAAGCCTCATGGTGAAGTGTTTAAACTGTATTGCAGCCAACTGTATTCACAACCTGGAGTTCAGTCGCAGATAGCCAGCTCAAGGTTCACTCAGACTTCCATTCTTATGAAGTTGATAAAATGAGGACCTAGCTCGTGGGGGAATGTGTGGCCTGCATAATTGAGTTAAGAGTCCTTTACAGCAATATATAAGCAACACACTTAGCTTCTCTTCATTCCCCCTCCCCAAATTTTCTGAGTCTTTCTCATGGTCTCTGTGCACCACACACGTTTTTTCCAGTGTGTGTGCAGACATCTTGGAATCTTCAAAACTGAGAGCAAAACTACTTTGGCGAGAGCCCCACTGATGGCTACTTATGGGATATACAGTCATGAGAAAGAAAGTACACCACCTTTGGATTCCATAGTTTTTACGTATAAGGATACAAGAAAAGCCATATAGTCTTTAGCAGGTCTGAAAATTAGATAAATACGACCTCAGATGAATAATCACACATGACATATTACACCATGTCATGATTTATTTTACAAAAATGAAGCCAAAATGAAGAAGCCATTTGTTGAAAAACTAAGTAGACTATGATTCAGTAGATTGTAGAACCATCTTTAGCAGCAATAACTTCAAGTAATCATTTTCTATATGACTTTATCAGTCTCTCACTTGTTGTGGAGGAATTTAGGTCCGCTCTTCTTTACAACATTGCTTCAGTTCCTTGAGGTTTGCAGGCATTTGTTTATGCACAGGTCTCTTAATGTCCCGCAATAGCATTTCAGTCAGGTTGAGGTCTGGACTTTGACTGGGCCATTGCAACACCTTGATTCTTTTCTTTTTCAGCCATTCTGTTGTAGATTCGCTGCTGTGCTTGGAAACATGGTCCTGCTGCATGATGCTTTTTTCGGCCAAACTTTAGCTGTCTGACAGATGGCCTCACATTTGGCTCTAGAATACTTTGATATATGGAGAAGTTAATGGTCAACTTAATGACTGCAAGGTGCCCAGGTCCTGTGAATGCAGAACAGGCCCAAATTATCACCCCTTCACCACTGTGCTTGACAGTTGGTACGAGCTGTTTGAGCTGATATGCTATGTTTGTTTTTTGCAAAACGTGGCATTGTGCATTATGGTCATAGGTATTTTGTGTAATGCTGTGAGGTAGGACAAAAAAGCTCGCAAGTACAAGTCACGTACATGGGCTTTCTCTGAAAGAGGCCAACAGATCTTCTTAATTGGGACTGAGCACAGAGCTTCCATCTATTCAGCTTTGAAACAGTTACAGTTTATCCTAGTCTGATTTTGAGTATAATTCAAAGCTACAGCTTTATCCTTTCTAGAGTGATACACTTCTTAGGACCTGGATATTTCCTTTCATATGAAGGAAATAAAAGGAGAGACATCAACTCAAAATGGTGGAGAAAGGAATGGTTGCCAAGTTCTTAATTATTGCTGTAACAGGATCAAAGGGATTACTGTGTTTTCCTTTTCTATACAGGAGATTTAAGAGTCTTCTAGCACCTTGAATTTATTGGGCCAGAAAGTTTGGTAGCTTTGCCAAAATGTACTGTAGTCTCCAAAAGCATATATCATCATTAATTTGTTAGACCTAAAATTTGTAATGTTAGCAAAGTGGAAACTTGTGCTACTGCAGTTTTGCTTAATTCTACCATTGTGCAGGCAGGTATTGAAGAAGTGGTACAATCATTTCCACAACTTCTTCCTCAGTACAAGTAAAGTCCCCCAATTCTACTGGTGTGGTGGATGACCTCATTGTCCAAGAAATTGTGCAGCTGACTACACAACAAAAATCACCACACTTACTCTAATTTTGAAGAGGTACAACTGGTACTGCAGTAGGCCTAATGCTAACACAATGACATTGCTGACTGGGGCTGGTTACAGAGATCATATATCCCCCCCCCCCCCATTACAGCAGGTCCTCTGGCTGCCAATTTGTTTCTGGGCTGAATTGAAGGTGTTGGTTCTAACCTATGAACTTTTGAATGGCTTGGGTCCAAGCTATCTCAAGGACTGCATCTCCCTTTATGAGCCTGCCCAAGTGTTAAGATAATCAGGAAAGGCCTTTCTCTTGGTCCCCCCACCTTCTCAGGTGCATTTGGTTGGTACACGGAAGAGGGTCTTTTCTGTTACTGTTCTCAGACTTTGGAACTCCCTCCCACTTGGAGGCTAGGCTGGCCCCATCTTGGTTGTCCTTTGGCAAGTAGGTGAAGACCTTTCTCTTCAAGCAAGCCTACCCTGAGTGACTGGCTACCTGAGTGGGTTGTTTTTTTAAAAAATAAGCTGTTGTACTTACTGCATTGAATGTGTGGTGGTGTTGCTTATGTTTTTTTAGTGTCTTACATGTTTCATGCCTCTTGTTAGGACTAATTTCTGTTTGATTTGCAGTCATTTTCAGTACCATTTAGACTTTTTTTTGTTTCTTCCTTTGTTTTCAAGGTTCTGTTTCTACATAGTTCTGCTGCAGTATTTCAGAATTGCTTCAAAAGCCGTTCTTTAGCTTCTTCCACCATTAGAGATGAGTTGGGGTATTAAGTAGAGCGAAGACTTTTTTATCTTTGCAATGTATGTACTTTGGGCTCAATCTTGGCATGGAGGCTCAGCTGGTATCAAACCTTTTCTTTTAAGACCACTTGAGAACTCATCATGTTCAGGCTTTTGAAATTTGGGTTTGATGCTGTTTCACCACTGCTTGTCTGCACTGTTGTTATTATTCTGATTTCAGAATATATAAAATTCCACCTGTAGACTGCAGAATCCATCCCTTCTCCATTGTTTCAAAACTTGTTTTCATGTTGCATGTTATCCTGGTATTACAGAGATCTTTAAACTTGTTCAGTTGTATCTTCAACTAATAGAAAATACGTATACATGTATGTATATAAGATAATTGCCTAATTTTACATCAGATTCTATTAATTAAATTGTGGTGCTTCTGATATGCATAGAAGAAGAAAGTATCATTTAAAATTACAGTCTATTTCTTGTTTCTTTTTTATTAATAAGGAAGCCTCAAAAAACCTTATTTATGCAAACTGCAAATCTCAATCCTTTCTCTGTATTTTGTTTTTAGTGAATGAAATAATAGGAAGAGATATGTCACAGATCTCTGTGTCTCATGGAGCAGAAGTAGCCGTCCATTCTCCACACGCTTGTTCTGCATCTTTGGAGACGGGAATATCAGATGGAGTTCAGTAGCGACGGACCTTATTAATTAAGCAATCCCGAAAACTTGGCACTTTCCCTCAGTAATGCTTCATCCCCTCTTTAGAGTTATTGTGCTTCCAGTTTTTGTGGCCTTGATAATCTGGAACAGTGGACCCTTGTAGAGCTGTTCTTGGGGACTGGGCTGGTGGGGAGGGTTACACGTCTGACTTAGGGACAGAGCAGTCTGATTCTAGGATTTTTAGGATCTTGTAAAAAATTACTTTGTACAAATGGACACATGCAACACAATATATTTTAACGTTGAAAAAAAACCAATGAGTTTTGCTTGTTTTATGCATTCAGTAGAATTCTTTTATATTATATGCTTGTATGGAGAAATATATAGTTTTGCTCTCAATAGGCACAGTACTGAATGTGAGGATTTTTTTAAAAAAAATACACATCTTCATATGCTGCTTTTCCTTAGGAGAGATATTAGGATTGTAATTTAAATTTGTATACAGGGTGGGGTGGGGTTAGGGAGCCTTTTTGAAGAGCCTTTAAGCTTATATGGTTGAAAAGAGAACCTTTTTATAAAGATATCTTCCATAGGCAAAAAAATTACCTGTCATCTTAAGCCAATGCCTTTGGAAGCCTTGTTGTATAAAAGATTGTTAGGATTTTCTCTGGATTTTTAGGAAGCAAAGCCAAATATAGATCTGTGTTTTTTGTACACTGAAAATCTTTGGTAGGCTGTGAAGAGACCATTCCATCATGGAAATATTGGATAGAAATGACATTCCATAATCTAACATAACTTTATAGCCCTTGCCAGCACAGGCCATTTCTAACAGAAACAGTTTTACTTGTTCAGAACAGTTTCTATAAAAGCTCATTTTTAAGGAGTTAATTAAGATTTTTGGATTTTTTTTTAAAAAACATATTCTTTAAAGAAACATTTAGAGTTTTTCCTGCCATCTTGAAATCCCTCAGGTAGGGTTTTGCAATTAGACCATGTTTTCCCCTGTTAAATAAATCTAATTATTTACATCTGTTGTTCTCCAGTTTTTTTTTAACAGCATGGTGGCCATTCTGTTTACAGCAGTGTTTAAGTGGTTGAATGAGTCCCAGTAATTAGTGAAGGGATGCAGCAGATTTTTTAAAATTAATTAGTGAAAAGTATTTCAGATCTCAGCAAACCTCCCTGGCTGCTCATGCTGTTCTGGATAGGGTTAGTGATAGTCCTAGAGGCAATTTACAGTGGTGCCCCGCATAACGAGGGCCCCATTTAACGACGAACCCACATAGCGACACGTTTTTTGCGATCGCAAAAGCGATTGCATTGCGATGTTTTAAATGGCTAAACATCACGTTGTGATGATCGGTAAGCATTTCGCATTTCGATGTTTAGAAAACAGCTGAACGGCGGTTCCAAAATAGCCGCCGGGTAAATAAAATGACCACCCGCTCCATTTTCGCGCCCTTTCCTCGCTTACCAGGCAGCGAAAATGGCGGCCGGATGGAGGATTTCCGCATAGTGGTGAGTTTTTCCCCCATAGGAATGCATTAAACATGTTTTAATGCGTTCCTATGGGGTTTTTCCCCCCGTATAGCGACAAATCAAGACACTGCAGTAGGGAGCAATTGTTAATGACAGTATCCACCGTGGACTTCTGGCAGGCAAGACAGTCTTGGGGACTCTGCCCTTCTAGAACTCTTGTTGTAAATCTAGCAGCCCAGATGATCAAGGAGAAATGTTTACATTCTGTCTTTAGAATCTGATCCCCCTATCAAAAGATGATGTTGATAATAATGGAGTTGAAACTGTCTAATGCCACCATTTCAAGTTAAGATTTCATTTCCCCTATGGGGAGAAAGACAGTCTATAAAGAACATAAATAAATAATTCAGTGGTATAGCTTATTGAAGCCTGAATCATTTGAAGCCTACAGGAATTGAAACATGAGACTCCTCACTAGATAAGAGTTGATTTTTGTTGGTCTGTGTATAGATCATGTCTTTTTCTAGGAAAAAATAAATCTTTGGCTGAACAGCAAAGGGGACTTCACGCTGGAAAGTAAATTTAAGAGAATTTTATTTTAAAGCAATGGGATTAAAATAAAAATGATAAAATAAAGGATAACTAATTTTAAAACAACAACAGTGGGAACAGGGAGGCTTCTAAATTTGTGGAGCAACCCTTCCTCACACATACATGTTTTTATCAGCTCCTTTGACCTATAGTATTCTGATTTGATTTGGAATTACTAAATAGTCCTCTATAAATGTTAGAAATCAAAAGGCAGCATCTTTAGAGTTTCTTTGCAAATAAATCTGTCTTCTGTTTACTAACCTCAACCCATTTTTAAATACCCTGAAATATGGCTGGTGATAGCTGTAGCACTCCTTTTTCAGTAGTCTAAGACTTTTAATGTATACTTTGTGATGGTGGCTGTATTACAGGTTTTTTTACTGCTTATATGAGTCTCCAGTAATCAATGGTTGCAAGGAGATTTCAAGTTTCAGAGCTTTCTGTACTCTGTGGAATTTCATGCTCCTTGATGGTGCATGCTTCAGCCTCTTCTTCCTCTAAGTCCTTCTGAGTAGTTGGAGACTATATTGTACCTAAAATGTGGGAACCCAGACAATTCTGTGTTGCTATGCACTAAGTGAGCAGTCCACCTAGTATAGAACTGCAGCACGACAGCCTTTCATGTTTTAGCAAGGTTTGCACAGGAGCCCTTGTAAAAACCCACTGAAAGGCATGAAAATCTTGCAGCAGTGGAGTTAGTGGATTGTTCACAAAATCTTCTGATGCCTTTAAATACCTTGATGCCTGTAGCTGTAGAAATGCTTTCCTATTTAAAACAAAGATAGAAACTTTGGGTACTGAAATGGTTATATTGGCCTTGTAAAAGCTTCAGTACAAGGGTCTTAATTATATTTTATTTTTGCTTGTGTGATGCTATAGACTGTTAATCTTGTATAACGTAGTGGATATAAAAGCACACAATCTCCATTGGACTATGCAACTTGAAATTTTCAGGAGCAGCCTGGGACTGGCCTCTACTGCCTCAAGATGTACTGATTGCTTTCTATGCTACTTACTAAGTTTTTTAAAAACTCCATGGAAAGCATTAATAAAAGCAAGTACTTATGGAAGGAATAGGAGCTTTTGTAAATCAGCTGAGAAGGCAGTTTATGGTCTGTTTAATATGGGCTGTAAAAGCAGGTTTTGGTTTTTACCAAAGTTTGACCACAGTCCGGCACTCGTAGTAATAAAACTCTTCATCGGAAAAATGGAACTGCCATCCTTTATATAAAACCAAAGATAAAAGAAAAAAGACAAATTTTGTTCTGATGCAAACAAATCATGGAAATCTCTATTTTTGATACAGAGTGAATGTCATTCCTTGAGGTTTGGAGATTGTTCAGATTGAAGTTTTATATTTAATAACGTGGGACAATTATGATTTAAGTCTAAAGGTTACATTCTAGATGTTTACAGAGCCTTGTATTGTAATTTCATGTACATTTTGTGTATTAAACCTTTTGTAAGTTATGATTGCAGTGCTACATGCTGAAGTACAAAGGGAAAACTTGCATTTTAGGCTCTTGAATCATAGTGTTGAAATAAAGAAGAAAATGGGTACAATTATGTTCACGTGTCTTCACTCTAACTGCATATAGTGTTTGGGGAAACTTTTCATACTCTGACATTGTATGAAATAATGGATGGGATAGAATTTGATGTTAAAAGGCAGAATTCTCTAACCTTCTGTCCATGCTTCATTTTCTGTAATGTCCAAGCTCAGCAATTTGGTTTTCCCCAACAGACAAAAAAAATGACCCTACTTATTATTCTGGTTTCTTGGGAGAAAGAGGGGCCAAGTGGATGTTGCAATAAGCAACAGACGATGGTTTGTTGGGCTGTTCCTGCTTTAGGTGATGACTTCATTGCTTATGGTGCTTGGAAGACAAGATGGCTAATGTCTTTACAGTTACCCAAACCTTCCAAGACAACAAGTATTGTTCTAGCAAAAGATGGAGCTCGTGCTCCAAACATGTTAACTTGCAGAATTCACAAACTGGAAATTCTGAATCCTTCAGGTGAAACACTTGCATCTGCCTTGGTGTGGAAAGTGTGAGGATCCAAACCCTATGACCTCACAAGAGCACTGACTAATTTAGGATTAGTCTCCTGGCTGATGTCTCCCTCTTTATAGATGGCTCTGGAGATATAAATGGGGTAGGGGTGGATGTAAGTCCACATGACTTCATGTCAAAGCAGTGATGCTTTCTAAATATAGCTTCAGAGTCTTGAACCCTGCTCCACATTCTTGCCCTGTAATTAAGAGGTAATTAGAATGCAACACCAGAAACTGCAGATCAATTGACAGAAGGTTAGTTTGCCTTGAGCTTCCTCATTTTATGCAATCAGCTGTTGCTAGAGTGAGCTGTTATAGTGGAGAAGAGGGAGTGTAATTAACTTGTGCCCCCCTCCATAAAATGAAATGCCCCATACCTCTGCTGTGTCACAGAAGGGCAATTAGTCCATGACTTATTCTAGGCGTCATTCCCTTCCAAATGAACAATTGTGACACAAGACACGTTTGCCCTTTTAACTTGGTAGATTGACTGGTTTCATCTGTATTTTGAAGACATGCTTCATCTAATTGGCATCCTAGAACTAAAAGTCTTGGCCATTTTGAGTGGAAGAACAATGGTACAACCCATCAGGAGGACTCTAGGTTGGGGAAGATAGGTTCAAGTGTTCAAAATGCTGTCTATGCATTTTCACCCTAATTTTAAAAAGAACTATAATAGCTTGTTTGGACACTTATAATCAGTCCAATCACGACAACCGTCTAGACTCACTGCTCATACTTGTGGCAGTGCTACAACATGTGTGATTAAAAAAAAAAGATTAGTGAGCAAATCTAATACTCCTCAGAAGTGCAGTTGAGAAATGACTGGGTGGTAGATGACAAAAATCGCTGAAGTCCATATAAAGGAGGCAGAACAATAAATAGGGAGTTATATCTTTAGTTTGATTACAAGGCTGAGGGAAGTTGCATCCTGAACATCTGGAGAGCCACACATTCGCAATTCATGCTCTTCATCAGTGGTTCCAGGTATTCTGTGACTGCAACTCCCAGAAACCCCAGCCAGTACAGCTGCTGGTAAAGGATTCTGGGAAGTGCATCCCAAGAACACACAGGTTACCCAAGGTTGGGCACCACCGATCTAGACTAACAACCCTGTCCTCTGCAGTGAAAAACTAGATTTCTAGAATCTAGAAATGCCTTGCATACTTCCAGTAATGATCCCATTGCTTTTACCTTTAACCTCTCCATGAAAAAAGCATGGTCGAAGCCAGTCTAGGTTTGCCTGTGTCATTTCCTCTTCCTGTTTCTCTTTTCTCAATCTGTTCACTTGACACTTTTTCAAGTGCCAAATGAGCAGAGCTGATCCTAATTATCTGGCAGTGAGAAACATCTTTCTCACCAACGTCATACACACACACACACTCCAGTGTTGAGGTAGATAAAGCCTTTATTGTACTGAGCAAGCACAGTCAGGAGCATCCATTTTACCATACCTCCTAGAGTCTGGCTGGGAAATTCTGGGAATTCATAATCTACAGTAACAACAGAGCTTGGTAGCTACAAGTAACATAATTACCTATAACTAGTTACTTTGTTGCAGATCATGAAGGTAGAGTGAAGTTGCATTTCAAAAATGGCAACAGGAAAGGCTGAAGTCCCTTTACTGGTGTAAACAGTTTTCTTGATGTTTTGATTCCATTCTTTTATTACTCTTATTTCCCCCCCACAGTAATAAAAAGTGTCAGAAAAGTAGCAAGCAGCACAAACAATGTAACAAGTTATTAAAAATAGCAGTGAAGTCTTCCTCTTCAAAAACTAACCAATGAAATGAATGAATTACGTTTGAAAATGACGCCCTCCCAGTTCTTCTAGAAGGAAAATGTTTCCAAACACTCAGAGCCCCCTGGTTGTGCTCTCAATAAAGCTCTTTTCTACCTATATATCAAGCATTTTGTGCTCAGATATGGGAACTGTCCCCACACTCACCCATTTGCAGTACTGAGAGGGGGGGTGTCTCTGGGTCAGCAGGCATCCTTTCCCTTTCTGGCTTCTATCTGGGAATTGGTCTTACCTTCATCTTGATCAAAGAGCTATTAAAGGCAGTCTTCATTCTCCGTTTCCTCCCTTGACACCTCTCAGACTAACCTCTCCCTCTCTCTTGCCAGCAACATCCATTAAATGACTATTTCAGGTATGGGGTTAGAACCATCATTTATACATTTCCAAGCATGCAGTAACTTTTTTCTGTATTGTGCATTAGGACAAATGGTACCCGCAATAAACTAAAATGCCAGAACACTCAAAAATGCAGAGAAGCTACTCCCCCCCCACACACATATTCTGCCATAAAGAGTACATTGTGTCTATATACCCTAATGAATGTAATTAGAGAGATGGATTAGAATTGGGAGTGGGCAGCCATAATAATTCAGAAAGACCACAATATGGGAAAGCCATGAAATACTGAATTTCTTGGTGGTTGTCTACCTTGTTTGGTGTGCCGTGCTGCATGTTATGTCTTTCTGTTCAAGATGTTTGTTCCCAGATCTGAAAAATGGAAGGCTAACACTTTTAAAACAGTTCTGGGAAATTTGCTGGCGGTCGTGGCATGCCATCACGCTTCAGATTCGAGCTAGGGCCAGCCCTACCATTAGGCAGACTGAGGCGGGCACAGGAAGCAGCGATTTTTGGTGTCATGAAAAACCAACAGAATCATCAGCTGTTTTTGCTCCTATGGATGCAACTTCATGGACCAGAGCACGCCAGGCCCTCCTGTCTTCCACTGCCTCCCAGACATCCACCAGCAGCTCTTTGATCTGCATGCTGTTTTCTTAAACTCAGTACAAAGGGGCCACCTTCTGGCAGTATGAATTAGTGGCACATTTCTTAGGCCTCCTCAAAAGGAAACCAGATGGTTTCTTACCCATTGCATATATACTGTGCTTTTAGCTGCCAATTAAAAAAAAAAAATCATCCAAATTTAAATAGAAACGCAACCCCATTACTCACCATAGCAGGGAAAACAATACTTTTCCTGGCCCACCGAAACACCCCAAGCGGGTGAGCTTTCGTGTTTTCCAAGAGCGCTTCCCCTGGCTGGATGTTACGAGACCTCGGGTTGGGTACAGAAACACAAATAGTGTCCTATGGCCAGATATTAAAGCTGTAAGATGCCAAAGTTAAACCTTCTAGATGGAGGCTGAGGTTAAAGGATCATTTAACCTCACATTTTTGAGGGTTGCCTCCTGTAGGGATGCAGGATCTGTGGTGGTGATGGAATAGCTCAGTTGGCACACCTAGCAGCAAAGCTCAGAACTGGGAATTTAAATAACCACTTTTTCAATGTTGTAATCCACCCTGGATCTTTTTTTTTCTCAGAAAGATGGGAGTTGATAATGTTTTAATTAAAAAAAAAAACAACAATCAATGCAAATCTGGAGGATGGAATGCCTGGGATTCTTCAAAGCAGTAGCTGCGCTTTGCTGTCTAACTCAATGAAGCCTCCTATGAGTTGGCTTGCGCCCCTGAGCGGATGCATAAAGCCCCATGGGACCTTAACGCTTTTGCCTGAGGCAGCACCCCTCTTCTGATGCAGTTCTGTGCCTCTGGCAGGGACACCCCCCCCACAGATCACCTTTGGTAAATGCTCACTTGAAAGCAAATAGGTTAGCCTTGTTTAAAAGTTTGCAGTTTGTACCAAAACCGGGAACAGATTCACTGCCTGTGCAAGATCAATGGGAATAACCAGCCTTCACCACAGCAGTACTGTACACTCAACAGTCAATGTCATGAAAAGTAACACAGAAGTTGGTAACGTGGCCCATAAATCTACACCCCCACTTTCCAGTGTTCTGCTCCTCTCCAGTTTCCAATTCAAAGTGGCCAAAGAGTTCAAGAAAACTGACATTCTTTCTGCAAGCATCTTTTTTTAATTTCTTATATAAAGAAGCATACATCATTGTTTCAGGATGGGGGTGGGAGTCTGATTCCCTTTTTAAGTATTACTCAAAAGTTGTACACTTAGCAAAACAAACAAACAAACAAAAGTTCCCTGTGTCCACAGGCACTTACAAAGAGCCACTTATAAAATGGGGCTCCATCTAATTCCTTACGCAGTTATTGCACATTTTGAGGAAGTCCTGATCAAGGCACAGTAAAATCAAAATTATAGAGTGCTCCTACAGTAGTTAGTTTGACACATATTACGCACATAAAACTGTATTCTTTGAACATGTATATACAGACATTTTTTTTAAAAAAAAAGGAGACATGCACTAATTAGACTTAGATTTCATTTCCTCTTGTTGCTTCACAATATACAGATAAAGTATAATGCTGTAAACAAATGGCATGCACATTAACCTAGAGCAAAAATGTTTTAATACAGTATCTGAGAGCTAAACAAGCTTAAATAAAACAAAATATATAATTTACTAGTCCTCAACATTTATGTATATTCTTGTCCTAGTGAGGTTTTTAAAAAAATTCTTGGTCTCTTTGTTTGGTTTAATAGTTGGCAGCTTGGATATGGCTTTATTTAATTACTTAGTTGTTTTGCACCTCACAAAAAGGTTTTATATATATAAAAAAAACTTATAAGCTTCTGTTACTATTTTGTTTGAATGCAATTTCCCATGCTGATCTTTAGCTTAGGAAAGGGAATATAAACATTCAAATAACTTTGCTTTCAAAAAACTAGTCTTTCCATGGCCCCTCCTTTGAAGAAAGGGGCTTCTGAATCCACCCCTACCCCCCCCCCAAAATATCAAGACAGGTATTTGGCATATTTTGACTTGAAATAAAACAATAATGTGAAAGTGATCCAGAGGTTTCTCATTTTCCTCTCCAATTTTTAAAGATAAAATAAAAAGATTTGTCCACAGTGGCTGTAATGCCACAGACTCTCCTCAATTTAACAGGGGGTAGGGGCCATCATAGCAACACCCACAAAAATCAAGCATTCTAGAACAACTTTCTATTATGGAGGGTATGTCGGTGGCCTTCTCGGCCACTCCTCTTGATGGATGCGGTTTGGTAAGGACGGCCGCCCTAACTACAGCCCGTGGAGAAGGCGCTTGGGTGCAGGGAGGCACAGTTGTTCTTAAGAGGCACTAATGGGGTGAGAGAGAGAGAGAGAGAGAGGGTTGTTCTTGACTCCATCCCGCCGATGGCCTGGAGGTCCCCGGGGAGGAGGGGGGTTCTCCCCGACTAGATCAGGCAGAGTTCCACACAGTGGTTCCCCAAGAGGCATCCGCTCCGCTCAGCCACAGCCTTCTTGGCCAAGTCCAGGCTGGGGAAAGTGACCAGAGCTTCTCCACTGAGCTGGCCGCTGAAGTTGTAGAGCGGGAGGATGGCGTCTGTGTGAAGCTGCAAAGAGGGAAGGGAAGGTCAAAGGGGCCGCCTGAGCACAGAGGGAGGAAAAGGCAGAAGGGCCCCTGGAGGGAGCGGAGAACCCCTTGCTGTCGAGAGGTATGGCTGTCGCCTCCTGGATGATCGGTGCCTATCTTTCTTGACCTTTGTGATTCCCCCTCCAAAAACCTTCGCCAGGCCTGCCCCTCCCACGCTTCAGGGAGCCTGAGCTAAAACTCCCTCTGTTCAGCCTCCTTGGGCAGAGGTGTCTCTTGGGGTTTTCTAGGCAGCTGATACAGCATTGTTGCAAGGCATTGCGAGAAATTAGAATAGCTGCTTGGAGAATAGACTTTGAAAACAAACAAAAATCCCGAGACGGAGGGGGAAATCACCTGGATTTGCCCAAGGGTGGCTAGAGCTGCGAGATCAAAACGCCACTCCGAAGTGACACGAGATTACATTTTACAAGAGCTTTAGTGTCAGAGAAGACACAATGATTTCCTTCACGTTTAAGGCAAGGGGCAGCAGTATGGCCCAGCTGAACTGCATTTGTCTTGCTAGCTTCCTCAAGGCTCAAATGCAGGAGGTTCTTTAGAGCTAGTCAATAAAATAACCAGTAACAACGGTCCTTCTGGAAGGGAATCCAGGGGCGGCTGCAAACCTTCCTCTGGGAAACGAGGGTGGGTGGTTGGGTGGGTAATCCTGCACACAGAAAACTAGCATGTCAGGGAGAAGTGCTACAGTTGGTCCGAGGCATCCAATTTTAAAGGCACCAGCACACTTTCCTCTGCAGTTACAGGCTATAAACAAGTCTCATCTGGACCCTCAACCCTGCCCACCTCAATCCATTGCTTTGGCTGCCTGTTAAATGGGCAAAGAAACTCCTGAACACGTTTGAGGAGGAGGTGAGGCAGGAAGTTCATATTTGCCTCTAATGCAACCTCCCAGGACAGTATTTCTTAAAACCTAAAGTGTAGGAAAAAATATAACCACCATCTGGAATAAAATTGGATTCACAGATAACACAGTCCTCGCGTTTACATGTTTTTCCCAGTTAGCCCTCCCTGGAAATCTCTTTCCCCCTCCCTTGCAATCTGATTAATGCCACTAGCCCGCTCCCTTTTCCCTCCTGTTTAGAACAGGGTTGCTAATGAGGAAAGGAGGCTTTGGAGATTTGCCCTAATTTTACTTTAAGTATCAAGGACTTCTGGGTCTTCCTCTTCCCCTTGGAATGATGGTAGCCACATCTTGAAAACAGAAGGCAACACTGCCTGTTTGTGAACACGGGCACATTAGAAAGCACAGACATGGTACTAGTTCTCAGGTTTTCAAAGAAATGGAATTCTGGGGGGGGGGGGGGGACCTGGCCATTGGCCCCAACCTTCAGTGTCTCAAATCCAGCCACACTCAGTTCCTTATATTCTTATTGCAATGCTGTTCACATTTTGGCTAGTTATCTACTTGTCAAGGTCCGGAACATGGTGCGGATGCTCAGCGCCTGGGTCTGGAGTCGTCCATATACCTGAAGGCTGGGTCCCTCCACAGCCAAGGAGATAATTAAAAACACAGACTATCACAACTGGCTGTGGAATTAATGAGGTTGCAGTCCAACCTATCTAGAAGCTTGGAAAAGTTACTTTTTGAAGCCTCCAGTTATCCTGAAGAGTAACTTTTACAAGCACACCCTGGAAGTCACCATGGCCCTTGTCTGTTTACAGTTTTGAAGAGAAAGAAAAGGAATTTAAACCACAGTCCTTTACACAAGAGCACAGAATGTCATAAATGAGTGAGTGTTGTGTATATTTTTAACTTTTTTTGTAGTGGTGTTGTCCAGTTTTACCTTGGGGAAGAGCACCTCATTTCGTTGCACCCACTTGTGAGTGCAATGACAAATAAATTTCTTATCTTCTTCTTATCTTATCTTATCTTCTTAAATTGGAAGGGGAAAAAATCGTTAACTACTGATTGCTATCTACCCCACTCCCCCCCCCCCCGTTGCACAGAAACATGACATTTTTCCTTTACAAAGTCCATCAATGGAAGGAACAGAAGGATGCTGTTAGATACATGTGGCCCAGCCAGTACAAATCATGATCATTTTTCTTTAAACATTTTCAAAAAGAAAGAATCCCAAGCAGATACGATAAACCCAACATTCCTCCAGAAGCACAAACCTGAACCCTTAACCCAGCCCCATTATTATAATCACCATCAACACGGCCACTAGATTAGTTGATTCATGCAGGCACCTAAGCAAGCATATGTTAGCAAGCAGAGTCCCAAAGGGAGGATGCAGACAAACAGGCCAAAAAGGGTGGGGGTGGGATGGGGGAGAAAGAATCATTTCCCACAACAAGATCACTTCCATTCACCACCGAAGGCTCCACACTTCTGCCCGGTCTGTGCTTACCTTTTCACCGGAGGTTACAAACACTTACAAGCAAACCCAGTCTTTCGGTGCTTGTAACACACTCCTCGCTTGGTCGTTCAGCTGAATAAGGCCATTGTAGTCGTCGGGCGCATACTACAGTACAAGTGTGATACACAAGATCAGCGAGAGAAGGGGCAGGTTGTCTTGTGCTGGCAAGGCACACGGAGCAGCGCTATGCAAACTTCACTTGGAAAAGAGGCTCATCAAAACTAGAGCCCACAATGAATTGAAAACATGGCTTGCAGTGACAGGTATCCAGAACAAGTAGGGGCGTAGGCTTTAGACTGAGTCACAGCTTGGAAACCTGGCTTTGTAGGACCACAGCTCCCAGAACAGAGGAGCCTGGAACTCGTGGTCCAGAAGCATAACTTCTCCCTGCATTGATCAGACTGTTGGCCAGCCGAGCCCAATAGGAGCTACCTGGACTGTTGGCAGTTCTCCAGATGTTCATGGTGGAGAGGGGATGTTGAGTGTTTCTTTATTTACTCATTCAAAACATTTTTACCTTTCCTTCCTTCTTAAGAAGGACACAAAGTGGCTTACATCATTAAAAGACAATACCAGAAGCTAAAAACAGTAAGTATAAAAATGCTGGAAAGAATCAAACAAACACCACACTAAAAGGCGGTAGACAAAAGCAACACCACCAACATATTCAAAGCAGTAAAGTAAAACATTAAGAAAAACCCCACTCAGGCAGCCAATCACTGAAGGAAAACTTGCCAGAAGAGAAAAGTCTTTGCCTGCTTGGGGAAAGACAGCAAAGATGGGGCCAGGCTGGCCTCCAGTGGGAGGGAGTTCCAAAGTCTGGGAGCAGCAACAGAGAAGGCCCTCTCCTGTGTCCCCACCAAATGCACCTGAGAAGGTGCTGGGACTAAGAGAAAGGCCTCTCCTAGTGATCTTAAAACCTGGGAGCAATTCCTGATATTCCTTCTACAGAAGCCAAATGGCCTGACATCTGAACCTTCCTTCAACCCTAGCAATGGGATAGCTTTCCCCCAGTTTACCTGCAGGAAGAACAACTGGGAAGCTGCCATTACGAACCCCTGCTGCCTGAGGCGGTAGCCGCCTTCTGCCTGATGGCAGGACCGGCCCTGACATCTCGGAACAAGCGATCCTGCAGGCAAAGGGTGTTGTTGGGCTCTATGGTGACAGAAGCGCCAGGATCTCAAGCCGTTGTCTCTTCCTACCCACTGTCTTAAACATCTTTCTAAACAAAGGTGGCGAGGCTGGAGAAGTCAACAATAGAAGTGCCGCTGTCTTCTGGAAATAAGAGTGTCGTATCCTGCAACCCAACCAGCTTAGTTGCAACATATAGGCCATCCTTATTTGCACACAAGATAATTGGGGATGGCATATGTGAGAATTTGGGAATATGACAGTTTTGGACCACAGCAAATTTGGGGTGGGAGATTCTGAGAGCTGTCCGAAACACTAATTTTGCCCAACTTGTACCATGTTAACAAAAGGGACAAATAAGCTTCTGTGTTAAAACAAGACCAAAATAAGAAGCAGGCACCCAAGACTCTTGCCATTTGGGTTGGCAACTCATCACCCGCCAGATGCTGTTGAATTATAACCCTTATTTGTCCCTACCGACCATAGCCAGTGGTGAGAACTGATGGGAAATTCAGCCCTACAACACGCCACCACTGCTGTACACCAAGCTGAGCCACAGTGCAGTGGAAAGTGTCTTAGGAAAGCTGGAGCATGCCATACCAGGAAACAAGAGTCAGCAGAGAGACCAGACTTTGGTGAACTTGACCTACACGTCAGTGAAAAATGTCCATGGCTGTACAAGGCAGGCAGAGATGTTTCCTCCTCATCAACTAGCCAGTGGTTCTCCAACTAGGTTTCCCAGATGTTCTTGGACTGAAATTCCCAGAAGCCTTCATCCCTTGCTCTGCTGGCCCAGGATTTCTGGGACCCTAGTTTGAGAACCACTGACCTAGACTATGTCAACTGAAGTCCTGCAACTCACACGGCATGTTTTAATTTGCCAAGGAGCAAACATTTATTTCCTAACTACTAAGGAGGAGTGACTGGTCTCATTACACGCCCATGCCCAAACTATCATAAAAAATTGAATCAGTTTTGCAATGGTGTGAATGCTAACCAATATTCACATTTCAAAACCCGGGCATTGATGAAAAAAGCCCTCCTCCTTGCCTCCCCAGATCAACACATACATGTAAATACTAAACCCCCAAACATCAGATTCAGAGTAAAGCAAGACTCAGAAGAATAAAGCAAAATTCAGCAACATTCAGTGTGAATATTGATATCAGGATTTGTGAATATCCAATTGAATAGGGTTTGCTTCTCCCCTGTTCAAAAACAGGTACGAAAAAGGAATCACGCAAACACATTTTCGTATGCTTGTTCAACTGCACTTTCGGCTGAGTATGCGGCTCTGTATTACTCTGAATCTGATATTTAGGGCTTTGATTTACTAAGGGCATAATCTTGAACAAAGAAGCTCTGTGGGACAGAAACAGGAGCATTTGAAAAAGCGCTGAATGGAAAGAAAGAAATACATGATTTGAGGTCCCAGTGAAAACTGCTGATAATTCCTGACCCTATGAAGGGTGGAGAGATTTAGAGGCAACGGTCTGATTTCAGTTTCTAGAACCACAATGGCTAAACGCTTATTATTTTAAATCGGAGTACAGCTTTGTAAGGACTGCAGTTCTGATCCAAGGACTGCAGTATGAGGGGGCATACCAGAGCTTCTTTCTCTAACTTCTACCCCCAACTTAAATAGAAACAAAATGAGCAAGAAGAAGATTCTGATGTAGACTGGAAATGAACCTCTAATGGGGGCCATGCAAGGTGTCTGGTTTCTACAGAGGTCCACAGAAGAAACGTACTTTTGTTCACAAACATATGCGAAAGAAAACCCTTAATCCCAGCAAAGTCCACCACAATGCTGCCTCATTATGGGGGGGGGGGGGGGCAGGAGAGAGGCTCCTGGACTCCTGTATTGTGTTCTCCACTTTTTATAGCAGAACTGTTTGCAGACAACCCCGGCTACCAAATTTGTTCTAAAAAAAACAAAATATTAAGCTCCTATAACTTATAGGCAAGACTATGTGACACAGACAGGCTGGAAAGATATATACAACATCTGTATAAAAAGACTGCACTGCAAAGAATTTTGTACGTATTGCTTTGGATCTACGTTATTATTCCTTTCCTAAAAAGGAGAGATGTGAAAAATGACCAACCCCATATCTATCTGTTCATGCTTCCCTCTAACAAAACTATCGGGGTACAACAACCATGGAAAACAATTCGGAAACCAGACACAACCCAAAACCGTAACATGAACAGGAATGCAAAAAAAGCAACACGAAACAAAACTCACAGCCACTTTGAAATTATAGATTCTGGTTTTTCAAACTGAGACGCCTGAACTGTGTGAATTGCATAAAAGACAACAAAGTGAATCTGCCTGCCCAGGGAAGCAGTAAGTATGCATCTCCACCAGATCATGGAAAATAAACTTTTTTGGGGGGGCGGGGGAAACGGATGGACGAGGACAGTGAACTCCAGAACTAACTGCTGCAGTTACTCCCCTTTAAAATTTCTGCCATGGTCCCAACACTGGAAGCGTGCACCAGCCACATGCAAGCAGGCTGACATTCTCTCCCCCCCCCTTTGTCCCTGGGATCCTCTGTAGATGGACAACGGCTGCTCACCATCTCGTCTTGCTGTGGATGCGTGTGACCACACCCTACCTGACCCATGGGACTTCCTCTAGCGTTGGGTGCGCCAGCGTCCATGATCCAGTGATCACACATGCTCATCCTTGGAGAGCGATAGCCACTCCTGTGCCCTTCACTCTCCCGTTCTTATACAATGTAGGAGTTTTGGTTTTAAGTCATGGTCCATTATTTTCCTTTTTGAGGAATTGGGGTGTGTCCGTGGAAGTCCTCAAAACATGGCTAAATGGCCCCCAGAGGACACAATTCCATCCATCCATCCATCCATCCATCCATCCATCCATCCATCCATCCATCCATCCATCCATCCATCCATCCATCCATCCATCCATCCATCCATCCATCCATCCATCCATCCATCCAACTTATATGCCGCCCATCTAGACAATGTCTACTCTACTTTTTAAGCCTGCCCATTTCCCCCACTGCGTATATGCTGCATTGGGGGCCAATAATATGGAAAAAAAATTGGTTTACCCCTTTGCACCCTCCAACCATATGTTGGGAGTAGACCATTGGTCCACCCAGAACAGTAACAGGATAGTCTCCTCTGCCACCCCAAGACAATGGGTCGGGACTCAAGAAAAGTTGTACGGCATGCAGGCATGTAGCTCATGGCCAACAGCCAAGAGGCTGCCCCCTGCGTCTGTCACAGGAGGCAGCTGGCCCAACTCTCTATCTCTATCTCATACCATAAGACTCTGTTGGAATTTCCGGACAGTGAAAAGGGGTTCAGGTGGCATCCTTGAAAGCCAGAGCAGAGCCATGTGGATCCACGTGGCATGCACGAAAACCCTAGGTTTGTCAGGACAATACCCTGCAATAGCCTCCCTGTGCCCTCCCCACTGTCATTCAATCAATCCCCAACTAGCCAATGGCAGCAGAGCATCTAAATATATAGGCTAAGTTCTTCACATGATAAACAGTGAGAGGATAATTCAATTAGACGCAGCAGCACAGGGCAAGTTCAAAAATAGATTCTGGAATGAGCAAATGAGTAATTCATTCTAAAGACTCTTAAAGTAGGATAGGGTTGTTTTGAGAAGATTGGGGGGGGCGGAATTTAGACACGTGGTGATGCTCTAGCCACACAAATGCACTGGGCAGGCCAACAGGACGATGAATTTTTCATAAGTGTAATGATCTAGATGAGAATTGATCAGGAAATCAATAGGCTCTGCAACAATGAAGAAAATAAAAGCATGTTGGCTGTCTAAAAGTGTCACCCGCCCCATTTAGTTGGCCAGCAGATTTCGACATTTTGAGTAGGTTTGGGATAACAAAAACTTAAGCCACAAGCGTGACCCTCCCTTTACAAGTGTTTGATTTGGCCGAGGAAAAGTGTCTAGAAACCTATAGTTAACTTATATTTGTGTAAGGAAAATCCATTACATCTTGGCAGCAAGTGACTTACTCATTAACAAAGTGCCGGTTGCTTTTCCTGCGTGTGCACAAGCTCAAGAACGCAACCAGCACGTTGCTAACTAGCGGCCTTTTGCCACCCAGATTTAAGGCAACTACACTTAGAAAACGGAAACTGGTAATAGAATTGTGGCCAATACGAATTTCTAAAATACTTTGAGCTAGATTACATGCATATTAGTTGTTGTTGTTGCTGCTGCTGTTTAGTTGTTAAGTCGTGTCCGATTCTTCGTGACCCCATGGACCAGAGCATGCCAGGCCCTCCTGTCTTCGACTGCCTCCCGGAGTAATAATGCATATTAGCAGCAAACTCAATCTCTGTCCTTGGAGATTTAAGTAACCAAAATGACACATCCATGCAGGAAAGGGAGATATCGCCTACCTGGGAGGAAGCTCCCAAAACACACCCCACACAAAATGGGGAAAACATTCATTCACCCAGTAAGGAATCCAAAGATGCCTTGAGGGAGCTCAGCATGAACAGCAACCCCAGATGCTTGGCAGATTTTGTGAGGCAGGATGGAAAACTGGTCATACAGGGAGAAGAGGCAACGGAGAGGAGAAAATGGCTAGCAAGGTAATCTGACGTCATCAAGTGGGTTGTAACTAGACGGACACTTGGAATGCCCGCATGTTCTAGCTGCCATGAAGCCACGAAACTGGCCATGGGTGAGCCATTTTCTCTTAGCCGGGCCCCCTTCACAGAGCGACTGTGAAGATAAAGCGCCACCTTCAGTGTATTGGAGGAAAGACGGGATACAAATGGAATTAATGAAGAGATAGATGGTCTCCTTTTCCAATGTTGCTTCAGTGGGCTTGGGCTGCACACTTCATTCCTCACAGGGGCCATCAGAACATTGAGGCTTGAGAAAAGGAGGAGGAGAAGGAATGAGGGCATCGCCATCTCTCCCCTCCTCCCCCCCTCCTCCCGCCTTTGAGAACTCTACAGTAGAGTTTGGCAAGCAGGGGCTTCTCCCCCCTGGGGTTTTGGATTATTACCACTCTCATCAGCCTTAGTCAGCATGGCCAGGGGTCAGGGGTTAGGGGTGTTGTAGCCCAAAACATCTAGAGGTTGCCCAGTAATTTGCACAAAGTAAGTAGGTAGGTAAGTAGGAAGGAAGGAAGGAAGGAAGGAGCTGATGACTGAAGGAAGGAAGGAAGGAAGGAAGGAAGGAGCTGATGATTGAAGGAAGGAAGGAAGGAGCTGATGATTGAAGGAAGGAAGGAAGGAGCTGATGATTGAAGGAAGGAAGGAACCAATGAATGAACAAGCAAACAACGCAAACAAACACGATATGGAATACCCTGGAAGATAACAGGCAGCAGACACAGGACCAACCTTTTATTACGAGCCCCACGTTATTGTGAGCCCAAAACCTGCCCCCTTCCCAAACCTCTAGCTCTGGAAAGCTCAATCCAGAGCTCGCTGTTGAGGAACAAGATCGCAACAACAAGCGGCAGTAACGGGGGCGGGGGGGGGGAGAAACGGCCACTGACCTGATAGCCCTGGAAGAAGCTGAGGATCTCCTTCATGCCGGCGTTGTAGGGCAGTCCCTGCATTCGGACAAGGGCCGCAGGCTGGGGCAGCATCGGAGTGTGCGTGGCCGAGGCGGCGGCCGCCACCGCCGCCTGGGGAGCTGCTAGGTACCCCACGGTGGTTGGGGAGACCGGTGGGCTGAAAGAGAGTAACACCCTTGGACCCAAAGGCTTCGATACACACACACACACACACACACACACACAACTAAGTCCACAGGGAGATTCCCTTTGTAGTGTTCATTTTCCAGGGGAGCAGTTATGTTCATCTATAAGGCATTCTTCTGGGGGGGGGTGCCCTGGGACTGTGTACAGCTTGCCCAAGGCCACACGGGCTGGCCATGCTTCACAGGAGGCACAGAAGTGGGGAATCGAACTCCCAACCTCTGGCTCCAGCGCCAGAGACCTAACCTATTAGGAGCCCCCAAAAAGGAAAGAATCGAGTCTGGTCCTACCTGGGGTAGTAAGCTGTGTAGTTCATATAAAGCTGAGCAGCCTGCGCTGGGTAGTAAGTAACCGCCGGAGTAGCGGCGGCGGCAGCAACAGCGGCCGCGGCTGACGCCTGCTGGGTCCGAGTTTGAGGCAGGAGCGCTTGGGACTGGTATATGGCGGCTTCTGCCGGGAGGACGGCAGCCGCCGCGGTCTGGAAGGCGGCATAGGCTGGAGGAGAGAGGCCTAGGGAATAAAAACACAGAGCCCGTTTACCAGCAAGATCCTCGCGGAGCAGCCACCCTCCTCTAGCCATGGATGCCACTAACGAAAGCATCCATGCTCCAGGGGAAAAAAAAAAACCAGACAAGGCAAAGTACGATTCTCAAAGGCTCGTATTTTTAAAGGCTTTCATGGCCGGGATTCGATGGTGGTTGTAAGTTTTTTTTTTCAGGCTGTTTGGCCGTGTTCTGGAAGTTTTTCTTCCTAGCGTTTCACCCAGGCAAAGCTTAAAAAAAGATTAATAATCTGGATTTGGACCGACTCACCCTTTTCGCATGCCCATGCCATAGTTTTTGTTTTGTTTTCGCTCAAAACAACGGAGGAGGCAGATCAAGGTGCTATCCCTCATCATTTTAAGCTGAAAACAAAGAAACTGGGACAGGTGGAGAACCACAGACACATGGGTGGGCTGTCTCGTTCACCGACAAGAGCTCCCAACTCCCCAAGGTGTAAATCGTCATCCTCGTGCACCCTCAAGTCAATTCTGAGCAGTGTTCTATGAGAGCTTTTTTCCTGATTCCAACAGGTAAAGATGCCCACTACAGCTGGAAACCAGAAAGTGCTTGTTCCACTGTTCTATAGAAAGTCTCGTCTGCCTGTTTGATGCTCGACTTGGTGCAGTTTCGGCAGGAAGGAGCAGCCAAAGCAAAACAGCTCAGGTGGCACCAACACGGAGACGGCCGGCTTGCAGCCCTTCCTTTCCTCTGTCACATTTTAGTCAGTGACCTGGCCAGCAGAACAAAGATGGGAAGAAGCCCATGGCCAGAAACGTGGCCCTCCTTTTATCTTCCTCTACCCCAACTCCAGCATCCCACTCCAGCCCTACAAGTTGCGCACAAGGTCCCTTTGTTTGATGCACCAACGAAGCCTGAAATGCTGCTTACAAGGGTTTTAAGAGTGGGAAGACCCACCCTGTTTCATCATTCTCTCTCTCTCTCTCCCTCCTTCTCTTCTTTTTTTCCTGGTCCAGAAGAACACGCGTCCCAACAGAGGATCTTGGTTCAACAACAAGCCCTCCCTGGAGAGGAAAGTCTCCCCGGTGCTGTAATAACAAGGAGCCCCTCTGGGCTAAGGAATAAAACAGAGTTTGCCCCCACTATTTAAAATGGGGAGAGGGGGGGACGGATGCAGCTAAACAGATTTTGCTAAAGGTGAAGTTTGCCCACAGGGTTTTGTTTTTCCTGGGCTCGGGGGGGGGGAGGGAGATCCAAACCAAAGCAAAGTGCATAATCTGGACGGTAGGGAGAGATTGCAATCCTTGCTTGTTGTTGCACTCCAAATTATTATTATTATTTTTTAAAAAAACCAAACATCTAGGACCACAAGCCATAGCATCTCTATAAATGGGTACATCAGCCCATGGAGGGTGCTCAACAAAATGCTAGGCATGTCTACTTAAACCAAAGTGTCTGTTTCCTGGAAACTGGACATAGGATGACAGCCGTGGTTCCATGGTGACTGTGGAGGGGCAGGGTGGCATTATAATAATAATAAATGTTTTATTACGGTCATTGACCAGCAAAGGGGCAGGTGTTGATCATAATTGCTAGCCAGTCCCTCCCCACCACCACTCCCTAACAAGAAGAGACCAAAAATGCAGATAGCTGAATCAGTCCAAATCAACAGAGGAGAAGCAGGTCTTTTGTAAAGCCAGTGTCACTTAATTGCCCATTCAAGACCAGAGCACCCACAAACACTTTGCATTACAATAAGGATCACTTGCAACATTATACTATATTGTTCTTGGGAAAATCCTTTTCTCATCCAGCTGCTCTGAGGATTGCAGCTAAGTTCAGAGGGAACAGAGAAGCCAGGAAAAAGGGGGTAGCAAAGGATGTTCCAAACTCATAGGGTGAACACTGGCTCCACTATACCACTGGATGGCAGTCTTAGGTTTCTGAGTAACCCCGCGTGGCTCTGCACTGCTGGCAACTTAAGTCAGCTCGGGCTAATGGTAACTTGAAAGAGCAGTAGCTCAATTTATCATATTTCTGCCCTTCTTTTCTTCCAAGAAAGAATTCAAGGTGAGGTTGATCATGCAGGGGAGGGCAGATTTCCGACCAAGTCTCCCATCAAGGTACAGTACGAGTCAGCCCTGGGGCTGTTTAAGTGAAGCAAGAAGAGGCTTTATCAGGGTTTTTCCATGTCACTACAGGTGGTTCAGCCTTACCCATCCGTTTCCCTCCAAGTGTGTGATACTACAAGTCCCATCACAGCCACCTGCCTGGCTTGAACTGATGGGAGTTAGAGTGCCACACATCTGGAGGGCACTTGGCTGAGGAAGGAAGTCTGTAATAGGCGATGAAGGAAATATTGAGCTTTCTTTTCTAACTCGGATATCAGGTAGAAATGAAAGAAAAATATAAAATAGAAAAGGCAAAACCGTTGTGGCACCTTAAAGACTAGCTGCTGGAAAGTGCCACAACATTAATGATGTGCTTGCACACACTGACATGGCTACCTCTTCTAATTCTAACCATGAAGCTGGGCTAAATGCTATCATTAATCCCATGTCAATTATAGACAAGACTTGCCAACCTAGCAGTTTGAAAGCATGTAAAAATGCAAGTAGATAAATAGGTACCACCTCGGTGGGAAGTGTCTAGTCGCGCTGGCCACGTGACCATGGAAACTGCCTTCGGACAAACGCTGGCTCTACAGCTTGGAGACGGGAATGAGCACCGCACCCTAGAGTCGGACACGGCTGGACTCAATGTCAAGGGGAACCTTTTATCTTTACTTTACTGAATGAATGGATAGTAGGAGATCAACCCGTATGTAAATGCTAATGATTGAGCAGGTTTAGGGTAGCTGGGATCAACAGCTAGAAGCAGGTTAAGTTCCTCTTTTTTAACTTTTATTTCTGATTTTTAAAACAATGTTAAAAAAAAGGAAAAAGAAAAGAAGGTACACTCATTGAGGTTCTGTTAACAGACCCCTTTAACTACATTTACAAATAAGCCAGTAGTTCAAAGGAATTTGATTAACCAACTAAAATACTTCAAGCGTTTGACAGTCTTAAAGAAAAATGCCTTCAAATCACATCCAATTTTGGGTCCAGCTTCCAAACCCAGCCCATTGCCCAAGGTAGGATGATTGCAGATTATGGCTAGCGCCGGAGACGAGAGAGGGCAAGGCCACCATCAGGTTCAAGCACCTACCAGCATGCCCGCCGTTTAGCAGCCCAGAAAGAGAGTGGAAGAACTGGAGACTTACATGGTAACTTACATGGCGGTGGGGACAAGCCACTACGATTTAAAGTGCCACCCATTAAAACAAAATTCATCTCCTCTCCTGAACACTGGAAGACTTCCACATAGCGGTCCTTCATCATCTTCTTGTGACATTTCTGGGCCACCAGGAAGGCACGGTCTGCAGATTTCATCTGGATAAAAGCATCACCGGATGGCCGGCCCTGAAACCCAACAGTGGAAATCTAGATGAGGAAACCTCAAGAAGTTTCACGTTTCCCTTCCAGAAGAAGCTTGAGTCAGCATGGCCAAGGGCAAGAGGTTCTGGGATTTGTAGTCCAAAACATCCGGATGTCAAGTACTTTCCATATGGATCTACACATTCCCTAAATGGGCTTTTCCACCATAGTAAAAGACTTGTGTTTTCCCAAAGATCTGGTTAACAGTGCTGGAACAGAGCGCAAACACACACAGCAACTGTCCTGCCTTGAGGGGAGGAGGGCAGATAAAAAGGACAGGAGCTTTCCTCTGTTATTTTTTTTGTTCTAGATCTATAGGTAGACCGGATCCTTACGGTTATTCCGTCCTTAGGTCCCTGAGAACTTTTGTGCTCGTTTATAGGCAGCCCCTAACACATAAAAGCCAGCTCCAGGGGCTTCTGAAACAAAGTTTAAGAATATATCTTCCAGCACTATTCCCGAACCTACTTCCTAAATTCATAACTATTACAGAGACGTGCGTGCCACACACAAAATAATCTTAAGAAAGTTCACCACCTTATCAATGGTAGAAGGATATGCCTGCTTTGCAGTGCATTCGGCCATGTTTAATAGGCACACAGAAACCGCCGACTGGATGGACTCGTTTAAATCAATAAAGCAGAAAACCTTCCTGCGCCATTGAATTGCATTTCTCCCTTAGCATTTCATTTTCACATCTGCATTTGTATATTTATTCAGTAAGAAAGGAACGTTCCCCTTGGAAGACTGGCAAACGCACTCCTTTACTGTCCAGTTTTTCTTTTTAAAAAAAGGTATCCCAATTTTGTACAAGCGTATCTCAAAATGCAAGAATTACACTGTACAGTACTTTGTATGGACTTGATAAGCAGGAAGTGATGACAGAAAGAAAAGAATCCCCTTTATTTAGCTCTTTACTCAACCGACACCCCTCCTTCATCCCTCTAGCGCTACTCAAGAAGGCGCACTGAGAAAGACTAACGGTGTCGACAGTCAGCGTTATCCCCCCCTCTTCCCTTTCAAGTTATGGGACCCTGCAGTTGCTCCTCTGACAGCCAGAACCTGTCTCCGTTCCATCGTCCCGTTCTTTCTCACTCGGAGTTTGAAAAAGTAATCTTTTCAAATTATAATTCCCAGATTCCTTCAGCCACCAGGGTTGTGGTGGATTGAGGAATCCTAGGAGCTGAAGTCTCGAAAAGAAAGAAAAAAAAGAGGTAAATTTTCTAGCTCTACTTCCTACTCAAAAGATGACAGTGGCTGGCTAGGGGATATTGGGAGTTGTAGTTCAAGACAGAGAATTGGTCCGGCTCTGCCTTGCACTCAAACATTGCAGAGTTTTTGCAGCCTTGCATGCTTGTCTTTAGTAGGATTAGCTGGGAGAGGCCTTTTTGGACTGGGCTGGCTGTCAATCTATCCATTACTAACCAATAGTTCCTTTCCTGCCTCTAAATTCAAAGAGAGCCCCGCCTCTCTGCTCAGTGTCTTTTTCCCCTCCCTTTGTAGTCTGTTGGAAGCACCGAATTTATTGACGTCTGTTGCTGAAAGACAGCCATGTTCGTCAGTTTGCTGTTTGGTCTGTTTACAACTGTAAGTAAAGCAATGAGTTTTTAAAAATTCTTTCTCTTACTAATGTCTCAGAGTCTGTTGTTGAGGCTGTAGGTGCCAGTTGATGAGGAAAAGGAGTGGACTATTTTGGGGGACTTACAAGGTATTCTGCTCTGTGAACCCCTGCACTTCTCCTGCCCAGAATAAGAGGAATTTAGCCAGGAATTCAAAACCTGCAACATTATCATCTAGTGCTTTCTCCTACTTGCTGGTTCAGAACCATGTGGACTCCATGCGGCTTGATGTCCCCAGTCGCCTCTCCCATGAACTCCAGGATGTCGTCAATCCCAGCGGTGTAAGGCAAACCCCTAAGTCGGATGCAGTCTCGGACACTGCCAGCAGCAATGGCGTAGGGAGGTGGGATGACGGGAATGATGGGCGTCGGAAGCGTAGGGATGAGCGGGGTCGACATGTACCTGTTGAGGACCTGTTGGCGGAGAAGGAGAAAAGCACCCTTAGCAGGAGGAGAATGGTCGCCTTTTTCAAGGTGGGCTTTATGGAAACCACCTAAATCATCATGACAAGCACAGCTCAGGCTAAGGGAGAACTAGCCCAAGGCATTTGGCTGCCTGAGGCAGGGCAGCAAATGGCTTCTTCACTTCTCTGAGTCAAGGTGCACAGGACCCAACGCAGACAGCTGTAATATCTGGACACGTGATGGACAACAAGTCAGCCATGAAAATTCAAAAACAGTGAGTGGGTCCTGTCAAAGTTTTTTTTAAAAATCACATTGTGGAATCACTACCCCACAGAAGGGGAGAATCACCCCTCTAGCTGAGATGTGAATTGCATCACCGTGATTTTGACGATGATGATGATGATGATTTACATAGGGCAAAATCTGACCTGCGCTCCAAACAGCACACAGAGGTAGCTTGATCAGGATGGAGACAAATGCAAGGCGCTAAGGGTGGGTGGGTGGGTGGGTGGGTGGAAATGCCCCTTTCCCCACCTCCAGGTCTTGGTCCACATCAGACACCCCAAGACCACAACTTGCTTTTAGAATCCAGAAATGCAACTGCCAACAGCATGACTCCTGCCTAAACAGGCAGGCCCTCTTTTTCCTTGGGAATGGGGGCAGGCATCGGAAACCTCATGCCCTCCGGAAATTCTGGACCACAACAGCCGGAAACCCCAGCCACTGTCTTTGCGGACCGTGGGCGCAATCCAAAAACATCTAGAGAGCATCCGGTTGCTCACTTCAGCCGGGCAGAATACAGAGAACCTAATCTATAAAGAGAATCATACATTAAGGCCAGGGAGAGACCAGCTGCTGTCAAGGAGGGGCTCCACCACTTTTAGTTGATTAGCGCCATCAATATACAGTACTTCTAACTGGGGATGGGAACATCTATGTCTACCTAAACGTCTACGTTGGCTTGGGCATGTCGTGAGAATGGCTGACGGTCGGATTCCAAAGGATCTCCTGTATGGAGAATTAGTGCAGGGAAATCGCCCCAGAGGGAGAGCACAGCTGCGATACAAGGATATCTGCAAGCGGGATCTGAAGGCCTTAGGAATGGACCACAACAGATGGGAAACCCTGACATCTGAGTGTTCGGCTTGGAGGCAGGCTGTGCATCATGGCCTCTCCCATTTTGAAGAGACCCTTGTCCAGCAGGCCGAGGTGAAGAGGCAGTCCCAAACTCAGAAAAATCAGGGAGCTGGACAGGAAACAGATTGCGTCTGTCTTCAGTGTGGAAGGGATGGTCACTCTCGAATTGGCCTTCTCAGCCACACAAGATGCTGTTCCACATCCTCCATACAGAGCATGTGACCATCGTCTCTCGAGACTGAAGGATGCCTAATCTGGGGATGGGAAACACTTGGGTGTTTTGGACCGCCACTCTCAGAAACTCAACACTAGCAGCCACTTGGGCTGTGGAATTCTGGGAGCTGTAACCAAAAAAATCCCTGAACATCTTCCACCTGTGAATAACCACTAATTAATGAATCCCCACTGGCTTCATAGTCATGTGCTGAGTCATACAATGTATGCATGGCTAGGAATTCATTTGGGAACTAAGGACTGATTATTCACTGTTCCAAGTCGCACCATTACTCTTATGACAATGTAAATAATAATGTTCAATTGTATTCTGGCCAATAATACTTCAAAGATTCAGTGAAGCATGTAATTATATTTAAACAACAACTAAATTAAGAAACTGGAAAAGAATTTAAGAGCCTACCACGATGAGTGAAAATAGAATAGGGCAGCACCCCATGTGGACAGCGCCTTTCTAAATGTGACCCCTTCAATTGCTACAAACGTGATTGAAAACAAAAGTCTTTCCCTGTCAGAGGAAGGATGACAGGAAGGGAGCCAACCTAGCCTCCAGTGGAAGGGAGTTCCACAGCCTCGGAGCAGCCACCAAAAAGCCCCTCTCTGTGTCCTTAGTTGACATGCTCTCAAATGCATCAGTACAGGATATCCTGAAGAACAATAATCAACACATAACCTTTAAACTCATTTGTGGATTGATGCATTTTCTACACCCACACAGGTGACACCTGCGGGACCACATGGCTGTTTTTTTGCAGCCACGGAAGGCACATCCCCAAAAAACGTGCTGCTGAATTTTAAAAGCCAGCCTGGGGAAATCCCATTTAAAGCAACCATTTTGCTTGCTTGCAGCAGTTAGCGGCCGAAACCGGTAGCAAACCGAGATAATCCAATGTAAAGTTGGGTAAGGGTGGGAAGCGGCTTTTCTATGGCGGATTTTGGCAGGACACCCACCCACCCCAATTTGAGTGGTGGCCCCAGAGGGAGGAGGGCAGATGATGGGGGCACAGAATGGGCCAGAAGACCCACAGAAGAGGAACCCCCTTTTCTACACCCTGCCCTACAATGCAGGCGCCCTCCATGCTAGGTCAAATTCTTGTGCTTTTTTTTTTTTTTTTGCATCGATTCTTTGCCGTGAAATGGAGAGACTGGGACGAACTCCTTGGCGGCCATCACAGGAAGGATGTGAGATGGGGGGGGGACAGGGAGAAATTTAAGAGGAGGTAAGGAACTAGACGGAGTCAAGGGCAACAACCTGTTGGACTTCGGCTGCCGTGCTTCGGAAGAGCTCAATGTAACGCTTCCCGAGGATCTCCTTGTGCTTCTTAAGTGCGTTCTGCGCATACTCTTCACAGGCAAACAGGACAAAGGCGTCTCCCGTCGGCCGGCCGTCCGGATATTTGACAAAAAGGAGCCCCTCCTTCCCTCCTGTAACAGGGCACTCCGGCCCCAGAAAGCTCAGGACGTCCTCGGGCGTGGCCGTGAAGGGAAGGCCCCGCATGCGGATGATGACTTGGTTCTCCTTGGAGAGAAACTGGGCGACTTCGTTGGACGTGCCTAGAACATGGCAAAAATGTTTGCCGCTTAAGTTTTTTTTAAAAAGCAAACTGATCCTCAATTTGCAAAACTTTGTAGCTGCTGTTTGACGAAAAACATGTGGGTTCGCTTTTAGATCAATTAATGCAGCCGGTTTATTACAATATGCAGCGTGATCCAAAGTTTTTAGAAGTCTCCAACTAACAGCTGCTCGGCTGCCACCCCACCCCGTGCGCGGGGCATTTCTAAGCCTCGTCATGAAGCTTTGCCCAAACAGGTGACTGCAGGTATATGAGCCTACAGCTTCTATCATGCCAGTGGCTGTCCCGGCTGGGGACGATGTCACATGTACTCCATCCCAGCTGCACAACCCCGAGCCAGGCTGTAACGAAACCAGAATGCCACAGCTAAACCTGAAGGTAAAGGTCCTTCGGAAATTCGCCTTCTTCCTTTTTAATTTATTCTTACACCATATATCAACAGCACTCTCTAAATGTCCCAGTTTATTTAGAATGGGGAGGTGTCGTCAGGCTTGCAGGAGCTTCTGGAAGTGTGAACGTACACACACAAGCACGTGCACACACACACACACACACCAGGGGGAAATACACTAAGTGGGGAGTGGTAAGAATTGGTCTAAGGAGGACTGAGCAGTATGCTTCCTGTGCAGCTATGCAAGCTGTGAAGGAATGGAGCAACCTGGGAAAGGGTTAGAAATGAACGGAAGTGGGATGCACTGCAACATTTTGCTGCAGGATCCACCAGGTATTACCGTATTTTACCATGTATAAGAAACCTTCCCTTTCCTAACCCAACATTTCTTTCTTTGCAAGAAAGTGGTGGGGGAAGGCAGGGATCAAAGCAGTTTGATTCCTGCTCCCCCCCCACTTCCTTTGCAAAAAGCTGCTTTTCCCCTCCACTTTTTGCAAAGAAAGTGGAGGGGGGGTGCTTTCCCCCTTCACTTTCTTAGCAAAAAGTGGTGGGAGAAGGCAGGGATCAAAACGCCTTGATCCCTCCCCCTCTCCGTGTATAAAATGACCCTCATTTTTTCATCTAAATATTTTAGGAAAAAGTGTCATTTTATACACAGAAAAATAAGGTATTGGCAATTTTTATATCTCCCTGTAAGCCAGTGTTCCAATTGCTTTTCCAGGGTGGTTTAGAAAGAAGAACAAATAGCCTACAGAGATAAATAAGACGTAGGATGTGATAAGAGGGGTGTTATAGCTTCTGTTTTGGACCAGCGGTGGCCTGGTCTGGCACAAGATGTTTTCTGGTGACCAGATGATGTACAGGAGATTGCAAAGCAGCTACTCTTTTCTGGAGCAAAGCTGGAGCAATTCCTTTCCAGCACGATCAGATATGATCCTTTATTGCTGTCTGATCTCATCCATAATCAGTCTAGAAGCCGCAAGATGACAAAGCAATATAAATCAGATAGAATAAACATTATTTGGAAAGTTCAGAGGGGAACGTGATTCTGTACAATGCCAAACAATACAGAAGGATCTAGCCACTGATTAGAATTTGGATCAAACCTAGACTGGAAACCAATTCAGTTGGTAAAACGGAAGCATCATCATAATATGTTTGCTCCCAGTTAGTATTCTTGCAGCTGTATTCAAATCTGCAATTGGCAAACAGTCTTCAATGGCAGACCCATGCACAATGTGGTACAACAGTCTAACCTGAAGGCTCAAATAGATATATAGATACAATTTTCCTACACATGTTTTGGTTACATAACTTCTAGCACTCAAACCTCATGGCAGATTTGGTAGATTTAATAGAGAACATTAAACTCACCTCCAGCAATCTTCAGAAATTCCTCTCCAGTCGCTTTGTAAACCTGATGCAAAGTAAGGAAATAGGGGGAGGGAAGCAACCAGTGAAACAACTGGTGTTATTACATATGAAACACTTAGACTGTACTGCTTCAAAATGTTGACATTTTTTAAATGTTTCTTCAGGATTCTAATAAAATTAACCAGCCCAGACAGAATTAAAAATATAAGGCACCATGCAAGAAACGAAAGAAAGATCAAAACTGATCAATGCAAATGTAAAACACAAAAATGATCAAATACGGTACATGACCTAAAGCAAAACTCTAAACCAAAACAATCTAAAGCAAAATTTAGCCAGCTGCTAAAGAGCATTTTCCGGTGGGGTGGGTGGGTTTGCTATAACTTGGATGCCCCCAATCCAGTATTTGCCAAATTTCTAGGGAGTGGGGAGAAGAGTCAACGGAAGGACACACAACATGTTTGGTGTCTCTAACTCCTGTTGGGGTGGGGGGTCTTTTACCACTCCCAGAAATCCCAAATGACACAAAGCACAAAGCGTACGAATCGTCAATGCAGATCATAGTCTGACATTTCACTTCCTTCTGGGCAGGATGCATTTCCCCAATGTGCCTGGAAATAAACCATGAAATGGCCCAGTTCATGAGGGTTGTTTGTTTCATTCTGCATTGCGGTCTGTTTCATGCCCATCTCTAGCCAAGATTCACACATTCTCCATTCGTCATATTCTTAGCTCACACACCAATTGCCTTATTTAACTTACTTACAATACATACCGCCTACCCTTATCTAGTACAATCCACGGGGCTGTCAATACAGGGAAGCATGCAGATCTGTGATGAACCAAACCTACCTCAATGTATCTGCTCCCCATGTGGTGCTTGTGTCGTTCCAGGGCCAGGTCTCTTTGTTCAGAGTTGACAAACCGCACCAGGGCCTCTCCGTTTCTCCTTCCTTGCGCGTTCAGGCACAGGGCCACCCCGCCTCTGGGAGAGAGAGGAAAAGAGACAATAATGAGAGGAACAGAATCTTCTCTGATGATGATGACAAGCGCTTCTCTGCTCACTCTTGAGCCAAACAAGGCTCCTCCAGCAGCTTGCAAAGGTCAGCAATAAAACAATCCCGATCCTCGGGGTTACAATCTAAAAGACACAACACAAAAGGAAGAAGGGAAGAGGAGGGAAGAGGAAAAGAAGAAAGTGGGGGCACCGATTTCTGGAGGCATTTTCACACTAGAGCTTCTGTGCTTACTTTGCAATATTAAGGCCTTTGAAAAACCGGGCGATGTCCTGATCAGATGACTGCCAAGGCAGACCTCGGGCACGTATTACTGTTTCACTGTCCACTGTTTCTGACTTACTACTGCAGAAGGAAAACAGAAGACAAGTCAAAGTGGTTGAAGGTTGCGAGCACCATTCCTTACACCCTGTTCTTCAAACCAACAAGTTTGACCATTACTCTGTGATTGTCCTTTCCACGCCTCCCACGTTGCTTTGGATGATGTTTATCCCCAAATAATATTGCAACCTGGGTATGAAATCACCTCTCTGGACAGACATTTTGGCACCGATATCTACCATCAATTTTAGGACTTCTGTCTACAATTTTCCTGCACTCTCCATGAAGTGATGCTGCTCAGCCTGATGAAGTGGAACCATCTCCACAAAAGCTTGCAGTATCTTTAACCTTAAGCAAGTGGTCATGACCAGCCTGAATATCAATTGCCCGTTCACAGTCATTTCGCCACTTTGCAATTCTACAAGCTATGTCGGTGCTGTTGCTGGGGACCTGGATGCACAAACTGGAGCATTTTGTTGTTGTTCCAAGTGTTAATGTTCTCTGTCACATGAATGCAATTAAAAAGAGACTTGTTTTGTGAAACTGTGCCTTCAGGTTTCATCAGCAGATATCTAAGTAAATAAGTAGCCCTTTGGAACTAAAAGCAGTTACACTCTCATATGAGAAAACCTCTTACCAGGGTCCAGTTTCATATTTATATTTCACAGTTTCAGGGGCAGTAAACTGATGATCTGCAAATGACAGAAACACAGAACAGGCAAACATTGTAACACGAACTTCCACGGATGCTCAACCACTAAATGAAGTGGCAGAGGAAAATGCCATTCCTTGGCTAAGACAGGCAAGAAGCATGCTGTTGCACAGATATATTTGCTAGAATTAGTTCCAATAAACGAGGCTTTTCACTTACTGCAGGCATCTGGAAGAAGGTTGAAAATGATAGCCACCATGGCCTTCACTTGCCAGACTCCAAAATCCTCCTCTGTTTCATCGATCCTGTAGCCTATATCTGGGGTGGTGGTTGTTCAAGAAAGCAAGAGGAGGACAGACATCACTAGCGACAAGAGCCCTGTATATGATTCTGACGCTGCATATGTCAGCATATCGACAACTGATTTGTTATGGATGCAGCACTGGAATTTGGACATTTTCCCTTTTCTGGTTGACAGCACCCAAAAACCTGGGAGCTGAAGTTCAAAGAATGAACTTTCCCGTGCTCTGAGTGGGAAGGTGGACTTGGAAGCTCGAACCTCAGGACAGTGCAGGAAATCCAGAGGTAGAACCTCCACCGACAAGACTAGACGGCTCTGAGGGAGGATCTCCAGCAGACGATTCATTCCGTTGACCACGTAGGTGACACAGTTTATCCGAAAAACGAAAGGAAGACCCAGGTTTGTTGCTTCATCACCACCTCCCACCAGAATCCATCTTGTCATAACCAGCATGGAAGAAGGAGATCTGTCCTCTGTCGTGCAACTCAGAGAATAGCAATTCCCCCCCAATAATTCACGTGAACACATAAGAACTGCCACAGGGACATTTGATCCCAACTGGGGTCTTCTGTACTCTTTCTTTGCCATGTGGATGTGACATTCTGGCATCAAGCGACTAAGAAGTAAAGGCTACACTACAAGGGATCACATCCTCATCCTTTGAGAATTGCAGAGCAGGAAGGGACCCTATAGATTGCCAACTCCAGCCTCTATCAAGGAGGCCCAGTGGGGAACTGAACTGCCAACCTCTGGCTCTTGCAGCCAGAGATCTCAGCCACTTTTCAGGCTTATCGGGGACACTATCGATGCAAAATCTAAACATCTCTTGAAATGCTGCTGCTGCGTCTTTCCCCAAATTTCATTTCTGCCAAGGCCACCCCTGGGGCTCATTCTGTCCTGAGACCACACTGGTCAGTGCCTCGTCCTACCGTACCAGCACACCCACACCCACACACAGCTTTAGAGGAAATCAAGGGAAAAGGATACATTCTGCCATAGACTGGATGGTCTGATCCTTCACGGGGGCCGAGTTTGGATAGGATTCATGGAATTCTTTGCGTAGATCAAAAAACGAATAGAAGCGGTCGGAGAGGAGGAGATTCTGTTACGAGAACAGGACAGAAAGCTGGTGAGGAGGAATGAGAACAGCACATACGAAACACTGCAAGTCCTAGGACGTGGTCCAAGATCTAGATCACAGTAACATCCGAGGGTCCGGGACCCAAGAAAACCCACTGGACATTTACTTCCGATTTCACCCTGGCCGCACCCCACCTTTCTCAAAACCAAAGCGAGATGCACAGGGCCCCGGGCTGCCTTGGCATTGGGGAGAATGACATTTCTTGGAGCACAGTCCTTCATGCGTTAACACTCCCCCATAATATTTTAAGAGACGGCTTTTACAAAAAAGGAGGTTGGTGGCCTACGAAACCTAGACAGAGTTTTCAGCCACAAGCCCATCAAACAGATTCATTAAATACATCGTGGACACAGACTTTTCAACGTGTACATCCCCTTTGCTGAACTGAAGAGGACTGGCTTCTTCCCTTGGGAGCCTACACTGGCCATGTTGACCAGGGAATTCTGCAGACTCCAGTCTAAAAAAGTAACATCATCCAGCTGGGACCATTGAGTGACTAGTCCTCAAGAGGAAACTGGTATGTGTCAAGATAAGATGGCAGCTCTCCGCATTTATCGGCTGAAACTGACCAGAAGTTGAGCATCTTACTGGCCATCCTCCTGTTTCCAAGGGGCTATTCTGAACCCATCCACTGCATACCTTCTTTGACGCTTCGGGATGGATAACCTGCCGAATGAGGAGTTGGCCATCTGTGCAAAAGGTGTAAGAGCTTCTTCCCAGAGCCTTAAGGTCACTGGATACCAGTTGGCTGAACTACGGAAATAAAAACCAATAACTCATCATCAGTTTCATTAGTTTCCACAAAGCTTGTTGCTGCACAATACAAAACGGGGATCCAAAGGTGCAAAATCTGAAGTTAAGTTCAGACAACCATGTTTGGAAAACATCAGGAAAGCTCGGCGGCCATTTTGAGAGGCCATTCCCCAGCCTTGCCCAGAAGTGCTTTCCACCACACGTTATCTTCCCATTACTCCTGAGCTGGGAAGCCGAAACTGCTCCACAATTTCTTCTGGGACCGAGGACAAGAATCCCTCCATCCTCGTGCTCAAGGCCAGCCCAAGACATCAGGCTGTCTGAGGCAACCCCCCCCCCAAGATGGCTCCTCTTGCCATTCCATATAGAAACTGGCACAATTTCCTTCAGCACTGGTAGAGTGACTCTCCCCACCACCAGCCCTGAAGATAATGAGGGGTCCCAGAAGATGATGCCACATGTATCTCCCGCCACCTCCCAGAAATGGTTTAGAGAGTCATAGCTAGACAGTCAGGGATAATTCCCTGTGGAGCCATGAAATGGGCCAGCCGGCCCTGAGCCCGTCATGGTCTCTCACACCCTGGCACAGGGAGGTTGTGAAAAATAAAACGGGGAGGGTGCGTATGCCGCTCTGAGCTCATTCGAGGAAATAAGAACCACAAATGTGATGAATAAAACGAGGTCCAATCCTGGCCACCCTCACTCTGTGGAATTCCCCGCTCAAAGAGGTACCTTTACCTGCTTTTTAGACACCACTAACAGAGACAGGGTGAGGCCACTCCTTCTTTAAATGTTTGCCATGTTGCCATCCCCTGTTATTACATTTATTACCCCAGCTTTCCTTCAAGGAGCCGAAGTCAACACACACATTTCCTCTCGTCGTTCATCTCATACACACCGCAGGGCAAGGAACACCCAAAAGCCCAAGAAGACCTGGCGGTCCTAGCCTGGCACTCGGCTCATGAGACTGGCTAATATTTTAAAAGACTGTGTTTGTTTTTTAACACAGAGACAGCACTCGCAGTGAACAGGCTGGGTCCCTGCTCCTTTAATCGTTTGCTGCTAAGTATGTTCGGCTGGCTTTAATTATGTGTAAAATACCCAGAGTCTCTGGAGAAAAGGTAACTCAGTTTAAACACATACATTTGCACCAACGAAACAAAATGGAAAACAGAGAACTAGCCATTCCAAAAGGGAGTGAGAGGATTATGCCATCAAATAACTATTCTACCATTGGCAACAAATCAAGTTTATAATAGGTAAAGGTAAAGTTTCCCCTTGACAATTTGTGTCCAGTCGTGTTCGACTCTAGGGGGCAGTGCTCATCCCCGTTTCCAAGCCATAGCCCCAGCGTTTTGTCCAAAGACAATCTTCCGTGGTCACATGGCCAGTGCGACTTAGACACAGAACGCTGTTACCTTCCCACCGAGGTGGTCCCTATTGATCTACTTGCATTTGCATGCTTTCGAACCGCTAGGTTGGCAGGAGCTGGGACAAAGTGATGGGAGCTCACTCCATCACGTGGATTCGATCTTATGACTGCTGGTCTTCTGACCCTGCAGCACAGGCTTCTGCGGTTTAACCCGTAGCGCCACCAGGTCCCTAATGCTTATAATAAGTCAAAGTTAAATGCTGCCTCTTTTGGATTGCACTTCCCATCATCCCCTAGTCAAGAAGGGGCAGCAGTTATGTTGGCTAGGGGATTCTGAGAGCTGCATTCCAAAAAGAGATGAACATTTCCCAGTTCTGGCACAAACCGCCCTTAAACACATAACCATCCACACCTATCTGCATATTCCAGAGCATAATCTTGCGGCAGTAAATGCCACCATTTAACTTTTTTGCTCTGCAGAGAAGGACTTCCTTGGGCTTGCATACCATCAGCAACAACCGGGATTGACACAAGCATTGCTGCCTGTTAAGAAGCAACTGTGATTTTTAAAACTGTAGTTGCCCCCAAATTACTTTTAACCTACCGGGAACATTTGGGCCATGAGGGGAAGAAAGTTGATGGAACGGCAGATTTGGAAACTGGTCGTACAGGATTCTGCCTTTTTATCTGGGAGCCGAGAGAGAGAGAGAGAGAAGCCGCTTGGCTTGTTTAGCTAGCTGGGGGATTGGCCGACAGCCAACGCCAGCCTGCAGTCGTTCTCCCTCAAGCCAACCAAGCGTTGCAAAACCTAATCCCCCGTCATGCTACTGCTTTCAACCCAGTGCGTTGTTCCACTTGCAGTTGCCTGACGGGAGCTCTGGACCTTTGATCGACACCCAGTCGGAGTCACAGTCCCTGGCCTGTAACGAAGGTTGGGTGGTCCATGTGTTGGTGGACCCTTTTGGCATGAAGCTTCCAGCAGACACTCTTCCTCTACAAGGTCTCCTACTTCACACTCTTGCCAGCTCCTGTCCAGGGCACCTTGCTCAGTGGTAGAGCACCTACTGTACATGCAGATCCCAGTATCTGTAAGGCTAGGAAGAAAATCAATCCTAGGTCCAGGAAACTGGCTATTAGTTGGTAAAACCAACCCTGAGTGAGATCTGCCAACCCTCAGGCTGCTCCTTAGCTCACCGGCAGCTGGTCTTGGGCTGCAGATTAGCAGCAAAACATATTCTTTGCATGCAGGTCTTGGACCCAATGCAGGCATCTCGGATAGGCTTGGCAAAGACCTCCCTTACCCCATCAGCCAAGCTGGAGGGCCAAAACATTAAGCTAAATGGTTGGAATCAGGGTGAGGTGGCTGCATAATTTTTTCCTGGGCTTACCCTGCTCCTCTGGGCTCCATCCGCATGCCCATCCAAAGCAAGGTGAATCAAGAGTTTTTCTACTTCTCCTTGCTCCTGTTACTTGAGAGGTCAGCTGAGCAGGTAGCAACAGCACAACGGGAGGCAGGAGGGCTGGGGGGGGATGCTCGGAAATGGCAGCGCCCCACCCACAGGACCATGGCAGGTACCCAGGGAGGAGGACCTCGGTGTGACCTGCTGATAACACCTCTCCATATCCTAGCCCTTCCACACAACATCAGCCAGTGCATCTGAAACTATCTAATTCAGCATTCAACTTGTTGAGCCCTCATCTTTAGCTCTGTTCCAAACTGAAGAAGCTTATGGCCGTAGGGTGGACTTTTAACACATTTGCATGAACAGAGGGGCAACCGTGTTGGAAGAATGAAGACAAAACCCATTTCAAAGCGGTATTAGTGCAGCGGGATCCTGCACATTTCTCCAGCATGCATTTCTTTCACTGCTATGTACAAAGCAGGGACTAGATGTTTAAACGCAAATCAAAAATGCCCACAGACAAGTGTGTTACAGGTACAGGAGAGCTGCGTGTGTGTATAACACACCCACTAGTTTTAAGCCACTTTTCAGCATTTGATCGAGGTCTGCTCATTGCAACTGACTCAAATCCATAGCTCTTTAAGGGATTCAGAGTCAAATTCCGCCCATGACAAGCAACACAGCCACTGGATTCTAGGCTGGCTGTGGAGGATAGACTCTGTAGTACACGTCTAGGGGGTGCCAGAGTAAGGTAAGGGTGACAAGCTGGATCCAGGGCTAGGGAAAGTGTTTCATTCGACCGTTGGCAGGATCCTCTTACTTTGATGTGACAAGCATACATCAAATGGTACGAATCACAACAGTGCATGGTCACTAAGTCAGTGCTTGTCCCTAAGTGCCTGTCTGTCAGGTGGAACTGCCAAAATGGAGAATTATGGGATCTGTAGTCCACAAAATCTGAAAATCCCCTTCCTAAGAAATGACTTGGGAGACTCTTAAGGCTCCCAACCTTGGGTCCCCTAGAGCAGTGGTTCTTAACCTTTGTTACTCGGATGCTTTTGAACTGCAACTCCCAGAAACCCCAGTCAAGACTGTTGGTGGTGAAGGCTTCTGGGAGTTGCAGTCCAAAACTCCTGAGTAACCCAAGGTTAAGAACCAGTGCCCTAGAGGTTCTTGGACAACAACTCCCAGAAATCCTGTCCAACACAGCCAGTGGGGAAGGCTTCTGGGAGATGTAGTCCAAGGACATCTGGGGGACCCAAGGTTGGGAATTCCTGCTCTAAAGCTGGAGCTGAAAACTGTCATTAAAAAAAAAAAGACACTGTTCAGAGCTGTGGTTTAGCCGTCGTGCCAGCTCAGATTCCTGCTCCCTTTGTCTGGATGGAAGAACTGAATCCTGCTACTGTTTCAGACTTACACCCTTTTCAAAGCTATCCGTTTGCTTTTCACCTAATCCAGCTCTGCTGCAATCTCTGACTCCGCGAGAGGAACCTAACTGCACATGAAATGCCAACAGGAGGAGGAGAAAGAAGTTTTGCAGATTACAATGGCATTTGCAGGACAAAAAAAAAGGGAGATAGCCTATATACACATGGGGGAGCCGCCCCGTGCTGGCTGTTATTCCACATGGCTGATAATGGGATCGCCGTGACCTTGTGCTGAACATGAAACAAGTGCCATCCATCAAGCCTGCTTTCCTTTCTTTCTGCTTCTGGCATTTTTTAAAAAAGCTATGGGGGGTTTGTTAGATCTCAGGCATGGCCCACTCCCAAGTTTTGTACCTGGAGAATCGGAGGCATTGTGCAAGTTTCTTACTAAATCTGACACGCCAGCTTTGCTCAATCCAACACCTTCCAGGTATGTTGATCTACAACTCCCATCATCCGCTACAAGCATGCCCTGGGGATGATGGGAGGTGTGCTCCAAAGGTCTCAGGTTGAGAGAAAGCCACACTGTAAAGCACTGGTTTACAGAGCACCCTCAATAAAAATGGACTAGGTGGCTTCCCCTTAAAGGAAGAGAATGTTTTATGCTTTAAGGCTGGCTGGAGACAACTCAGTGAGTTCGGCAGGCTGAGAGTTCGATTCCCCCACGGTGTCTCCTGGGAGAAGAGGCAGCCTGGGTGGCCTTGGGCAAGCTGCACAGTCCCAGGGATCCCCCTCCCCCGAGAAGAAGGGAAGGGTGACCCACTCCAGAGTATTCTCTACCCAGAAAACCCTGAAAAGGGTGGCCATAAGTCAGAATTGACAGTATGTAATTATTGTTGTTGTTGTTACACTTTTAAAAAAAGGGAAAGTAAAAAAGGGCGGAGAGTCGTTTCCATTTGTTTTTGTTAACATCCATTAGTGGGATTCATCTCTAGATTTCAGCACCTGGCAAATTTGGGTGCCCTGGGGCAAAAAAAAACCCACCCTAGTTTATCCTGGTGGCTACATCCTCTCTGTTAGGGCACACTGCCCCCCACGCCATGCAAAGGGCTGCCTGACCAATGTCTTCCCCCCACCCTCAGGGCATCCCTCTGCTTGTAGGGGGTGCCCAACCCAAGCCTGATCTAAAGACAAGGAGCCAGGAGTAACCAACCGTTCCAGAACTGTTCATGATGCATTGCAAAACAAGTCTTTTTTTCTGCTTGGTTTTTCAATGCTGCCGTGTTGCTTTAATCTTTAAGACCACCTCCCAGGCAGCCTCTAGCAGGAGCAGAGATTTATCACACAATGTGAAACAAATAGGGAAGGTCACTGCAACCTCTGCTCTCAAGCAGATACCCTCACTCCCCCCCACCCCATGGTGGTCATCCAGATAAATTGCCCCGTTGCTTGGCTCTCGTTTCTTTGCTCCTGACCCCCTTCTCTCCACAAAAGACAGATCAAGGGAAAGCCAGGCCAGAATGGGAACAAGCAGGGAGATGCTCGGCCACCCTTTGGGAACCCCTCTGGACATTTGAGAAGACAAAACATACCCTCTGAAAGGAAAACTCTATCCTAAAATTTGCAGCTTCACGTATTTTCAAACACATCTGTCTGCATCTTTCACACAGCAGCCACAGAAGCTTCTATAAAAAGCAGTCCTTGCAACCATCTGTAGAATCGTAGCGGATGGAGTGACGGACTAGAATTCTGGAGACTAGGACCAGGGTTCAAATCCCCACCTGCCCGTGAAAACTCACTGGGGGAGAAGAACTTTTAAAACTACTACTAAAATATCTTACTTACCTTGAAAGCTTTGTTAGGGTCACTGTAGGTTAGTTCCAACTTGATGGCATACAACTAACAGAACTTTTAAATGAATGACACCCTTTATAAATTCAACACCTTCTCCCTGGAATCTTTGTATAGAGCACAACCAATTCATTGGAACTCATTAAGCCTAATTGCAGGGGTGGAAACAGAGTAGCTGAGCGTTCAATGCAGAAGTGAAAAATTCTGTGTCGAGTGATACTTTTTTTTTTTTTTGAGCCACTAAAAAGTTGCAAGCTTCAAGGTATTTGGTAAACCTTTTGTAACCCTCTAGTGATTCAATAAAGGTCACAGCCCCATGAATGAAACCTCTTTGGTGAAAGCATGTGGAAGGAAAATGTTTCAACTGCAAGATGATATAAAAGCAAATCAACAAGAGAACCCTTTTGGAAAGAGTTGCACCAGCTTGTTACAAGAAAACACACAAACACAGAGAGAGACACACAAATCTCCTTTAAAGGCAACAAAAAGCATAGCACCGCCTTTTACGGGCAGGGTGTCATTTAATCAGACACCGAGTTTGGAAGTGTGTGTGTGGGGAATACATATATATATTTGGAACAACAAAGCCCAGAATCCCTCAGCCACCACAGCTGCTCTCTGGGAGAATTTCGGAAGCTCCGGGAAGGCAACGAGGAGCAGAGGGCACACTCTGTCTGGAAGATCCAAGGTGGGAAAAGCAGATCCCATTGACACTCCTCGTAACGCAGGTACAACCACCTGCTCGGACTTTGCCACAAGAGAGAAAGGAGGCTGGGGGCTGCAGTCCAGAAACCAAGACCTCTGGGCTGTTGCCCTTTGCTTCCCTCCTGGGTTAATAATGCAATCAGCCTCTTATTGAGGAAGGCCTGCCTCCTATTTTCAAAAGACATCCATCCACCACCTCCCGGCTCCCCCTTCCTTTCTGCGGCCATCTCTCACCCTGACAAAACGGCTCACTGAATCTGGCCTGCCAGTCTGATGGCCGGCAGCCAGCGCCGTCTGGCTCGGCAATTGTTTTATACACATACACACTCCCGAGGAGAGGGGGAAAAGAAAAGATTCCATTTTTGTTGAGCGTCCTTCCTCCAGCCTCTTCCGCGAACACCGACTTATTTGCAGCTCGCAAATCCACCCACCTCCAACACACTGAGATGTTTCCAAAGGGTGAGGAAACCAAAATATCAGCATGTGTTTGGCATGGATCTGCATTTATTTATGCCACACGAGGTAACACTATTCTAGGCCTCCGTGAGAAGCAAAGGAGAGAAAAAAAGCACATTTTAAAAGCAACCCGTTCCCATCTGTCTCTCTTCACTCAAGACACATTGCCAGAACAAAGTCTGATACACGCTCTTCTTTTAAATTTCCCTTTATATAAGTACCGTGTTATAAATGTTGCAAAATTCAAGGGAAAAGGAGAAAGGAAACACAAGCATAAGATAGCTGTGCCATGGTTAAGTCTGATGATTGGCGGCAAGTATTTATAAAATACTTTTTTCTTTTCATTGTGTGGAGAAAAATATGGAAATGGAATCTACTGGCATTTCGGATGTTTTCATCCTTTTATTAATTGAGCAAGTCACCATGCCTTGCCTTGCCTGCAAGCTACCTGTGCATCAGGGTGTTTTTTAAGATTATTGTGCCTTGTTCCTTTAAAATTTGTTTTTAGAACTTATCTTATTTATCCTTTTAAATATAATATTTGGCTTACTTCTTTTAAATATTTGTATACTTACTGTTCCTAGCTTTTACACATTGTATTTTTAACAATGTCTTTTTTTTTTTTAAGGAGAAAGGCCGGTAAAATGTTTTAAACGAACGAATCAATACTGATATGTTCTTCACAGGTGTTGGCTGACTAGTGTGAATGCAGCACACAAACGTTTGGGCGTACGGTATTTAAGTTAGCAATGAGGTACATTTGGGGATGTCTCCTGCACCCAATCTAACTTGGTATCAACCTACAGTACTTCTAAGTGCCAAAGTACTTTAGCCTGAACAAACAATCTGCTGTTTGGGGCAGTGAACCAGCCTAACTATTTTCAAAAGTATTTGCTCATAGACACACACACAGAGAGAGAGAGAGAGAGAGAGAGAGAGAGACAGACAGACAGACAGACAGACTTCACGGCACAGCTTTCTCTCCGATCGTCCAGTTTTCCCTCCCCGCTTCAAGGGCACTCTTTCCCCAGCGACGTGATCTTTAGCACTGGCTCTGTTGATTGCAAAGCCCCGTCCTGGCCTATTGACACAACACTCCGGGCCTCTTTGTCGTGCAAAGCCGAGCCAGCCTGACTGAGGAAAGGCTAGGTAGGCAGTGCTCAAGCAGTTAGAGAATGTTTCCATCTATCCGCTCTCTTTCTAAGCCTGCAAATTATTTCCAGCGACAAACTCCGATATGGTTGAAGGCAAGTCAGATGCGTCAGAAGAAGTTCATCTCTTCAAAACTCAGGTCCTTGCTAACCACGCTAAGCCCTGTGTGCATGTCTTTTGTCTTTGTGCATTTTTGCTGTTATGTGTCTTCAAACTGCCTCTGACCTATGGTGACCCTAATCAATGAGCCATCTCCAAGATACCCTGTCTATTTAACTGCCTTGCTCAGCTCTTGTACAACACAAGCCTGTGGCTTCCTTTAGGGGAGTCAGTCCATCAGTATTCGGTCCTCCTCTTTTCCTGCTACCTTTCCCAGCATGACTGTCTTTTTCCAGAAAGTTCTGTCTTCTCATGATGTGCCCAAAAGCAGGGCAAGCCTCCGTTTTGTCATTTCAACTTCCAGAGATTGTTCAGGCTGGATTTGATCCAGGACAAACTTGTTTGTCTTTCTGACAGTCCAGGGTAGCCACAAAGCTCAACCCTCAAACAAATAATTTTTTTTACCCTGCCAGCTTTCTTTACTGCCCAGCTTTCACAGCCATAGAGGAGTGTGGGTGATCTCAGTCTTGGTCTCCGGCGACACCTCCTTGTACTTGACAATATTTTCTAATTTGTTCATTGTTGCCCTTCGTAGCCTCGGTCTTCTTCTGCTTTCTGGGCTGCAGCGTGCAGTCTTCATGCATGTGTGCGAATTGTAATTTGAAGGAAACAAATAATAATAATGCGTGCACAAAAAATGAGCCCCAAATGCAGAGCCCGTCACTATTTTCAGACTAAGCAGGAACCCTTGCAGCTCACACTTTGGAAGGGGATCCTGGCCAGCATTTCACAGCCCGGTTCTTAAGTCTTCATGCCTCTGTCATAGATAACAACATCTAAGCTTAAGAGGAATGCAACCTTTTTTTTTTTACTAGAAACAACGACAATCAAACAGCGGTGAGGACGTTTTTGAGTTCTCCTGGATTTTTCATCAGTTTTACGGGATGTGGGGTGTGGTAGGAAGAAGCAAAGAAGTCCAAAAATGCAGGAAGGTGTTTTAAACTGCAGTTAAACTCATTCCCAAGAAGGGGGGAAAGAGTACAAGCTTGAGGAGTCTCCCCACTTGTAAGGGTGACGACACAAGTGTGGGTTCTCATCTCTTGAAATGCAGGTCTTGCAGCATTTCAGACAAGTGCCTTGTGCCTTGATCCAGATGTTAAGAGGGGGCACCAGGTCAGGGTAAGAATGAACTTGCAGGCTGCATGCAATCGAAGGTCACATCTGGCCCAGCTGCAGCACTTTGCCGACCTCTGTCTTAGGTTAAACATTGCCTGATATCATCTGTACACACCCACCCGCAGTGATTTCCTGGGAGAGCCAAGAGAAATGGAGCTTTTCTTGATGGGGCAAATGCCCATGTCAACCATCTAGCCCTGTGGCATGGTTGGTACACTGAGGAATGAAGGGGCTTGTTGTCCCCAAGGAGAGTCCAAAAATCCAGGCAGCAGATGTTTGCAAAACTAATTGCCCGCTCAAGATCAAGCAAACCTCAAATATTTTTCATTGCAATCAGTGGTATATTGGATCCAGGATTAGCAGGGACTAGAAACCTCATTTCCTTTCTTCTCAGAGTTCCTCAACCTTAGCATCATGGTCACAGCAGTGGTGGGAGCAAAGGACTTTCCCAAAACCAATGCCGTTGCTGCAAGCTATCCTTGTTGTAATGTAAGGTATTTGAAGGTGGTCTGGACGGGCACTTCAGAGTCATTAGCTTTACAAAAGACATGCTCTCATAGAAACAAAAGCCGCTAGAACCGATTTGTTGATAGAGATATAGCCAGGAAGTGAATTTTTGGATTAAGGGAGTGGGAATGCTGGCTATGATGACTGTCTTCCTGGGCACCTACACTTAAATTTACCTCTATTCTCTTGAATGCCAGAGGGAGAGCGTAGAAAAGGCGTATATGGTTGCTGAGAAGTTCATTTTCTCTCCCCCCCCCCCCCCCCGGTTATTGTAGGATTGCTTATGAGCACAAACAAGGCAGCCTGACAGGGCTGACCCATAACATTCTTGCTAATTGAACGTCTCTCATATTAGATCCTGGAAGCCCTAGATTCAATAACACTACTGGCAATTCAGGAAACAGTGGGGAAAGTGAACTTCCTTCAAAACTAAGAACAGGTAATTAGTCTTTTCCTGGCAGAAATGAAAACAATCCCTGTTGGAGGCTGCTGAGACTCTGGAAGGAAGCTGAGTAGGTTGGCATAGTTTGGAAACCAGCCAAGTCCTATTTATAGCAAACAAAATATTCCCTTAAATACTGCTTTCAGTGGTAGGATTTGCCATCAAATTTCCTTTTGTAGGTGGCAGTGGGAGGGAGGGAGGGAGGGAGTCATATATCTATCTGTATCCATTAAAATACAGTGGTGCCCCGCAAGACGATGATAATACATTCCATTGAAATAGCTGTTTAGCGAAATCATCGTCTTGCGAAAAGACTTTCCCCATTGGAATGCATTGAACCCTGTTTAATGTGTTCCAATGGGGAAAATAGTCATTGTCCAGTGAATATCGCCCATATGGAAGCCATTTTAAATTGCTGCCTTGCGAAAGAAAACACCCTAGAGAAGCCATTTGCAGAGCCACTGATCAGCTGTTAAATCGTCCTCTTGCTAAGCATCAGTCCCCCAAAAAAAGCATCTGGGGAAGCATGGAACAAAACGTCATCCAGCGAAATTCCCCCATAGGAATCACTGTTTTGCGAAGCGCAATGGCGGTCGCAAAACCTTGTCATCATGTGGATTTGTTGTTTTGCAGGATCGTTGTTTTGTGGGATACCACTGTAAATCTTGAGGCAGGGAGCAAGTGCCTTGCAGACACCACACAATTGTTGCTGGAGTTCCTGCCCCTACAATATCACATCAGCACAATCCTAAATCTAACATTTTTGGCCCCTTAAGCGTCAGGGAAGGCAGTGTCGTTGAGCTGGCAATCTTACATAAAGGCTCCCTTGTTGTCAATTTATATCGACCTATGTTCTACACTGCAGGGAGGATATAGGTACTGCAGATTAGATTTTCAGATTTCTTGGACTACAAATCCCATAATTCTAATTCTGGCCGTTCTATGCGACCGGTAAGACACCTAAATGAGGCTCACCTGGGAGCAAGTCCTCAGTTGGAAGGCTTTGAGGCTCAGCTAGGCCTAGCTCTGCCTAGCTTCCTGTTCAGAAGGGAAGTTCCCAGCTAGCACTGGGGCAGGAACAGGAAGTGTGGGTGGGACTAGGCCTAGCTCAGTCCCAAAGTCTTTCATTTGTGGCTTTTCTCCCAGGTGAGCCACATTTAGGTATTTGTAAGTTGTCCATCAGTCATACAGCACTCCCAGGATGGAGGATTATGGGGTTTGTAGTCCTCAGCCCTGTGTTTTACGCCACTGTGAAGAATCCGTACACCTTTCCAAGACAACAAAAGTATGCCATTCAAAGCTGCACCAAAATTCTCCCTGCCACCCTTCTCCAAACTGAACTGCAGCAGCACCGTTGAAACGTGTTGGATCATCTTCCAGTGAAGTCAAGAGACTGGAGGAGAGAGAAAGTCCACCAGGCCGTGGAGTCCGATGCTATTTCTGAGCCACAGTGACCATGAAAGAAAGGAACAAACAAACAAACAATTTGGCTCCAAAAACAGGAGGTTGACCTCTTACAAGTACACTGGTTAGAGATGGCACGCCTCCCACCGCCACGGGCAAATCTGTTCTTGCTGCTACATCGAAGCCAATTTTAATTCCAGGACTTGGTTTTCACTTAATGAGGCTGATGTTGTTTCTCGAGGGCTGAACCACATATTCAGTGGCAGAAGAAGGGAGCCCTGCCCTTTGCTGATGATGTGAACGAGCGGTGGATTAAAAAAAATATATTGGCAACCTTTTTCATGTTAGAACATCAACACATGTAGCAACATGAACGTGGGGGCAGCAGACAGACAGACTGGAGTATTTCAACCTTTTTGTTTTTTTAAAGAGCTTTTATGCTGCTATCTCAGCAATTCTCACACTCTTTCTATTTCCTTTCTCTGCTTCTCCTTCCTCCTAGCTAGACAGAGGCAGAGCTATGCCAATTTTTGGCACTTCTCTGCCCAGCAGTTATAAAGCTTATTCAGTTTGATGGAATCCCAGTTTCATCCATGCTGGCGGTTTTCCGAGCACAGCGGGAGGAAAGCTAAGAGTGCACCCAAATTTTGTGTTTTTGAAGGGTCTTTCTCCAAGCAAGTCACAGGTGGCAATTTTGCAGGCTTGGGACAAACACAGAGGCAGGAGACGAGCACGCCTGCATGTCTGATGCTCAGCCCTCTGACCTGCCACAACTGCCTAACTTGCAAATTAGTTATGAGGATAATTAGGCACAAGGAGAGCCGTGCGCACTGACTTCAGCTCACCTGGAGCAAAGGCGGAAGAGACAGGTAACCGGTTAAACAAATAAATCCACAAGGATGGTCTTGAGCACAGGAGGGCTGATGTGAACTACAGCATCAGAACTGCTTGCGTGTGGTGGGGCATCAGTCCGTCCCCAAACCATGAGGACGAAAAGAATACAGGTTTGCAGGAAACAGGTTTAGGGCTAGTCCACATAGATGCAATTTCAAGAAGAATTACTATAGCTTAAACTGAACACAAACCATCTCCGGTTAACTCAGGCAAAAGATGGGGCATCCTAATTAAGTCCTCTTAAACCGAAAAGTTATAGGTCTTTAAACTAGCCTGGAATAATACAGGAAAGCACAGGAAATGAAACCCACCCAAGGGAAAACAAGCCACCAGGGATCAAAATCGGGACATTAAACCCTAACGAATCAGCCATGCCCATTTAGTTATGGAATGCTCAGGAGCAAGACTCAGGCCTTCCTTCATACACCACACCAGATTTTGCTCAATGGAATTCTTGTCTCCACCTGTTTCTTTTCTGATCAGAAGAAAAAAAAGGAATCTGGCTGAGTCAGCGTTCCTGTCCTGTCCATTTAAAAAAAAATCTAATCTGGTTGGAGAGGCAGAAAGTAACCCCCTCCCTTTCCAAAAATAAAAAAGTCAGAAGTGCATAGGTCTTGGATTAGAATAGGAACACCCCCCCCCTCTTTCTGCTCCCATCAGGAGTTATCAGAATAATCTTTACAGGCTCTCCTCCCCATCCCCACCCCAGCCCAATTAAATTTAAAAAAAAAAAACGTTGGCAAGATCATTAAGAGGAGTAGAAAGGAACACGCCCTTTCCCATCAAGCAGGAGACAGCGGAGGGAGAGACAGGCTGCCAAACAGGTTTCCTCTAGAACAAAACCGCAACCTGTTAAGCCGGCAGGAGGCAACTTCCCAGGGAAGCACCCCCTTGGACACCCCTTGCTGCCTCAGCCCCTTTCCCCGGCTGTCCAAAATGTCCCACAAATTTTCTGCTGACTCGGCCGGTGGCGGGGAAGGTGTTTTCTGCATGCTTGGACTCCCTAAAACAGACACGCCTGTACTCCTCTCCGGGGCCAGAAGAGAAGCAAGACAAGCCAGCCGAGCACCTGCTCTTTAGGTTTCCCTACCTCACCCATTCACAGGCAACACCCTTGGACATTTCTGTCTAAGAGTCTTCACCCTCCTTATTGCTTACATTGATGGTGTGCATCACATTTATGTCTTGCCTTTCCTGGAAATGTGTTCCTGCGGTGCCTGTGGTTATTGTCACAACAAGGCTGCGAGGCAGGTCAGCCCATGAGGGAGGAAGAGACTCAAGGCCAGGATAGCCAGACTCCTGCGGCAAAGACCCAGCGTGAAGGGGAAATCGCCGAAGCCTTTCTACCTGGTTTGCAGCCTGCTCATCACACTGTTCTCTCTCCCCCCCCCCATCCTCTGGTTGTGCAGAGGATTGTGCACCGGTCGTGTGATGGGCCTTGAGCAAAGGGAGGGGGGCAGGGGAGACTTCAGCTAGACTTTGGCCACAACAGACATCACGGCTGCGTGGGGACTTGAAACTGGTTCGGCTGTTTGACCCCATTTAACATGAGAATCAGGCTGCCACGCAATTAAACAAGACAAGTTTGTAAAGTAAAGGTAAAGGTTCCCTTTAACATTGAGTCCAGTCGTCTCCGACTCTAGGGTGAGGTGCTCATCCCCGTCTCCAAGCCGTAGAGCCAGCGTTTTGCCCAAAGACCGTTTCCGTGGTCACGTGGCCAGCGCGACTAGACACGGAACACCGTTACCTTCTCACTGAGGTGGTACCTTTTCATCTACTCGCATTTTTTGCATGCTTTCCAACGGCCAGGTTGGCAGGAGCTGGGACATGCGACTGGAGCTCACACCGTCGTGTGGATTCGATCTTACGATGGCTGGTCTTCTGACTTTCCAGCACAGAGGCTTCTGCAGTTTAACCCGCAGCGCCACCACGTCCCTTATAGAAATGGACAAAAAGGGTGCAGAAAAGGGGCAGCCAAAACAACAGAGGAAAGGAAACACAGACACCATGAGGAAGAACAATGATGACTGCGAATAATTCTTTCCTCACAGGTTCAAAGCCCTGCTCAGCCATGGAGACTCGCTGGGGAATTCGAACTGGTAAAACCATTCCTTAAATATCGCGCTTGCCTTGAAAACCGTATTAAGGTCGCTATAAGTTGGTTCTCACTTGACGGCACAGAGAACACAAACACATACACACACAAGAGGCAAGTACATAGTCAATTGAGGCCAGCAGTATAGGAGATACATCACCAAGATCTCCCACCAAGGGCCAAACAGAGAGCAAAAAAATATATGCTGGAATGCCATGCACAGAATCTCCTCACAACCTACTCTCGAGGAGCAAATGGGAAATGTTTGTGTTGTGGGAGGTTTGGAATACAGCTTCAAGAAATCCACGGTCACACCGTGGCCATGGCTCCATTAGCAAAAAAAGAAAGAAAGAAAGAAAGAAAGAAAGAAAAAGAACAGACATCAGCAAAAAGGAGAAAGTGGAGCACAAGAAACATCAAAACGAAAACACGCTTCACAAAAAAGGCTCATTTTTGCATTGAATCTGCATATAAAAATTTTAATCGACACATGAAAATATCGCCAGAATTAGACTTGATTACTGTAAGTTACATAAATGGAAATATACTGTTGCTCACTATATCTAGCTAGGCAACGATCAGCTGTTTCAGAGGAAAGGTGTGTTCCACCTTTTCAGAATGTCCAGTCCTGGGACTGACCTTACCTCTCAGGTTCAAACAAAACTGACATGACAGGCTGTATCCTTCCTGCCCTTCATTAGCAGTTACATCACTGTCTGTAGTTGTTGGTTTTTTCCTACAAAATGATTCCCCTTCTCAAACCACTTTACTTTAAAAATGGGAGCGGGATAGTGAGATACACCGACCCATCAAAGCCTCCAATTTCCCTGCTCAGCAGGGAAAACTGATGGTGGGGTGGGGGCAGTGGACCACTTATATGCCACCAGAAAGAAAGAAAGGCAGGGATCACCAAAAAGGACCGATCTTCAAATGAAAGACCATCCTGCTGGTCTAATGGGGACATGAGAGAGTGTGGCTGCTCCCAGACTCTGGAACTCCCTCCCACTGGAGGCCAGCCTGGCCCCATCTTTGCTGTCCTTTCCACAAGTTTTCCCTCAAGGACTGGCTGCCTGAGTGGGATTTTAAACACAAAAGGGAGACCTTTGGGTAGTGTGGGCGGCATATAAATTAAATAAACAAACAAATAAATGGATGGTTGAGCTTTACCGCTTTGAATGTGAATTTTAGTATTGCTTTTCTTTACCATTTCCCAGAATGGTATTTGTTTGCTCCTTTTAAATATTAGTATACTTGTTTTTAGCTTTAAAAATTATGTTTTAATGATGCAAGCCCCACTGGGTCCTTTTAAAGGAGAAAGGTGAGGCAAAAAATATTGTAAATAAATAAAATTAATATGCCCTCTTGCCTCTGCACTGGATTCTGGGAGTTATTATCCCAGGAGATAGGAGACAGAATTATCTCTGCTATACTTCACAGACCTCAAGGAGACTGAAGCTACACGCAATTGTCCTTGTGGACTTCTACAAAATACTTCGGCACACATTAAATATGTGCATGGCTCTTCAAGTTATGTGAAGATCCCCTTTGATCTTCAAGGACTCCATTTTTTTAAAAAAAAGAGAGAGAAGAAAATAAGATAACACAAAGCTTGCCCTTCAATCTATTGCTTTAATGAGGCATAAGCAAAGAAAACCAGCATTATGAGGACTTGAGCTGCAGCTATTTAAAAAAAAAAACACCTGGCATTCACTGTCATTCGGCTGTGAATATGGTCCATTTGGGAACAGTTAGGGCCGGCCCTGACAGCAGGGAATGGCTTCAGACGGCAGACCTTCAGTGGTGGCAATGAGCTATCTGGGTGGGCGGGAGAGTTCTGAATGACAGCTTTCTGACTGAGACACAGACACACACACACCAGATGTGCCAAGGCAGCTTCCTGCCCTACTTCTGCAAATATGCAGTAAGCAGGACAACCAACATCTGTATACAGCAGTGGTTCCCAACCTGGGGTCCCCATTCTTGAACTAACCCCCCCCCCCAAAAAATCCTGGCCAGCACAGCTAGTGGCAAAGGCTTCTGGGAGTTGTAATCCAAGAACGTCTGAGGACACCACTGATCTACAGAACGAGACTGATATATCCTGTCCCTTGCCCCAGATGTGGCCCAGGTGTTGTTGGATAGCCATTCTCGTCTTCCACCCCCCTTCCATGATCTAGGCTGGCTGTGGCTAGCGGGACTTGCAAAGTGTGCCGTCTGCGAGGAGATGGGAAAGAACAGGGAAAGAAAAAAAGGAGGGGAACGGCCAGCGCCGAGGCATCGTTTCAACCTCCTTTTTCCACAGGCATGCATCTCTTCTCCAAGAGTGTGCCGAGCCCACAAGCAGAATTAGGCCCTTCCTCTTCATCAGGAGAAAGCTTCCACAGACATTTCTCCTGCCAGTTGCCACTGGGGCCCTCTCTGGCATTATCAGTTTGTTGTCAGGGTTAGATGTGATGGCTGCCTTCACAGGTTCAATAGGTTTTCAAGGAGACGTGTTCTGGAGGTGATTTTTCAGTCTCCCCCCCCCCCCGTGCGCTTGCTTGGGGTCTTTCCCCCTCCATGAAAATGAGGGTGGTCAAAAGTCTATGTCCAGTCTTGGAAACTCATTTTGGGTTGGTTTTCACCTTTTTAAAGCTAAACACAAGGTGCCAACTGCTGTCTGTTCTTAGTTTTAAAGGTGATCATTCCTTACTTCCTACGTTCCGCAAACCCCATTTTCAAAATACCTTCACTCTCTGCCTCCTTTATTTCAGTGTCAACCAGCCATAACCCTAACTATAGCTTGGGAAAGGGGCATGTGTATTTATTTATTTTATAAAGTATATTTCTTTTTCCCCTGAAAGGACCCAAGGTGGCTTACATCATTAAACCAGGATTTAAAAGCTGAAAACAGTAAGGTGTATTTTTTTTTAAATTGCCGTTTCCAGATTCTGGGACTTCTAGTCCAAAAACTAAACTCCAAGTCCTGATTTTATTGCATCTACATCGAAAGGAGAAAAACAATAACAGTGTCCTAACTTTGGCTTTTCTTTTGTTTTGTGTGTTATAGCATGAAAAGTCTGTTATTCTACAATCTTACTCGCTCCATTTAAAAAGGGGCAACGATGGGCTAAAATGCCTGGACAGCATGGAAACCGTCATTTTTGTCCTTGAGGACTAGAAGATTGCTTAGTTTAAATATACAACTAACATTCTTGTATTTTTTTTAACAAAATGCAAAACTAATTGAAAAAGTTTCTCAAAATAAAAAACTCAGGGTAGATTAATTTTTTTACAAGGACAATATAGGCTTTCTAAATTAAAAAAAATATTATAATAATTTCAGAACTGCAAAGCTGAAAGGGACCCTATGGATCATCAAGTCCAGCCTTTGTCAAGGAGGCATAGCGGAGAATCAAACTCCCAACCTCTCAATCCACCTAAGCCACTGAACTATCCAGCGATTTGTATACATTTGTACTGAAATGTTGTCTCCAAGTTATAGCAAGCAATAGCATACTTTGTAAGGGAAGAATCACAGGACTGAACAGAATTTTCCCAGCAGCGAGTCAAATCAAATGCACCCTGGTTCTATTCCTTTTGACCAAGACGTATCCGGCAGGCTTTAAAGAAAAGCAGTATATTCCCTTCTCCTGTGCTGCCATAGCTATTCTCCAACCTGTGGAAATCGGATGGAAGGGTACCAAGCGTAATTATGGTGTGTTGCTTTAAAGGAGAGGGAGCGTGCATGCATGTACTTCGTCAAGGGCTTCCAGATGTTCTCCCTTTCAAGATCTGGGGCAAGATCTAACTTGTAGACTCCAACGCTTGTCTAAGAGCTATTTCTAAACTACCAGGGGGGGGAGAGAGTGGCTTTGCAGCCTTAGCTGGTCTTGCATGTAATCTAAGCAGGGTGGTGTAGTAGAGATTCAAGCACCACGCCTAATGATTTCTTTGGTGCAAATCTCTCTCTGTCTCTCTCTCTTTCCCCAGAGCTTGCTGTGCTCATAATTAAGACCTGGGATGATTCAGTCCAGAAAGAAACACAACCAAGAGACACCTTCCATAAGGACGTCGCTTGCCGGCTGATCTGCACCACCAGAAGCGACAACCTGTTTTACTGCCTAAACAAGTTTTCCCACCAACGCTCAGGGTGATTTGAATAAGAGACCAACAACCAGTTTCCTGACTTCCACGAGGCTGTGCCATATTTTTCCATTCGACATCTCTGTGCTCAGTTCCTTACTTTTAAAAAGAGACGGGGAGGGGGAAAATATCGGCCAAACACAGTGGCATCACATACTAAAGCTGCATCCTCTCTGCCTTTCCTGGTATTAAGGGCAATTCACAGGAAGGGTGGAGAGCGCAGAACCGCAAAATCTTCTAATGGGCACAGGACCCTGCAGCCTAGGAAATGGGGCAGCAGGTTAAACAAAATCCAAACCCACAAAGTTTTAGCCCCTCTGATGAAGAAACTGGATGAAGTTGCCAGGCCTGCCTAGTACAGGTGAGTCACAGAAACTAATTTTACAGGGCGTCTTGGCAGTATGTAGGTGTGTACATGCATGAGAGTACACAAAGCACCAGAGCGAAGCCAAAGGCAACCTGCCCTTAAAGGTTTCCAGAAATCAGACAAAAAAAAATAATAATTGAAAGAGAAGACAAGAAGAAGAAAAAAGGGGGAAGGAAGAAAGAGGTTCGTCACTGCAAGAAGTATGTTGGATTTTCCACTCCCAGGCCCTTAAGCCCCCAGCTGGCACTAAACAGAGTTAACTTAAGCCCTGGAATCTGCTCTTTTGTGTCCAAATGGTTGCAAGCAGGCCTGTGAAGCAGCAGAAAGATCCTCTATGTCTGGGGTGGACAATTTGTGGCCCTCCAGAGGGTGTGAAGCCACACAAGCCCTACCCAGAGTGCCAGAAGTTACAGACTGTGGGGCTCGTAGCGTGACAACCACATCCAAGCCCCCATATTCAAGTATCCCGTCTTTTTTCAGGTGCAAAATAAAACTGAATTGATTTGTGATGGACATTAAACCCTGGGATGGATCAGGGAGGCTAGAAAAAGAAAAAAAGGCAGCAGTGAAAATAGCAACAGCGTTGGGAAAGGTCAGGGTTTAATGTGAGCATCCTGGGGATTATAGAGCAGATTGGGGTGGTGGCGGTCTGGAAAGAATAGCAGTTGTGATATGACATGAGTGGCAACCTCTATCCTCCCAGCTGTTGTTTGATCACAAAGGCTTCACCATTAGGGTTTTTTCTGCCTAGAGCTGATGGGAGTTATAGTCAAACAATTCTTACATTACCCTGAGGACGAGGGAGGAAGCAAAACCTTGCAGGTAACAACTGCAACGATAGTTTTGTTTATTCTTGGCTATGCCGTTGCCTTTTGGATCAACTGTTGCAAATTATTTAGGAAACTCTTAGAAAATGTTTAGGGAAAAAAGAGTTTACAAAAGTATTTGCAAAAAAATAAAAATCAACATGGACATTTCAAAACAAACAAGGCGAACAATAAGGGAACAAGACATGCATTTATCCGCAGACGACTGTAGCGCAAAGTAATAACTTCTAAGTCTAAATGGATCGCTGTAGATGAGACCACAAAAATCCACAGCCGTACGATTCCACAGCGCCCATCTGATTTTCAGAAGTGTTTGATACACACACAGTATTTTAGCAGTCCCTGATCTGGTGTTTGGTTCCATAAACAAAAGCTATCGGCACAGGGGATTCTGGGAGTCGTAATCCAAACAAATGACATCCCCACGCTTTGATGGCACCTGGGGGCAGCTGTCCACTTCAGGTGGGACAAGTGTCCTCCACATGAAAGGGGTGGGCAGGAGAAAACACTGGGGCCTGGCATTGCTATCCGAGGCAGTTGCTTCCTTTTGCCTAATAATGGGGCCGGCATGGCGGCCACATCACAAGCTCACGGCGAAGATGCAATTTTTCCGCTCAGAGCCGACATTCTTGGTGACCACCTGCACCGCCTGCCTCGCATGGCTCAGCAGCGAGCACTTTCAAATAATGGAGGCAGGCGTCACGAAGGGGCGCCCATGTGGCAGATAACGACAGCAAACATCCATCGGGGCAGGGAGAGCCATGTGCCTGCTCCCTGTGTTGCCAAAGCCAGGAGCCAGTCAATACGCCCTGTTGCATCAGTCGAAAAATCTCCCTCTGCCTCCCCTCCCCATTAACCCTTGAAGGTCCCTCACCTGCTGGAGAACTCGATCCAGGGGCTCGGCTTTGCTCAGGTTTTCAGGGGTTAATCCGGTCACCTCCTGACACTGGTCGCTCAGATCCAGATCGTCCGCCTTCACCAGGCATTTGTGCAGGGTCCCCACCTGAAAAGGTGTAACAAAAAAAACGGGGAAGGGAGGGGAGAAAAGGGGGTTTTGAAAAACTGGCATGGAGCGGCCTGGAGACACAAATGCATGATTTTTGTCTTTTTAAAAAGAATGCACCGAGTGGCTCATTGGAAAAAAAATATACATTGGATCATTTCATAAAATCCCAAGATCTTTGTCTGCAGGGAAAACACCCCCTCAAAGCCAGAGTTGCAAGTGAAAATTGGCTGTAATCCTGGTGTCAGGGTGGGAACCCTATAACCCTCCGGACATTTGCTAAACTGAGGTCCCCACATTTTTGACTACTGACTGGGGTTAATGGGATTGGGAGTCCAACCACATCTGCAGAGACACAGGTTGCTCCAAGTGCCAGGAAAGAGCTACGTCAACGGCATCGAATCGAACTCCATTTCATAAGAACAGCAAATTTCCACATCTCCTCAATGTGCCCGAGCCAAGCGTATTAAAACCCAGGCAGGCAGCTTTCAATAACAAGCGAATTAAAGAGTTATAATAATTTGGGGGGGAAGAGAAAGGATAATTTGGGTATGGTTTTAGATTTATCGTGCTCAAGAAAAGCCCCGTTTCCCTCTTTCCCAGGATAGGGCGGTCAATCCCCTTAAAAAGCGAGAGGTCCGAGAAGCGACACACAGGCCTGCCTTAAACCAAAACGAACCCAAAGAAGGTGCCAAACAAATGCCCCAGATGAAGGAAAATAAATAAATATACCAAAAGACTCGGCTTCTACCCAAAGTAAAAGCTTTGGAATTCAGAGCCTGAAGGAGAAGATAACATTTGCAAAGGGGTGGGTGGGGGGGTTGGAATGGGAGAAAGAATGATGCTTTTGTAATCTGGATTTCCACCATGCTCTTGTCAATTTCAAGGACGGGTTTTTGGAGCCAGGAAACCTCCCCTCCCTTGGAAATTAGGGGTGGGGGGGGTAGGAAGAGAAGGGAGCAAGTTATTCCGGTCAAACGACTTTGCTTTCCCTCTTTAGTGATTCCACAATTGCAAGGTCGCAAAAATCACCAAATCTTCTGGCGCCTTGAAAGGCCAGTAGGTGGTTGTGCATTTATTATTATTATTATTATTATTATTATTATTATTATTATTATTATTATTATTATTATTATTAGGCTCACCCCCGCCGCCCCCCCACATTCAACCCTATGGAACCAATGGGGGCATCGTTGACCCTCAAAGCAAGGCAGAGAGAAAAGGCTGGGTTTGCTTTCGAGCTTATTTTTTGGGAAGGGCAAAGGGGGGGAGAGATTGAGAGAGAGAGAGAAGCCGTACCTTCTTGCTGTGTAGATCCACAACTTGCCACACCAAGAGAATTAGTTCCCTCTCATCGGAACCCAGCTTAGCCCCATATGCACCAGCTGTCGCCCCAAACAAGACCACCACAGAGTCACTGTGTGGAGAAGCCGTCATGACCACAGGGGGGGGAACAGCTACAATCAAAGCAGAGGTAAAAAAAAAATACAAACAAACGAACGAAAAGAAAGAGAGAGAAAAAAATGGAGAGAGAGAGAGAGAGAGAGAGAGAAAGAAGTATAAAACCAGCCAAACACAAAACCACACACATACAAAAGTCACCCCCTTTTTCCCCAAGTGATCAAAGTGGAGATTTTTTTTAAAAAAGGGAACAATATTAGAAGAACCAGAACTCTTAAGGAGAAGGGGTGGGGAGGGAAGAAGGTAGGTACCTAAGGCCCCAATGATCAGGTAGGTGGGTAAAGGTTTGGGGATGGGGGTGGGGGGAAGGTTGGCTGGTTTCTTGGGTTTGCCTTTTTTTTGCATGGGTTACCTGCTTCCAGGTGAGTCTTTTCTCCCATAGGTCTGGGTGGGAGATGGAATTAGCAAGCGGTGGTTTTCTCTCCTTCTGACATCATGGCAGGCACCCAGCTTTGCTTTGGGGGAAAAAAAATCTCTCTCTTTTCCCCCACCTACCTTCCTTCCTTCCTAAGTTACCTGCCCATGAGTGAGACCACGTGACTCTCGTCAATCTCCCAAAGGGGCAAAAGCTATTGGGCCTTTGGGAAAGGTGGAGGCGGGTCCTGGAGTCAAATCAACGCCTGGTTAAGTCTACCTGATAGGAATTTTTTTTTTTAAAGTGAGTGAGGTAGATCAAAAAAGGGAACCTCCCTCTCTCCTCCAGGAAGTACCTTAACCTGCTTTCAACTTTTCTCTCTCTCGCTTTTAATTTGCAAGAGCCTTTTATCAGCAAGTGGGATGCAACGCTGTGTTACTCTTTCCTCCTGCAGAGGTGCAAGGCACAAACGCATGGATATATATATGAATCCAGCTAGGATTTTGTCTTGTCCTTTGTCCCATTTTGCCTGCCTCTTTTCGTTCCCTGGATCAAAGGATCCCTTGTTACGCAGAAACTTTGAATTGTTTTGTACTGGAATGCCACTGCCCCCCATCTTCTACACAGAGACACTCTTAGGAGATGAAACCTCTTTGGTTCTGTGCTTAGACTTGCTTTCTTCTCCCTTTCAAAACATTTATATTCCACTTTTCCTTCGCTAGCAACTGGAAAATCCAGCTGCCCTTTTCATTGCCGCATTTCCTGGGATTTTATTCTGTCTCACTGAGGGAGGATCCGAATCCATGTCTTTCTGGCCTCATCTTGGTCAGACTGTAAGAGAATTAGTTGGCAGTAACTGGGGGAAACTGGGAGTTGTAGTCACAGCAATTTCAAGACCTAGTGTTCAGTGTCCTTTTTGAAGCTGATCTTCCGTTGCTGAGAATAGCTTAGTTTATTAGTTTTATTTTATGATTATTACAGTCCATGATCAGCAAAACTCATTAAAAGAGAATAGCCACATGCCCTATTTTAGGGTTGTGCTGCCCTGTCTCAGCATTTATCATCTGAAATAGCCTAGGAAGATATTAATTTTCTTTCTGACCCTCTGGATGTTTTCAGATGCCCAGAGACCTTTGGGTAGAGTGGGCAGCATAGTATTAAATAGATAGATAGATAGATAGATAGATAGATAGATAGATAGATAGATAGATAGATAGATAGATAGATAGATAGATAGATAGATAGATAGATAGATAGATAGATAGATAGATAGATAGATAGATAGATAAACTTTGTCATTAGAGCCCTGCTGGCTGAACCTGATGGGAGCTGGAGTACCGCAGGATCAGGAGAACAATAGGTTTCCCCCATTTGTTTCAACAGAAGGTTGTAAAGCAGCATAGGGTACGCCAAAGGTTGTTGGACTACAACTCCCATCAAACCTAACCAGGATAGCCAAGGAAAAGAGGGAGCATGGGACTTGAAGGCAAACAATGGGACCATCTATGAAGGTCGCCCCACAAGAACAGGAGAACAAGTGTTCTGCGTCTTTAAGAGAGAATTTCAACAGGTGTAGGACAAGCTCCAACTTCTGAAATTCCCTTTTCCACACAACTAATAAAATGCAAGAGGGGTGTTCTTTCTTTTATAGGTGGCCACCTTGTAAGGCATTATGCAATCTACCTGGGTCTTGAACACAGTTGTAGGTGAAGCTAAAAGAAAACGTTTGCTTTGTACGTAACGGTAAACCAGGTTACATTTTGCTGAGTCCTAATGACTGTGTCCAAACCTATCCTTACAAACTTGGTTGGTTAGTTTCAAACTACAGTTAGAAGCTGTTTTCTTGTGTTAAGATCCTCAGGAGAGACCTTTCTCTCAGTGCCACCACCCTCACAGGTGCCCTTGGTGGGGACCCGGGAAATGGCCTTTCCAGAGACTCTGGAACTCCCTGCCACTGGAGACCAGGCTGGCCCCATCTTTGCCGTCCTTCCACTAGCAGGCAGAAACCTTTGTCTTCACACAACCTTTCCCTTAAGGACTGGCTGCTGAGTGGGGATCTTAAGTGGGTGGTTGTGCCTTACTGCCTCGGATGTGTTTTTGGGGTAGATTCTGTTTACCATTCTTAATATAATATTTGTTTGATTCCTTTAAAATATTTGTATACTTACTGTTTTAGCTTTTAAGTACTGTATTGTCTTTTTAATGACATCATTCCCCCTTGTGTATTTTTTTTAAAGAGAAAGGTGGGGTAAAATATTTTAAATAATTAACAATCATAAAACACCAACTCCGGTCTGTTGAAGTCATGGTTTGTTGAAATGCTCGAACCCAGAGCGACGGCTTTTCGATTATTTCTCTCCACTTTCCTTCCTGAAATAAGGGCTGTTAAAAAAGGGGTTGAGAGAAGAAGAATAGACCCCAAATATGGAAAAGAAATGGGGGTTTGTTTGGTTCTCTGTGAGATAAGGTGGAAAACCGTGTTTGTGTTATTTTTTTTGGGGGGGGACTACAAATTCCAGAATCCCACAGGCTTTGTGGGAGTTGTAGTCCAAAACCCCCAAACAATTGCAAACCTCCAAATAGGATAAAGCACATGCATCTGGCCATTCCAGGAACTTCTGAAGAAAATAAGGGCCCGGCGAGGATGAATTCTCTGTCGTTACCGCCAGAGATACGGTAAGATGGCTGATGCTGGATGGACAGAAACTACCCTTACCTGCTTCGGCAAATTTCTCTCTCTGTCGATTAGAAATGAATTTTCTGTAGGCGTGAGGAAGGTGGAAGCATTTGCCCGAAAATGGGGCTGGTTTTGCTCCCCTCCTCAGGTGAGGTGGGTCTGCTGAAGGCCCCCAGCAGCAGGTGCTTCATTAGGAGAGGGGCTAAAGGCGGGAAAATGGACCTTGTGGCCCCGGACAATGAGGAGGGGGCTGCTCGGGGTCTCCTCATGTGGGGTCTCCCCTATGTGGGCTTTATCACTGGCCAGCACACTGTTCAACTACAATTTCTATGATTCTTCCAAGGGTGGAATATGGGGCAGCTGGTCACGTGTCCTAGGTCTCAGGGCGGCAGCTGGAGTCTTGGGTGGGGGGAAATCCCTGAGCTTCACCAGGTCTCCAGACATGGAGACAAATCTCAAGGCGAGCAGGGCTTCAGAAGGAAGTCTGTTTTTTGTTTGTCGAGCAAATTCGAAACTTGGCTGTCCTTTTCTTCCTCCCACCTGGCACTAAGGCTTCGTATTATAATCGGCATGTATAATATACTTAAAAATGTGACTGGCAAGCAGAAGGATTTTAGCAAAACACTTCGGCTTCTGCCTTCCTCAGCTTTATTTATTTTATTTATTTATAAAACTTATAGACCACCTGACTTAGTGAAATCATTACTCGTGGGTGTGGATGTGTTACTTTACAGTAAAAAAACCCCACATGCTACAGAAATTTTAAAAAATAATAATAAATTAAAGGAAATGCACTCGGTAACCAAATCAATGGATATTAACCAACATAAAAAGGCAGTCCACAGCTGACCCCTGCCATTTAGAACTTGAGCCGGATTGGAAAGGCATAACAGAATAAACAAAATATGCAATATACGTATACCAGATGATAACAAATTTTAAAAAGCCGTCAAATCCTAACCACACATGAAAAATTAACGTTGAGTGTTGTCATAAGCCTTGTAGGGAGACGGTCTGTCTAAATTCTAAAGGAAGTTTACGTCCTTGTACATTTCACTTGCACACATACAGGCACAGAAACACACATGTATATATTCATCTTTAATTCTGCATTACACACACACACACACAAACATACATTGTATATGCAAACACACATATTGTATATGTGTGTTTGCATATACAATACAGAATGAAAGATAAATTGTATCCCTCATGCTAAGAAAGTGGATTTTGTTCCATGAAAACTCACACAGAAACAAGTTTGTTCATCCTTTAAGATACCACATTTTGTCCTGTGCTTTCTCCCTCTCTCTTTAATGCTATCAGTTGCTGAAACAGACGAAGAGGAGCAGCTTCTTTGCAAAGCACATCGGCAGGACATCTTTGTCCCACGAACGAAACATACTGTCCTTAGTCGTTCATTCATTTTATTGACGAAACCTTTCAAAATACACCTTCAAAATACAAATAAAGAAATGATCAAGGGTAGAACCCTGATCCTTTAAAGAGCCCAAGACTATATAAGACAGTATCATACCAACAACTCATTCCATAAACTAATTGGGATGTTAGTATGCTACACTATATGCAAATATTCTCTTCTTGTGATTCAGTTTTAGAGTCTCTTTCAACTGTGTTACTAATTTCCTTGTGGCAAGCAAAGTTCTAATTTAGCTCCTTACACATACTGTATTTCCTGTAGCACGGAGCTAAGAATTGGACCTGTCTCTCTTAGCTGCTATGGCCACAACACTTCATTTCATAATCAGATTTTATATTTTGCAGATCTGATATTTATTAAAAGGTCTTGTGCTCATGTTCGGCCTGTGTTCTCCCCATTGGCCACTCGCTCATCCCCGTATGAACAGGACGTTGGGTCAGCTTGGGGCCATAACAAGAGGCAGTGCCTGCGGGGGTCAAAACCCTAGGAATTCCTGTTTGACAGGGACCATCCCATCATCGTCTGTCCACCCCGGCCAGGCTCCTGGGCTCCCTCTGATCTCAGCTGCACTCTCCACAATAGCTAAGGGATGGGAATTTTCCCAGGAGCAGTGTATTGTCGCAAACTGTTTGGTGTAATGCAACCTTTGGGGGTGGTTTGGTCTTACATGGGCAATTAGGAGCTATTAGCTTTATAGATGACCTGCTTCTGATATAAACAAAAACTAGTAGAAGTTGAATGTAGGTACGGATCACTCCAACGGTCTGCCTTTGCGGACTCCTTGTGGAAGAGAAGCCTGTCATATGAGCACTTAAATTTACCACTTGATTCACTAGACCTACAAGGCGATCAAACATACATCATCTTCTGTTTTCAAGTTCTTATTCCACCTTGCAGGCCATTTAGAGATCTGGACCCTGCCCTTCCATCTTAGTCTTCTCCACCTGACAGGGCTGTTGTGTGAATTAAGTTTTCATGCTTGTGATGGGACACGGAGCTTAGCTTAGTTTCATATATTGCTTTGAGCTCCTGGAATGGAATATGGCATGGCAACATAATGGTTTCCTAAATACACACTTCGTTTACATTTTATTTTTCAGTGGCTTTGTTTGCTCCTCTTTTCCAGATGGTCTTGTTTACTCATCTTTTTTCCACTTCCTTCCTTTACCCCAGAACTAAGAAAGGGGAACCTCTCTTCCTTTTTTTACACGACTCAGCCTTCCCCCAAAGACTACAACTCCCATAATCCTCAACCAGCAAGGCCACAGAATAAAACGTTGCCCCATCGTCCTACAGTGGACCCTTGACTTACAGACGGCTTGACTTACACACTTTTTGAGTTACAGACTTCTCTGGCCGCAAAATTTAGGTTTGACTTGCAGCCTGAGAATTGACTTACAGACCAGAAAAAAACCAAAATTGAACAAAAACGGCCTGTTACGGGATTAATCGGTTTTCAATGCACTGTAGGTCAATGGAGACTTGACCTACAGACTTTTTGACCTGCAGCCACCGTTCCAATACGGATTAAGTTCTCAAGTCAAGACCCCACTGTACATGCTTGTGGTCTGTGTCTTCTTGACTTGCAATCTATCTATAAAATACAGTGTTCCGTGGTGAGATGATGAAATTATTTTGTTTTGCAAAAAAAGCCCCCCCCCCGAACCTGTTTCCTGCAGGGCAACGTACAGGTTAAGATCCCGAGCGCTCAGTCCTGGAAAAGTTAATTTGTAACTGCGGTCTTGCTGAAAATGAAGGTATGTATACAACTGCTCAACTTTACCTTGTATTTTGCTGGTCATATTTATAGTGAGCCTGGTTTTCAGGTTTTACAGTGGGACAAGAGTTCGTGGTAAAGACTTGAAAAAAAAAAAGAACAAAGCTTGCCAGCAATGTTGTCATGTTGTGATTCACTGCCTCCTCACCTTTTCTCTTTCCCCACCACTGCGTTTAAACTGAAGAGATGCCGGAGTGTCAGAGTCAGATATTTTACAGTGCCATGGCATGACTTTTGAATGCTATAAATCCAGCTGCTGTGCTTATCAGAGATGCCTCTTTGTATTTGTATAAATATTTATTTATTTGATTTCTATACCGCTCTATTAGTGCAAGGCACGATGCTGGGCAGTTTACAACCATGGATAAAAAGAAGCAGTTAACTAGATGGTGAATACACAAGAATTAAAATATCAATAGAATAAGAACAAGGGACACCCAAGGACAATTCTCTGAATGACAGCAGATATGTATAGTCAGTGTGGAAAGCTTGTGTGATTGGTGGGGACACAGGAGAGAGGTCTTTCTCTGTGGCTGCTCCCAGACTTTGGAACTCCCTGTCACTGGAGGCCTGGCTGACACCATCTTTGCTGTCTTTCCACAGGCAAGCGAAGACCTCTCTCTTCAGGCAAGCCTTTGCTGAGTGACTGGCTGTCTGAGAGAGTTTTTTTTTTTAATTGATTGTTGTCCTTTACTGCTTTTAATGAGTTTTCGGTCTGGATTTTGTTTACCATTTTTAATATAATATTTGTTTGATTCCTTTAAAATCTTTGTATATTTACTGTTTTTAGTTTTTAAATATTGTCTTTTAACGATATGAGCTGCCTTGGGTCATTTTTTGAGATGAAAGGTGGGATAAGACAATTTTAAATAAATTCATTATGAACTCCAGTTTGTTTAAACCAAAGCATTTTCAGCTGACCGTCAGGTCTTTTTCCAGAAGATCTGGTTCCCACCAGAGAATGCCGAACCAAAAAAGCTGATTTGTTAAGATTTTAGTCAGAGGACTGTAAAGCCGATGCAATTTAGATGGATATCTTGAATCTTGAATCTTTTATTGTTGTTTCAACCATTTCGGCCATTCAAGTTCCACCAATTTAAAACAGAAGTACCAATAGTAATATCACTTGGTGATCATAAAGGCCAGGATCCTGTTGGATTCCACCGTACGCAGACAGACAACAATGCATGTGGCTTTTGCTGATTTTTGTGGTTGTCTGGTGTGTGCTACACAACTGTGGCAAAATAAAGCAACAACTATTAAAACCCTTCAGGTCATGAATAAATATTAAATTAATTAGGACCTAACTCATTCACCATGTTACTAATAGTTTTTGACTTAAATGTTACTACATCTGCCTAACGTATTAAAAATAATCAATTGATTAGATACAGGCTGAATTTCAGTTATGTGTACTGGTTAAATTCCAGTGAACGAAGCAGGATTTACCCGAAGTAACCATGTGTCAGATACGGCTAGAAGGACTTTATTTCAGTCGAGCGTGAGGACGAAGGGGTTAAGTCAGTCTTCCTCTGAGATGTGGCTTTGTTTTCTCATTACACATATACTGTATTCCCCTTAGGGGGTTTGCAACAGAAATTGCCACTGGTTCTTCACTCCGAGAAGTTTCTGCCAGGCTGAACCAGTTGTTCTGCTTTAATAAATCCAGTAGCTAGAAATATTCAAGGGGTTGGACAGGTGGAAGGGGTGTGAATCCATACAAATAGATCTGTCTCATCTATATAAAGAGGCATTTCCCACACTGCTGGAGGCAGACCAAGTTTTAAGCCCTTGACAGTGACTTTCAGTGTCTTTGAATGAGAACCAGCTCTCAGTTTTCCAGGCCTCTTCATCTTAAATCTTTGGATAACAGCCAAGAAGATTTTGCTTCCCTTTGGATCTCTGATGATCAAGAGTCTGTAATCAAAATTGGTCGCATGTGAGTTGTGCTTCCCATCAGATGCCCAGCCCTTTGTTAGTTAGCAATTAGGAGTTTCAGTTTCCACAATTCCTCTTACATTTGACTCAGGGCTTGGCTAGACAGCTAAATTTGAGTGGGCTTAAAAAAGGGGTCACTTAAGGTGACCTAGAGGTGCAGTATGTCATTTGGTGTGACCTTATCTAGTCCACCTCCCCTTAAAGGCAAAGAAAGAGAGAGAGAGAGAGAGAGAGAGAGACAGACAGACAGACAGACAGAGACAGACAGACAGACAGACAGACATCCCCCTTCTTGCCCCTTCCTGTCCCCTCCTCTTTCTGAAAGGAAGCTTTCTTATTTTATTTTTCCCTTGAAAGATATAGCATAGAGGCACTATTCTAACCAAGCTTTAAAAAAGTGCCCCTTCCTCCCTCCCCAAGTTATGGAGGTACAGAGCATCTTTTAAATTTCTCAATATTGTTAAGTGGCTTAGTTGTCTGCTTAAGCCACTTAATGATATTGGGAAACTGAGAGTGGATGGGAAACTGAAAGCAGCAATTCATCGACTTCGGTTCAGTCCCAGCGATTGCATATGCTGGAACTGAACAAAAATTGAGCAATTTTACCAACATTTAAAAAAGAATAGGCCCTGACAGGGAGTCAGAAAGGTCCAGGTTGAAACACTCCTGGGATGGGATGGTTTGTCCTGATACTTAAGTTTTATGGCCACTGGGAAAAGGAGCAAGCCAGACATCCCCAGAGTAGTCCAAACAATGTGATAAATCCCACGCTGTTTAAATACCTGATAGGAGTTTGGCCAGAGAGCCTCTGGGCCGCCTCAGGTGAAATCCAATGGTACCCTGTCATCTTTGTCTGCATCATTCTTGGTACAGTACTTCCTGAAACAAGATACAGACATCAAGGGCTTTGGATCCATCATTGCCCTCTCACTTTCCTTATGCCACTTTTTTTGCAACCTGCCCTGTTAAGAATTTGTATTTTCAACCATCTGCACAGGGTTGTGGTTTTGTTTGTTTGTGTGTGGTTTTGTGTTTGTGTGTGTGTGTGTGTGTGTGTGTGCGTGCATGCATGCTTTTGCACACTCTTTGGGCCTCTTGAAGATATCAGCCGAAGTTCGGATTTTGCAATTTGCATTTTGAATTGTGTAAAACAGGCTGGATATATATATTTGGAAATATGAACAGTTTCATTTAAAAATGGTGAGAGTTTGGAAGGGATTTGGAAGAAAAGGAGGCGCTTCCTTTCCTTTTTCTCAGGAGTAATTTAAATTAGATACTTGTTGCTACTTAAAAACCGCATCTGGATGCCAGAAGCCACCTAGGCCTGTGCTACCAAACACACTTCCCTCTCGTCCACCTTGTCGGTTTCTCTTCCACAACCGGAAAAGACTATCGGGCTGCAGCGTGAGTTAGCGTTTGAACTCTCTGTCTTCTCCATAACTATTCCTTAGTTAGAGAATTCTGTTCCCTCCAGAAAAGGCCCCAAACTCCAGTTACGCCTTCTCCACTATTTGATAAGATCACATCCCATACGTATAAAACTAGCTTGACTATCACAGGTGCAACACATGTTTGCACATAGCTTCTGTCTATGCCAGATGGGAGGGCACTTTGCTTGAGTGCCTGGAGATGCAAGATTGGGCACGTCAGTAGCCCCCCGGCTTCTCTCTTTCTGTGCATTCACAGCCTCACAAATCTTGCAGGGATAGAGCGATGGTCTGCGCAGGGCGACACTGGGAGCGGTATGCATTTTTAAAAGGCTGGACGTGCTTGATAGCTACCGGAATCGCAGTGTCAATATTGATCCCAACAAGTGTAGTGTACGACAGGTGTGGACCGTGCTCTGTATCTCCTCCTCCTCTCCTGCCAGAATCATGTGGATGTGAACACATGTCCTTGCCAAACCCTTCCAAGTCCTTTTTGGCTGCCAACACCGCCACACCCTCTACTTTCTACACATAGCTTTGCTTTGGGAAGGCACACCCTTGTTTGTCAAAGAATAAAAACTTAACCAGGGCATTTCGCCGTTGGGTTTCTCAGTCCACGTCCAGCCCAAGACATTTTGTCACTGAGGTCCAACATATCAAGGTGGGACCCCCTCCTCTTAGTAACAAACTTGGAAGCTGCTCAGCAGAAGGAGAACTAGAGTCTGGGAAAGGGGCTTCTCCCATCCTGGAAACTCTCTAAACATTTAAGAGTTGTGGGTTCTCTTGAAAACCAAGACGTTCTGTTTGGCATGAGCTTCTGTGGGCTGTAGCCAACTTCTTCCTAGGTATCTTAGTTGCTCTTTGTCCTAGCTTACTCGAAAACAAGATGCATGATGGTGAAGGTCTAATTACATTTCTCCACCACTAAAAACAAAACTCATTTCATGTAAAAAAAAAAATTCCAAGCTCAGAGGAGGTGGGGTGGAGATGAGATATAAAAAATACCCTAGTATCTTATGGCTTGCCACAATCAGAGTAGATCTGTTCACTCCATTGGATTTACCTAAGTGTTGATGGTCATAACTAGAAAATTTGTTACCTGGACAAAAGGCACTATCTCTTATTCACTTACCCTGAGATGTGGGCATAAGATTCCATCTTGAAAAAGGAGCAGAATGCCGTGCCTCCATCTTTCCAAAGAAAGACAGAATTTTAGCTATCAAAAAAGAGAGAAGAGGAGTGGGGTTAGGGGCATTGCTGTTAATCCCTCTAACACTTATGAGTTGATTCACTGCTACATCTTGGCACTGTCTAAATTTTTGGGCCCTGCGGCAAGCCCCCAGTGGTCCTGCCTTAGGTACACCCCTGTATATTGATTTATTGGTTCAACAGGTCTGCTGTCTAATTGGCACTAGCTTTGGGGTACCGGTGGCCAGTGTAATTAAGATCAGAGCCAAAAAAACTGCTTTACAGAGTTCTGAGCTATGGTATTTAGGGGGTGGTTTTGTCAACAAAATGGTGAATTTGCTTGGCTGAGCCGGGAATTGAGTCCAGCTCTCCTCTAAGTCTTCACCCAAAGCTTATCTCTCAAAAAGATATCTCAACAATTTGCTCCTATGTTCTGTTCAACAGCTTTTTGCTTATCTAAAATGACAAGCCACTTTTGGTGTTCAGTTTCAGGCGACCAGCCAGCGGAGTGAAATGCTCCGGCCACTAGGCGCCAAGTCCCAATCGGTGGGGCATTGTGCCCTGAAGCCGGAGCTGGAGAACCAGCGGTTGTAGCAAGAATTGGGAATTTGTGTTACTGAACTACAACTCCCATCATGCCTGAAAAATTATTACCCCTAACAGGACTGATGGGAGTTGAGGTTCATCAACATCTGGAGAGATGCCGCTCCCTATACCCCCTGCCTGTAGGAGGCAGAAGCAACTCTACCTCTCAGGAGGGTGAGATGGTTAGCAAGGGCCACCAACACAGAATGTCACATAGAGGCATGGAAATTACTGTATATCTCATGCCTAATTGCTATTGTCCCTTTACTTCCATGGAGGTAGTGGGCCTCTAAGTGGGATTTTATACCTTTGGAAACCAAATGACTGGGATGTTTTTCAACCCCAGGCAACAAAACGGCCTCTGATGATGATAGTGGGTCGCCTTTCTCCTGAAACCTCTGAGTGATGCAAAATGCAGAGAAGTTCAAATTAATATTGTGGCACAGCAGGCTTTCAGAGGGCTTTGGTGTTTTTAAAATTGTGTCATGGCCTGGGACAATTTTACTGAGGTTTTAATGTTCTCTTAAGCCAAGCAGTATGTTTTAAAAGACATATCTGGTAAGCGGGGGGTTCCTCGTGGCCAGAAAAATGATTAATATTATTTACTTTAATTAACATAACTAATTAATTAGTTATATCTATACATACACACACAAAGGCATCCACACACATTAAATACATTTTAAAAATGTATTTTGAACATTTTTTGCCTTAGATTTGTAAGATGGATCTTAACCTGCCTTTAGGCCTATTTCTTAAGACAAGGGCAGGCAGAAAATCAAGGGATGAGTTTGAAAACATGTAAAGGAACTCACTCACCTGCCTTGGGGAGGACATTTCACCTTATCTAAGGACAGGTTTGCTGTCTTTTCCACCGTCTCAGCTTTGTGAACTACAGACCCGTTTTCCCGGCACTGTGGCAGTGGAATTATTCCGTCAAAGGGAGGAGCGTTCTTCATTCCACCTTCATTTTTAACCTTGCAAACTGTCTGCTGGGTCTTCCTGTTTGGGTTCACCTTCCTCAAAATGGGCTAGAAAGGAGTTATATGGAGAAGCAAAACAGCTGGCCATTTAAGTCAAGGTTTCGTGGCACCCTAAAACCTTAAGAAGGGAGACGTGGTGGCACTGAGGGTTAAACTGCAGAAGCCTCTGTGCTGCAAGGTCAGAAGACCAGCTGTCACAAGATCGAATCCACACGATGGAGTGAGTGCCCGTCGCTTTTCCCAGCTCCTGCCAACCTAGCCGTTTGAAAGCACGTAAAAATGCAAGTAGATAAATAGGGACCACCTCGGTGGGAAGGTAACGGAGTTCTGTGTCTAGTTGTGCTGGCCACGTGACCACGGAAATGGTCTTCAGACAAATGCTGGCTCTACGACTTGGAGACGGGGATGAGGACTGTGCCCTAGAGTCGGACACAACTGGACTAAATGTCAAGGGCAACCTTTACCTTTAAAACCTTAAGAGGTTCTATTTGGCATAGCTGTGGTTCCCCCGTAGACCCATCTGTTGCCTGCACCCTATCCAGCTGTGCCCACTTTTAGGTGCTCGCTTTGGGAGATGCCTGGTATGGTCAGACTAAGAGATCTTGCTTCCTGAGGGAAAGGCCAAGATGGCATCTAATCACCATCCCACATGCAGAAGCTATGCAGGTGATACAGTAGTTGAACCTTATATCAGCATTGCCTCAGGTGGCGGACCCAGTTGTGTGACCTTTGTAGCTCTGGGGAAGGGCTGTTAAATGGATTCTGAAGTGGGAGCAGGCAGACCCATCGATGCGGTGGCAACGCAGGGTCAGAGTTTGGAAGTGGGCCCTCGTTGGTGTGCATCAAAGATGACATTTGATGGGGGTTCCCGGGTATACGTCTTTAACAGCCCTCCCTCCACTGCATGCATCAGATATGGGAATATTTTGAAGAAGTCAGTGTTTGTGGACCACCAATAAATCATGGTTTCTGACTGTGGCTTCAGGCTGGCCAACAAACCATCATTCATTCGGTCATAGCACCATGCCAAGAATTCAGACCGCTGCAACCTGCTTGCTGAGGTTGGTTTCTTAGTTGTCACAGCAGCTGTAGGCTGCTAAAGAGAGCATTTTGGGTATTTTTTTGGGGGGGTGATGATAGAGAGGTTTTATCGGTTGTTCTTAACCTGTTTAATGCGATCAGGGGGAAATGGGGTGGGGGGGGGGGAACCAGCTCCAGCCTTCCTTGCTTTTGATTTTGACAAAGCCTGTTTGTTTTACTTAAGGCTCCTTTACTGCACCCTCGTTGCCATGGGGACGGCAGAAGGGCAGCTGCGCCTTTTCGAACACCACCTGGGTGACTCAGGAGGAGAAAGGGAAGAGCCGGGAGCCCAGCCTCATGGACGTTGAAGCAGGTAAAAGTGCAAGCCCAGGTGACCCGACGCTGCTTGACAATCCATGTCTCTTTCATCCACAGCTTGGGAAAGTGACTCCCTCGGACGACATCTCCACCCACACCTCTTAGCCTGGATGGCCACTGACCTTACCGGCTGGGCGATTCTGGGAGTCAGAGATCCAGGAAGTGTTTCTAAGCGATGCCCAGATATTGTGGGATGCCCACAAACAGCTGGATCGCTCGGTGGTTTAGGTCTCCGGCTGCCGAGCCAGAGGTTGGGAGTTCGATTTATGCCTTTATGCCTCCTTGGCAGGAGTTGGACTCAATGATTCCTTAGGGTCCCTTCCTGCTCTGCAGTTCTTCCTCTACGGCTACCTCCTGCCAGCTCTGGCCAGAATAACCAACAGAGGGATGATGAGGGTAGGAGCTTATCATTCAAAGAAGTGGTTCCCAACCTTAGGAAAACCAAGTTTTCTTGGACTGCCTCTTCCGGGTGACCCAAGGCTGGGAAATCCCTGATTTGAACCCACACCATGTCTCAGCTTTGAGCTAAATCTTGGCCTGGGTTTAGAAGCAGGGGGCCCTTCTTAGAATTGTAGGCTTTTGGCCATGAGATGTGAGATGTCTTCTCCCAAAGAATTCTGGAAACTCTAATTTTGCACAAGTTTGAGGGGTTTTGTTTTTTTTTTTTTAAAAAAGCCAAGACACCTTTGCTTCACAATGGTCTGTGAGAAGGAGAAAGCCATTCCCGGGCAGTGATTCATTCTGCCTGAATGTGCCACACCTGTTTCAAGGCACACAGTCACATCGGGCGTGCTGTTGGCATCACCTAACCCCCCGTCTTGGGCTAAAATAATAAAATCATTTTAATAAAAAGGAAAGGGACAGGGATCTAGCTTTTTTCCCTTTTTTTAAAAAAGGATTCTACGGAAGACGGTTGAGGGCCTCCAAGATACAGCTTTACAACCTGTTCTATCGGGCAGAACCCTACCCACAGAATGACCCTAGAGGCTAGCTCATAGAGAATAACTATCAAAGAACACTGGATGATGATAATGATTGTCAGACCTCGGCCAACATCCTCATTAACTTCAGAACAGCAAAGTATTTTGTAATTGCTGAGATCCATAGAACCCCTCCCTTCAAAAAAAGAAAGAAAGAAAGAAGAAAGGTTTGCCCAGCCTATTGGGGTGAATGCTGAAGTATTTAGAAGATGATTCATACAATTTCTTTTTCTTAAAGTGCAAGGTACTTCCTCTGTTTAACAACCTGTCAAGTCTTCAGAGTGCCAGCATATGCCCCCTCAGTCTTCTTCTTCCCCCAATTAGCCCCCCCAAAACCACACAAAAAACAAAAACAAAACACAACAACAAAAAACAAACAAACAAAAACACGGGAGGCTAGGTAATGATACCTCAGGGTGGGGCACCCTCCAGAGGGTGTGGACCTACTCTGCCACCTCCTGCTCCCCCAAATATTATCTGCAATCAAGTTTTCCCTGAAAAAAAAATCTCTTTGTGCCCTCTTGTGGCTGCGGGGAGCAATTTTGCCTTTCCCTTGGTGCTCCTGAGCTGTTCTAAATCTCAGTTCTGCAAAAGGCTTAGAACGGTTGAAGGTAGACATGGACTAGGATGGTGTTGCTCCCTGTCTCCCCCTAGAGGGACCAAGGGGAATTTAGAGGAGGGTTTACTCTTTTTTTAAGGGGTGTGTGTGTGGGGGGGTAAGCCCCTAGGAGGAATGCTCAGGGGCCATTCTTGAGTCTCAGGAGGGGTCAAATGCTCTAGCACCCATCCGTTTACTTTTCTGGCATTCCAGGTTATCTGAAGAGCTCTCTTGCACAGTCCCATTTCAAACGAGTCATTTCTTTTCCTGTCAGCTTTCTTGACCATCCAGCTTTCCTGACGTCTTCCTCAAATAGGACAATGTTCGAGTGTCGAGTTAGCAATAAGAATCAGTGTGGTGTAGGGATTGGCGAGTTGGTTTACAGCTTGGGAAAAACCAGATTCTTGTCTCCAGTAAACCATGAAACTCATCACATGATCACCTAGATCCTCTCTCTCTCTCTCTCTCTCTCTTAATTCTGTTGCAGGGTTGTTGTGAAGATTCAGAAGAAGGACTAGAGCAGTGGTCCCCAAACTTGGGCCTCCAGATGTTCTTAGACTACAACTCCCAGAAGCCTTCACCACCACCTCTGCTGGCCAGGATTTCTGGGAGTTGAAGTCCAAGAACATCTGGAGGGCCAAGTTTGGACACCACTGGACTAGCGCCATGTTGACCACCTTGAGCTTTGTAGAGGAGGAAAAGGGGGGGGGGAGAATATACATTTAATTCCTGAATAAATGCCAAAATATGCAACTCTACTTTTCTAGGTTGTATGAACCAATCATGTTGCACGTTCCTTTTCTTTTCACCCTCTATGTCAGCGAGCGGGCTCTTCTGAAAGGTGTTCCTCTCGTCCTGGGTTTCGCACCTGCGTCGGCTCCACACCGTATTCCCCACTCCTTTTAAAACACCAGACGGAGCCTCCAACACGAGGAGCCCGGAAAAGCAAATTCAAATCCAGCCTCAGCCTCTGTAACTAGCCTTGAATCAAAGGCTTGGGCGTAAGCCTCTCGGGGGGCTCTAATAATATACACAAGGCTGTCCAATGGCTGTGGCTCAGCTGTTGTTTCCCTGCTCTGAAATTAATGGCTCTTTCGTTTCCTCCAGAAAGGCTGAGGCCAGACTTCTCTGAACAGGGGAGGATAATCCACCACCCAAGAAGGGGGGCAGGCGGGAAATCCAGACACTTCACTTCTACATTTCAGCCTCCCGGAAGCATACCTGCCTTTCCAAATCAGTTCATGCCTTTCGTAGAATGACCTGAACAGGATAAAAGATAAGTGTTGTTTTCCATCCTTAATGTTGTCCCTAATATTTTGGGCTTTGTGAGCCAAAACATCAACACAATTAACATCTATGCTTTAGAATGAATAATAAAACGTGATATTCATAGTAATGATTTTAGAACTGCAGAGCCAGAAGGGACCTGTGGGTCATCAAGTCCAGCCCCATTGGGAATCGAACTCCCAGCCTCTGGCTTCATAGTCAGATGCCTAAACCACTATTCACTATATAGGTACCCAGTGTGGTGTATAGAGGGACAGACTCAAGAGGCCTGGGTTCGAATCCCTGCTCAGCCATGCAAACTCACTGGGAGTTTGGAAATGGTAAGACCACTCCTTAAATATCTCACTTACCTTGAAAGCCCTATTAGGGTCACTACAGTAGTTCTCATTTGTCAGAACATAACAATAAGAAAACTAACCCTGTATTGAACATAAAGGACAGTCGTAATGCTTATCATAATCAATTGCAAGCTAATGTAAAGATTAAAAGCAAAATTATTGGGTCCAAAACCTCAGCGAGGTGAGACATTGTGGCCACACAGCTCATTTTGTCTTGGCTTGCTTTTCCTTTTTTTTTAAAAAATTCTTTCAGAGGTGTGCAGATTCCTGAAACCTGGTAAAAACCCATCCTTGAAGATCTCCAGCCATTTCACAAACCTTCGGGCAAAACTGGGAATAAATGCACTCATCCGAAATGGATTATTTATTGCCTCTTTTTTTGCCACACAAAAAATTTCACGTGTCAAAACCTGCTGTTCGTGCCGACTTCATTTTAGTGAAACCAAGGCACTTCCCTGTTTCCTCCTTTGAAAGTCGCACATTTCGTGGTATCGAAATTTGTCACCACTTCTGAAACAAATCTTTGTGTGAAAAGTCTAAAGCAAATTGGGAAGGGGGGGGGTGTTTTCAGGGAAGGGGCCGGAAATGGAAAAGGTCCTCTTTTCAGGAAGATGGGCTTGCAAGAGCTTAAAGATGGTGAGAGTGGCAATTTTCCAGTGTTTGCTAACTTTGCTGGGCTGGTCCTTCCTGCACTGCCCTTTTGGGAGAAAATGCCTGGAAAGAAAGTAGGAAGTGACATGACCATTGCATGCAAGGGCTTGCCATATGGATGGAGGGCGCAGCCATTGGTATTTGAATGAAAGTATGTCATACGTAGAGATGAGGTTTGATGGTTCGCGCTGGTTTGCTTAGTGGCCGAACAAGTGTTCGGGGCTTTCCAGCCCCACTTCCTTTGCTGGGCGCCCGCTCAGAGGTGGCATCCAGGGTTCCCTGCCCAACCTCCTCCAGGTGCCGCCTCTGAGTGGGTGCCTGCCAGAGGCAGAGGGGCTGGGAAGCGCCGACCACCTGTTCGGCTGGAAAACAGACTAGCACGAACTGCCAAAACGGCTCTTCATATAACATGGCAGACATTAATAGTTTAATACCCCCAAATTACCCATTTTTTGAATCTGAAATAACATTTTTGTCTATTTCTTTCCCTCCCTCCCTCCCTCCCTCCTTCCTTCCTTCCTCCCTCCCTCTCTCCTTCCCTTCCTTCCTTCCTTCCTCCCTCCCTCCCTCCTTCCTTCTTTCCTTCCATTCCCTTTCCTTCCTTCCTTCCTTCCTTCCTTCCTTCCTTCCTTCCTTCCTTCCTTCCTTCCTTCCTTCCTTCCTTCCTTCCTTCCTTCCTTCCTTCCTTCTTTCCTTCCTTCCTTCCTTCCTTCCTTCCTTCCTTCCTTCCTTCCTTCCTTCCTTCCTCCCTCCCTCCCTCCCTCCCTCCCTCCTTCCTTCCTTCCTTCCTTCCTTCCTTCCTTCCTTCCTTCCTTCCTTCCTTCCTTCCTTCCTTCCTTCCTTCCTTCCTTCCTTCCTTCCTTCCTTCCTTCCTTCCTTCCTTCCTTCCTCCCTCCCTCCCTCCCTCCTTCCTTCCTTCCTTCCTTCCTTCCTTCCTTCCTTCCTCCCTCCCTCCCTCCCTCCCTCCCTTGGTATTAGAAGCAGTCGGTGTGGCTTCCAGAGCAAAGAATGGGTTCTGTGGATCCGCCAGAGTTTCCCATCCTTGCTTTGATGTATGTGACTAATTTGAAGGGCTGCCTTGGATCCTAAACATAAGGGAGCAACATTTACATGCTTTCCCGAGTAGCAATTGGAGGTAGGGATTAGGTCCATCAGCAGAATAAAGCCCCATTTTGGTAGATAATCCTAATTATGGTATTGGGAACTCTATCCTATTCAGCAGAATGGCAGGGCTTCTTTAAAATAGTCTCCTGGCATTAGGGAGGGCTGGTTAAGTAGGCAATGACCTGGAAAATGGGGGGGTGGCTCATTCTTTATGGCTCCTTGTGTCAATAAGGCATGGATCATAAGCCCTGCTGAAAGTGGCTGGAATCTGATCCACAATGTAGCCAGCCTGGGACCGAGGGCTGCTGATCAGGATCAGTGCATTTTCACCCGCGCATAAAGGGACTTGCTACAGGCCAGCCCGCTGTGGTCCAGAGGAGAAGGCAGCCAGTCTAAAAACAACAGCCGGGAGGGAGGCAGATAGACGAGTGTTTCTTCATTGTTAGTCATCTTGATTACTGCACGCTGTGCAGATTCCAGTCTCCTTAAGATCTCCAGATTTTTTTTACCTTCAACATCAGTTTCTAATCCTTGTGCCTGAATGTTTTAGCAAATTATTGCGCAGAACGTCACCCTTTTTGTCATCCCTGATTCAGAACACATGATAGGAAAAAGGACAGAGAAGACATTTATGTCGGAACGCCTTTCCTCAATGTCCTCTGCTCGACCCACCAGATCTTCTCAGGCCAGACTCCTTGACAGGCCTGAAAGTCACCTGGTAGAGGCAGGGCCTTCTCAGTGGTGGCTCCGAGGTTATGGAATCAACTCCCAGAGGCGCTACGCCTGGCCCCCTCCCTGCTCTCATTTGGAGGCAGTTAAAAACACTACTTTGCAAGCATGCACGCACGCATGCATGTTCTTTTCCCAGGGGTGGTAGTCATGTCACCTTTTATTCTCCACAAGAGGGTCCCTTCTGAAGAGCTCCTCACCTCTAGAAGCATTGCTGCAGGAAACAAAGGTCTAGAGGTGGAAGAGTCTAGTAAAACTCCTCGACTTTTCGCCAGGTGAATGAAACGAAGGATTCTGAAGATGAGGGGCTGTGGACAAGATTTCTCCCTGGGGAATTCTTGGAAAATTCTGGGGTTTGGAGTCCAAAATTCCAAACAGCACTTCCCTAATGAGAAGGGGAACAGATTGAACAGAAACAATGCTCAACAAACATTGGCTTGCTCACTGAACTGTCAATTCACCTCTGATTTGTGGCAACCCTATGAATGAGCGAACTCCAAAATATCCTGTCCTCAACTGCTCTGCTCAGCTCTTGTAAACTCAAGCCTGTGGCTTCCTTTAGGGAGTCGGCCCATCTCGTTTTGGGTCTTCCTCTTTTCCTGCTGCTTTCCGCCTTTCCCAGCACAGTGGTCTTTTCCAGAGAATCCTGTGTTCTTATAATGTCCCCAAAGTAGGGCAAACTCAGTTTTGTCATGTTTGCCTCCAGAGATAGTTCGGGCTTGATTTGATCAAGGACCCACTAAAGAGGTAAAAATTTCTGAAACTTTCCAATTTTTTTCCAGAAAAAAAACACAACAGATTTCCACCACCCCCACCCCCCCAAAGGAAAAAAATGATTTTTTTTGGAAATTTCATGTCTCTAGAATCCACTTGGTCATCTTTCTGACAGTCTGGGGTGTCCACAAGGCTTTTCCTCCGGCACCACATGTCAAACAAATCATTTTCCCCCATCAGCTTTCTTTGCTGTCTAGCTTTCATGCCCATGGGATGTGGTGGCGCTGTGGGCTAAACCGCAGAAGCCTGTGCTGCAGGGTCAGAAGACCAAACAGTCGTAAGATCGAATCCACGCGACGGAGTGAGCTCCCGTCGCTTGTCCCAGCTCCCGCCAACCTAGCGGTTCGAAAGCATGCAAATGTGAGTAGATAAATAGGGACCACCTCGGTGGGAAGGTAACAGCGTTCCGTGTCTAAGTCGCACTGGCCATGTGACCACGGAAGATTGTCTTCGGACAAAACGCTGGCTCTATGGCTTGGAAACGGGGATGAGCACCGCCCCCTAGAGTCGAACACGACTAGACAAAAATTGTCAAGGGGAACCTTTACCTTTCATGCCCATGCATGGTGATCGGAAATATAAGAACATGGTCGATCTTGGCCTTGCTCTCCAGGGACACATCCTGACACTTGATGATCTTTTCCAGTTCCTTCATGGACTTCCCTTCCGAGTCTCAGTCTCCTTCGGACTTCTTGGCTACAACCTCCATTAGGGCTGGTGACTGAACCAAGATATACAGACTCTCACTGCTCATGGGTATTGCTTAAATACCAGATTGCAGTCGGGGGCCATTTCAGGCTAAACCATGGGGGCAAATCTGGACCCATCCAACAGCAACCACAATAATAATATTCCTGCTACACAAGAACTGGTTTTCCCCTTGGGTTGCGACACTGGCAAACCTTTCTAAACCTTGTTGTGAAATCTTTCAGTGAAAACACTGAAAGCCAGAGATGCCGCACAGCCAGAGAACACTGAAAGTGAGAGACACTTTCCCACAGCCCGCTTCTCCCTGCTTACAAGACAAGAAAGCAGAATTGCAAAACCTAAAAACCTCCACATCGGTTGGACTACAAGTGCGATCCTCTATTCAATCTAGACATTTGTAAAGTGCCTGTAAAGCAGGTGACACAGAACTTGAAAATGTTGTGGGATTTTATTTTTTTTGAGGGGGGGAGTTTTATAATTCTCCAGACCCTCCAACCAGCATGACTACTTTGTTGTTTAGTCGTTAAGTCGTGTCTGACTCTTCGTGACCCCATGGACCAGAGCACGCCAGGCCCTCCTGTCTTCCACTGCCTCCCGGAGTTGGGTCAAATTCATGTTGGTCGCTTCGGTGACACTGTCCAACCATCTCGTCCTCTATCGTCTCCTTCTCCTCTTGCCGTCACACTTTCCCAACATCAGGGTCTTTTCCAAGGAGTCTCCTCTTCTCATGAGTTGGCCATTTCTTGTCTAGCATGACTACTAGACCAGTTTTTAGTGTCATCGTCTAAAACGTCAGCTTTGGCACAGCTACTGTCCACGTTGCCCTTCTCTCTGAGACTTCCTCAGAAGAATGGTTTCATATCCGCCCCTCATGCTCATGTAGGTTTGCTTTTGACTCATAAATGTACAGGAGCAACCTTTTCCTCTTTTTTGAATGTTATGCTTTCTCATAAAAGAAGTCACTGAGGGTATTTGCAGATGACATCGAACAGCCCTAGTTTCTCATAGTGTGGAGGAAACCTTAAGAGATGAAATCACATCACCGTCTCTCGGAGACATAGTCCTGCCACCCTCACGTCCCTTCAGGCTGGCTCCTCTTTCCAAACCACCCTCCTCTTAACCCACCTGATGCTTGGCCCAAGGCTGCCTGACTCGGCTTCATGCTCTCATTTGCCCACTTTGGATGGCTCGGATGCTGCTTGGCTTTCTGCACCCCAGTCATGGGTGCGAGGTGTCAGCGATGCCCCAAGAAAGGAGCCATCCTGCAACTCATACGTCGGGTTGCTTGGAACGCTTTCTTCTTTCTTTCCCACACTCGATTTTTCCAGAAAATCCTGCCTTCCCAGGACGTTGCCCAAATGTGTCTTAACATCAGCAGTTTTGTCTCCAGAAATAGAGTGTGTGAAAGTGTGTGTACATGTGCTCAGGGAGTAAGAGGGTACTCATGGAAAGTGTATGTATGTTTGTGTGTGTGTAAGCCTAATGGTGCAACTTGGCACTTCTGAATAGGTGACTACCTTCTTGTGCCCCACTGGTTTGCAAGATATTGAATGCTGGATCTAGGCCAACCTCAGTGAACTTCATACCCATTGAAATCATAACTAACTATTCCTAATAATTTCAGTGCAACCCGGTTCTTTAGCTAGGTGGCCTGGATGCAACCCCACAAGGTTAAAAACTGTCTTTCTCCCTATGGTCCTTGACTTTGTTTAAGTTCTGTATTTGTAAACTGCTTCCTGTAAGAATATATGTTGTATTGATAATTGATATACATACAATAAAAATGGCTACTTTAAAATCAAATATAAGATCCCCAACCCATGAAATTTACACAACAGAGTCCAAACTGCAACACCACATGCGACAACATTTTATTTTATAGACTGGTTTGGGACATCTCACTCTTCAACAGATACCCAATCGCAGTAAACCAAAACATTAAGTTTGCAACAAGTTAAATAGGGTACATTTTTAAAAGAGAAAACTTAACACGTGAAACTGTAGAACATTGGGATTTCTGATATGAGCCCAAGCCCTGCCTGGTCTTCTCCAGCCCATCATCCAAAATTAACCTGGGTTTGAATTTCAGTCCCTGTCTTCTCCTGTTTTCAAAGAGTTGTAAATATTCTTCTGCCCTTTACTGGAGGAGTTAGAACCATCAACATATTCCCAATGAGAACAAAGCAATTTTTCCTTAGCTTAATGCCTTACTACAACTCCCACCAGCCCCAACATCTGGAAGCCACCAGGCTGGGAAGGTATTTCTAGCTCAGTAAATCAGTGTTCTGAAAGGGAGAATATGTAATGGTTCCCCTTGCAGAGGGCGTTCCCTAGTAAAGTTCCAAGGCCTCTAAAAGTAACTAGTTGCCTTTACAGTTACAATTTTTGAAAATCAACTCTATGTTTTAGTTAAATTCATTAAATTAAATTAAGCATGATTGTCAGTTGTCTTATCTACTGTATTTAGTCATGTTATGTATTGTTTAGCTGTATATTTTGATGGCATTCTTTTTTTTCTGTTTCTTTTTTTCCTGTTAAATAAATCAAATTAATTTAAAAAAAAATAGACTGGCTGCTGCTACTATTAAAGAAATTCAAACACTGGCCTTTAAACTCATTCCAGAGTCTCTCCGTTTGTTTGATGTAATCCCTACATTTTGCTGTGGGTATTGCTAAGTGCTTCACCCCATCAAAAAGGTCCACCCTAACCCCATCACATCACAAAGGCCCATCCTTAGATTTCCGTGTCCTAAAATCCGAAGGAATGGGAGGAGCAGAGGTAGTCGGGCCGTTGGAGCCGAAGGAATCTTGTCTCACTTCGGACAATCCTCACGGCCTCTGCTCCCTCGTCTTGGATCAAAGCTGGACAAGATGCCCCCGAGATGTTACTGGTTAGGAAAGCCCAGCATTTCTTGGCACTGCGCCGGCTGTGGCTGATGGGAGTTGAAGTCCAGTCGTACCTGGAGGGCCACCCTTTGCCTACTCCAGTGTCAGATAATCTCCATGCTAGTTGTTTTCTCTTTCTCATTTGGGTATGGCGTTTCTTTTGGGGATTCCTGCCTTGACACAGGGTTGATTTGCTCGAAAAGTTTGGAGAACTTGGTGAACCTGGCGCTGCTGCGAACATTCCTGGCAGCAAAGGCGTAAAGGAGAGGGTTGATGCAGCTGCTGATAAACGCCACTGAGCTTGCGATGTAGACCCCCATTTCTGCAACCCTCCCCAGCGCCTGGGAGGCCTCCGGATGCAGGTCCTCTGTCAGAAGTGAAGCGACACTTAACAAGTTGAAGACATGATGTGGGAACCAGCAGAGGCCAAAGGCGATCACCACGGATGCCATCAGCCTTGCAGATCGTCTCCTGGAAGGGCAAGTCATCCTCCCGATTCTTCTGCCGATGCAGGCGTAGCAGGTGGAGATGATGGTGAAGGGAAGGATGAAGCCCACCACCGTCTCCAGGAGGAGACAGGCAGCCTCCTGAGAGTTATTGTCATAGCTGCGAGCTGCACATTGGAGGCCCCCCTCTGTGTCCACCATCTCCTGAAATGGGACGATGGTTGCACCAAAAGCGATGGAGAGAAACCAGATGAGGAAGACCACCAGGTGGGGGGTTGTCTTCTTCTTCCATCGCTGAGCGGCAAAGGGGTAGGAGACGGCCAGGAAGCGTTCGAGGCTCAAGGCTGTGATGAGGAAGATGCTCACGTACATGCTGCAGTAAACCACAAAGGCCAAGGCTTTGCAGGCAACGATCCCGAAAGTCCAAGCGCTGGCAAAAGAGTAAATCCAGAGGGGCATGGTCACGAGAACCAGGAGGTCCGCGATGCTCAGGTGTAGGATCAGCACCACCGTGGGAGTCCGTTCCTTCATTTGTCCACAGATGGTCCAGATGACAAAGGAGTTCCCGGGGACTCCGATGGCGAATGATAATCCTAGGATTGCACAGACAACGGTCCTCGCAACGGACAAAGATGGGTGGTCACTGGTCTCTTCGGGAGAACTCATGGCGATCCAGGACAAGGCCTTGTTGTGGCCCTCGGCAGTTGCAACCTCTGGTGTTCTGTGCTGCCTGGAGATGACTCGGCTTCTGATGGACACACAGATAACACAACTCCCAAATACAGCTTTGTGTTAATACAGTCAATAGCTTCACTTCCTACTTTTGGCAATTGTTTTGTTTATTTATTTTTGTTTTTTTGCTGAATGCAGACTTCCTACTTCGTGGGAAGCTGGAAGCCAGCAAAGATTTTTGTTGCTGAGATCTCTCTCTCTCTCTCTCTCTCTGTGTTTGTGTCTGTGTGTGTCTCTGTGTCTGCGTGTGTGTTTGTGTGTGTGAATTTGATTCACCTGGTGCTTCTTAAACAGATATTGGAAACAGGTACAAACAACATGCCATTTCTAAGCTGTCATTAATTCGTTCTCCTAGTAATAAAGTTATAACTGTGTTACCTTTCGATAGTAATTTAACAATTCCATTTAGCAACAGCTTGGCTCCCTCTGTCGTGGAACAGTAACTTTTCAGTTACGTGACTAGTTTAGCTGAAAAGTTACAGTTGCACCACAGAAGGAGCAGGTTGCCACGTTAAATTGTAGAGGAGGCGTACCACCTGGTGCAAGCCCTGGCTTACGCTGGGCCTCATGTAGCCACATCCAAATGCCTTTTTAAAAGTAACTGAAAGTAACTGTTTTGACCGTGTTTGAAAATGGAGGGGTAATACAGTTACTTTTTAAAAGTTCCAGCTACAATGGCAATGTGTTACTTTTTCCAGTCCTTGGGAACGCGAACTTTAAAAGCAAATTTTTTAAACTCTGCTCTTCAGCCTGGAAGCCGATGCTGGTTTTCTTTCTGGGGTGTGATGGCTGAAGCCAGTCACAATTCAGGGAAACGGTGCCTGCATCTCCCAAACAACAAAAATGAGAAGGTAGAAGCAGAGATGCACTCATATTGGGAGGGACTGGGTTGAGACTGGCTTGACTGGGTTCCCTTCTCTCTGTCATCACTCTTCCACAACACCCAAACTAGGCGGGGGAAAGACAAAATCTCTTGCATCTCCTTTGACAAATGTAGATATTTTGTCAAGTGCCTGAATGTTGATACTGATATGAAGACCCACACAGTCCCTGGGCTTTCCCCCTATTCCACCTCCACTGTATATACAGGTCCTGGGCTGTCTTCATCCATCAGCCTACATTTATTTATTTATTTATTTATTCGATTTTTACCCCGCCCCTCTAGACAACGTCTACATTCTACAACGCCAACCAGGAACCGTTCATGTGGCTAAAGAATGACTTCATGCTTCCACCTAGTGGCTGTTCAAAAGCAAACAATCTTTTCATTTTCATTTCAGTACCCAGTTTGTTGTTAATTGCTGTGCCCAGTGAGCCCTAAAAAGAGTCACCATAGAAAAAGGACTGCAAGTGAAATGTATAAATGGTGAGTATAAGCGGGAAATGAACTGCGTGCATTAAAAATGTGCGGCAGGAAGATTTGGTTAAAGAAGTTAAAGGGGAAGAATGGAGTAAAATGTGGAATAAAAGAATAATGAGGAATGTGTCCATAAGGGTTGAAGAAAATTGTTATAAACTTGTGTGGATTTGTTCAAATATATCCTATGGGATCCTGGCACTGAGATTCAATGGCTTGAGCACTCTCACACAGAGAATTCTCAGCAGAAAGTTTTATTTATTTATAATTTTGTTTATCCTGCTTTTCTTTTTGTAAAAGGACCCAAGGCGGCTTACAACAATGAAAGACAATATTTTAAAGTTGAAAACCATGAGTATAAAGAGGCCGCTTACATCATTAAAAGACAACATTAAAGCTAAGAACAATAAGTACTGAAAATGCATAATTATCTAAAAATCACACACAGGTAGCTGGTTACTGAGGGAAGAGAGAGGTCTTTGCCTACTTGCAGGGTGACAGCAAAGATGGGGCCAAGCTGGCCTCCAGTGGGAGGGAGTTCCAAAGTTCAGAGCCCTTCCCTAAAGCCCAAATCCTAGGATGGTTTGAGATGCAACCAGCCCAGTCAAAGTGGTAGAAGCTGCTGTCACGATGTGTAGACAAACTCCCCTACGAAAGGTCTTTCCATGTTACAGCCATGGATGAGAAACTTTTGGCCTTTAAGACATTCGAGGCCAACAGCCCACAGAATTCTTTATCATTGGCCCAGCTGTCTGTGGCTGGTAGGAAGTGTGGGTCAAAACCTCTCTCAGGTCCCGGGGGGGGGGGGTCCACTCCTGCCTGAAAAGGTGGGGTAAGCCAGGCGACTCAGAAGAAACAACGATGTGGGCTTTTGCCACCAATTCTCACTCTTCAGCATCTGTTGTCTAGGACGGCCGCCATTTTGTTTTGTCAGTCATGGCCATTGTTGCTGTTACCCACCCTGCCTTTCCTCATAAAAATTCAGGAGCTAATGATGCCTGGTTATGAGTGATATATTTTTACTCGGTGTTATCATTGCACAAGTGGGGTTTTCGTGCAGAGGGCATGCCTCTGCTTGGCAGAACACGCCATCTTCTTGGGCAATCTCTCTCGGGAGAGACGCAGAAGTGGCCAAACATTTCCTGGTCGTTTACATACATATGACTTCATCTTTCTAGTTGGAAAATTCCAGGTGAGTTTGCCTCCTTTGGAAGAATGGCAGGGGACCCAAGCAGCACTTGGAATAGTTAACTGTGGCAAGAAAGGCAACAGCCTTGTGACTGTGGGGGATGCTAGCAACTGTAGTCCAACAGCACAATTTTTTCCAAGCTTCATAGCAAAATTGTTAAGACAGGGTCGTAACTAGGGTAAAGCAACTGGGGCGTTGTCTCCAGATGCCAACATCTGGAAGGCATCAAAGTTTAGAGATGCATCTACTGATGAATGTTAGAAAAATAAATAGCACCTCCTTCTGTTCCTACTCAGGTCTCTCTCTCTGCCCCCCAGAAAGCATAACTTTTCTTTTTTGGGGGGTAGGTGGGTGTGACACCTTCTCGCTTACATTTCCTGGGGGTTTCATGCACATAAATCAGGGCCGAGTACGTGTGGGAAAAGGGGCCAGTTGCCCCCCACACACATACATGCCCGAGTTGCTTGTTACAACTTTTTGTTGAGATATTCAGACACAAATCTGAATCTTATAACTGGATTGTTTGAAACAAGCTGTTGGGAAAAGCAAACACAGCATGGAGCCCCTGGTCCTTCTCAGATCAAAGTGCACAAAATAGCCTGCAAGCTTTTTTTTTTGGTTCTGCAAGACTCTTCCTCAGGCGAGATGGAAAAGGAAGCCAAAGGACGGGCATGAAGAAAAGATATCGGTTGGTGCTCTGTCAGCTGCAGGGTCTGCCTCCTGTTATGATCCACAGATGGAACCTAGAGAAGGGTATACACAATATTCTGTTTCCGCTAGGAACACACATGGTTTCAAGTGGCATCTACTAGGATTCTCCCAAAATCTTTCAGAAAAGGCAAAAAAAAGAGAGAGAATCTTCTTTGGTTTCTAAAGGATGTGGCTGGGGACTTCTCTTTCAATAATGGAACAATTTCTAACCAACAAATGTTGGAGTTTTTTGGCAACCTCGCATGCTGCCTTCAGTAGATTTGACCTTTCTGGGCTGGGGTGACTGTCAATCTGTCCAGCGCTAACCATTCCTTTCCTTCCCTACCTCTGAACTCAAAGAGGTCTCCACCTCTCTGCTCAGCGCTTTCTCTGTCTTTTGTCTGTTGGAAGTGGTAGTCCGTTGAGGCCTGTTGTTGAAAGCAGTTAGTTGTGTCTGGCAGTTTGCTGTTGGATCTGTTCAACTGTAAGTAAATGAAATGGTTTTATCCTCCCAACTCTTAATGTCTCTAGGTGAGCTCTTGACACTGTAAGTGCCAGTTATTGGGGGAAAGGGGTGGGCTACTCCGAGGAACCTGTAGCTATTCTGCTCAGTGAATCCTTGCACTTCTGCTGTGCAGCTAGAGGAATGTAACCAACAATTCAAAATTCTGCGGCAACTAAAACTTGAAGCAGATCTCCAGAGAGCTGGCAAGGAAATGAATCAGAGATACAAACATAGGGCATCACATGCTTCTTTTTAAACCCCTTATCTCCAAGTCTGAATGTGTGGCTTTGTTACTACTGTGCAGAAAGCCATAGGAATGGAAATGTTTTGAAAGGGAATTTCTAAGACGCCAACTGAACTGTGCCAGAAGGGCAGGATTTGGGAGTTTGTTTGCTCAGCAGAATGAACAGAGGACAAAGGGGGTGGAGAGCAAGCACAGTGCCAGAGGTGGCTTATCTTTTTTAATTTTTATTTTCAAAGCACGTGAACGAATACATATTGTCAGTCTAAAGAACAGGAAGCGTGAGATAGTCAAGCTCAGCAGCTAAAATTACCCAAACACAGCAAATAGCTGAACACTTGGCTGGCGGCTGAAAAGGGAGAAAAGGAAAGCAATTTTGAAAGGCAGAACCAAAAAAAGAGACCAACCCGATAGGTTAAATAAAATCTGCAACCCAGAGCATCATCTCTGGATTCTGGATTCCAAACAATCCCACTGTGAGTGGGGTGTGGGGGGCATATGTTGGGGAGAGGAGGTGCCATCCAAAAAGTAACTTCCCCAAGAACTAATTAGAGATGGGCATGAACCAGAAAATGGGCGGTTCTTGATGGTTCATGCCTAACTAGTGTGTGTGTGTGTGTGTGTGTGTGTGTGTGTGTGTGTGTGTGTGTGTGTGTGTGTGTGTGTGTGTGTGTGTGTGTGTGTGTGTGTGTGTGTGTGTCGGGCATCCCCTTTTGCCCAAACAAAACAAAGCAGCAAGGGGGAAAAAATTCAGCAGTTCGTTTTGCTTCGCCAAAGTGGGATTCCCCAAACTGGATCAGAAGCCAGACCCTGAACACACATTGGGTCGTCTTTTCCGGTTCGCAGTTCAGTTCGTGCCCATCTCTAGAACTAATATTTCCTTCCCCATTTTCTTTGCATTTCTCCATACTTTAAAGAGAAAATACTTTAAAGAGAAAATGCACAAGAATGTGCCAGGGAATCCTTAACACTTCTTTTCTAGCCCATTGTTACACATCCCATAAAGCAAGGATGGGGTAACTCAGGGACCACTAGATTTTGTTGAGGAATTGTCCTCCTCCAGGCTTTGCCTTAAATTGCCAGCAAGTCAATTCTGACTCATGAAAAGTGTGCCAAAGTTCACCCGCTGCTTCATTAAAAGGTGGCTCAATTGTTTTGTTATCTATTATTGCATTTCAATTGTTCAATAATGGCTTCCTCTGTCTTTTGGCAAGCCGCTCTGGTGTCCTCCTTTGATCTGAAACTAATTTACTATGTATATGCCCATGGGTCTAGGCTACAGATTTTCAACCACACCTTCCAATTTAGAGCATGGACATATTTATCTTTGTAGATTACAGCTCTCAGAATCTGCCATGGAAGGGAGGTGACTGGTAGGCGTTGTAGTCCAAGAAAGTAACATTTCCAAGGTCTGCTTTAGTTGCAGCATCATTAGTTCATTTTTATGTCTGGCAAGAAAACAGCGGATTTAACAGATTATAGGGTGCAATCTGACAGGCATTTAACCCACCGTTTGGGCCACTGTTGGGATAGGCTGGTATGCTCCTTTTCCCAGAGATCACATGACATAATTATTAGAGTAAGCCAGCCTGTTCCCTGAGCATTCCTGCCCATGCTTTTTTGTGTCCTGGTCAAGGGTTTCTAATTGTTTTTTCATTTGGGTAGCATTACGTACTGTGTTTTGGTTTGTTTCCAGTGTGTGCAATTGCTGGAAACAAACCAAAGTGAGTTTTCGACTGTTAAGGCTTCTTCTACTGTCCATTTCCCATATTGTGAAGTGGCTTAAGAAGACAAACATTTCATGATATTGGCTAATTAAACACATCCCCTGCTCCTTCGAGGCACCAAAGAAATTAATTTTTTTAGACTGTGTTAGGACAGCGCCGAGATGCTGCATCACTTACATAAAAAAATTGAAAATTGAAAACTTCCTCCCGGAAGTGGGAGGAGACAGGAGGGAGCAGTAAGGGGCATTTTCTTTTTTTTTCTTTGACTTGTCGTAAAGGTCTGGTCATGAACCTGCTTGCAGCTAAGCCCACTGCTATGTACTGGCCGAAGACTCTGTGTAGCCTGATCTAACTCACTCCAACTAGCCCATGTAGAAAAGCTCTTATTTTGCAGGGCTAGCTTAACACACAAGCATATATGGCCATATTTGCAAGAAGGGCAGCCTGACTCTTGCATTCTATGAATTGTTGTCTCAGAAATTAACTTTCATATCAATGGTTTTCTTTGCTTTCGCCCTTTTTCTTTACTGGATCGGTGGGTCCCAGGAAAACCTCCCACCATGTTCCACTTACAGATCACAAACACAAACATACACACACAAACAGAACCACCACCACTACCAAAGGAGCACACAAATTTGTACCAAAATTGCATGTGCTGCTTTATAGGTACAGAGAGCCACCGAGAAACCGCTTCTGCAACTTGCATAGGAATCATGGCTGTTTACTCTAGTTGGCAACCAGGTGATCTGCGTGTCTTTTTGTTCAAACCCTTGGTTCTTCTCCTTTCTTATGCTTCTCTTTGTGTTGAAATTGGATGTGGGCTGGACAAAGAGCGAACACTGCAGCAGAGCAAACTTTTGCCCTCCAGATCTTTTAGGGATTCAGCTTCCCCAATCATTGACCATTGACTACGCTCATTGGAACTTCTGGGGTCAAATAATCTGAACTACTGAAATAGTCGATGGTCCTCTGTAAACACAGGGCCTGTGACCGTTCATGATGGTCCAGAAAGCTAGTGGTACGACCACAGTCATCCTCCTTCCCAGTTCTTGCAGCCCTCCTGCTGCATTTTCACAATGTGTTGAGTTTGGAATAAAATGGAGATGGGTAATACTTGCTTCCTCCAGAGTTGAAGGAAGAAGTTATTTGTCCTTCAGAGGGTGCACACTCACTCTGATATCATTGAGTGCAGTTCATCATTTTTGCTCTTAAAAAACAATCAACCTGCTAAACCCGTATAACTACAGAGACAGAAGTGGAATAAAGTTCTCTTGCACCCTAAGGGCAACTAGCAACACATGTATGTCTCTTTGTGCCCTTTTAAAAACTGTAGGTAGAACTGCAAGGATGAGTCCTGCTTTTGTTTAGAATACTCCACAGCGTCCACGCTCACTTGGTTGCCTATTAGCGTGTTATTAGAAGCAGAACTCTTTTCGGGAGTCAAAGACTTCTGTTGATCCTACAACGAGCTTTGCTCACTTCTTTCGGTTGCAAAACACTAGCTTGCTTGTGTTTCATGATTGGTCACAAAAGAAATAAACACTGACATGATCTGCCAGTATGACTGCTCAGGCAAGGGAGCCTTTCCAGAAGGGTGTCTCTGGAAGGAAAATGTGGTACCACCCTCTAATTGTAAGGCTGGTAGATCTTAGAGTTGAACCCCTCAGATGGTTTTAAGAGAGGATTAGACTAATTCATGGAGAGAAAGGTGAGCATCCAGTCATGATCCAGAACAGATCCTGCCCCTCCTCTGGAGGACTTACCTTTCAGGTAGACAAAGCAGATACCACCTAGATCTACTCGAGTCACTCACCAGAGCCAGGAAAGACGGCTGAGGGGCCTGATGCCGAGTGTGTGTGTGTTTAGTCGTTTAGTCGTGTCCGACTCTTCGTGACCCCATGGACCAGAGCACGCCAGGCCCTCCTGTCTTCTACTGCCTCCCGGAGTTGTGTCAGGTTCATGTTGGTTGCTTCGCAGACACTGTCCAGCCATCTCATCCTCGGTCGTCCCCTTCTCCTCTTGCCGTCACACCTTCCTAACATCAAGGTTTTTTCCAAGGACTCTTTTCTTCTCATGAGATGGCCAAAGTACTGGAGCCTCAGCTTCAGGATCTGTCCTTCAAGTGAGCATTCAGGGTTGATTTCCTTTAGAACTGATAGGTTTGTTCTCCTTGCAGTCCAGGGGATTCTCAAGAGCCTCCTCCAGCACCACAATTCAAAGGCATCAATTCTTCGGCGGTCTGCTTTCTTTATGGTCCAGCTCTCACTTCCATACATCACGACAGGAAAAACCATAGCTTTGACTATTCGGACTTTTGTTGGCAAGGTGATGTCTCTGCTTTTCAAGATGCTGTCAAGATTTGTCATCGCTTTCCTCCCAAGAAGAAGGTGTCTTTTAATTTCAGGGCTGCTGTCTCCATCTGCAGTGATCATGGAGCCCAGGAAGATAAAATTTGACACTGCCTCCATATCTTCCCCTTCTATTTCCCAGGAGGTGATGGGACCAGTGGCCATGATCTTAGTTTTTTTGATGTTGAGTTTCAGACCGTTTTTTGCACTCTCCTCTTTCACTCTCATTACAAGGTTCTTTAATTCCTCCTCACTTTCTGCCATCAGAGTGGTATCATCTGCATATCGGAGGTTGTTGATATTTCTTCCGGCAATCTTAATTCCGGCTTGGGTTTCTTCCAGTCCAGCCTTCCGCATGATGTATTCTGCATATAAGTTAAATAAGCTGGGGGACAATATACAGCCTTGCCATACTCCTTTCCCAATTTTGAACCACTCAGTTGTTCCATGACCAGTTCTAACTGTTGCTTCCTGTCCCACATATAGGTTTCTCAGGAGACAGATAAAGTGGTCAGGCACTCCCATTTCTTTAAGAACTTGCCATAGTTTGCTGTGGTCCACACAGTCAAAGGCTTTCGCATAGTCAATGAAGCAGAAGTAGATATTTTTCTGGAACTCTCTGGCTTTCTCCATAATCCAGCGCAAGTTAGCAATTTGGTCTCGAGTTCCTCTGCCTCTTCGGAATCCAGCTTGTACTTCTGGGAGTTCTCGGTCCACATACTGCTGAAGCCTACCTTGTAGGATTTTGAGCATAACCTTGCTAGCGTGCGAAATGAGTGCAATTGTACGGTAGTTGGAGCATTCTTTGGCACTGCCTTTCTTTGGGATTGGGATGTAGACTGATCTTTTCCAATCCTCTGGCCACTGTTGAGTTTTCCAAACTTGCTGGCATATTGAATGTAGCACCTTAACAGCATCATCTTTCAAGATTTTAAATAGTTCAACTGGAATGCCATCACCTCCACTGGCCTTGTTGTTAGCCAGGCTTTCTAAGGCCCACTTGACTTCGCTCTCCAGGATGTCTGGCTCAAGGTCAGCAACTACATTGTCTGGGTTGTCCGGGATATCCAAATCTTTCTGATATAATTCCTCTGTGTATTCTTGCCACCTCTTCTTGACGTCTTCTGCTTCTGTTAGGTCCCTCCCATTTTTGTCTTTTATCATGTTCATCTTTGCGCAAAATGTTCCTCTAATATGTCCAATTTTCCTGAACAGATCTCTGGTCTTTCCTTTTCTGTTATCTTCCTCTATTTCTTTGCATTGTTCATTTAAGAAGGCCCTCTTGTCTCTCCTTGCTATTCTTTGGAAGTCTGAATTCAAGTTTCTGTAACTTTCCCTATCTCCCTTGCATTTTGCTTCCCTTCTCCTCTCTGCTATTTCTAAGGCCTCGTTGGACAGCCACTTTGCTTTCTTGCATTTCCTTTTCTTTGGGATGGTTTTCGTTGCTGCCTCCTGGACAATGTTACGAGCCTCTATCCAAAGTTCTTCAGGCACTCTGTCCACCAAATCTAGTTCCTTAAATCTGTTCTTTACTTCCACTGTGTATTCATAAGGGATTTGGTTTAGATTATACCTGAGTGGCCCAGTGGTTTTTCCTAATCTCTTCAGTCTAAGCTTGAATTTTGCTATGAGAAGCTGATGATCAGAACCGCAGTCAGCTCCAGGTCTTGTTTTTGCTGACTGTATAGAGCTTCTCCATCTTTGGCTGCAGAGAATATAATCAATCTGATTTCGATATTGCCCATCCGGTGATTTCCATGTATAGAGTCGCCTCTTGTGTTGTTGGAAAAGAGTGTTTGTGATGACCAGCTTATTCTCTTGACAAAACTCTATTAGCCTTTGTCCTGCTTCGTTCTGAACTCCAAGGCCAAACTTCCCTGTTGTTCCTTTTATCTCTTGGCTCCCTACTTTAGCATTCCAGTCCCCTAGAATGAGAAGAACATCTTTCTTTGGTGTCAGTTCTAGAAGGTGTTGTAAATCTTCATAGAATTGTTCAATTTCAGTCTCCTCAGCAATGCTGGTTGGTGCATAAACTTGGATTATTGTGATGTTGAATGGTCTGCCTTGGATTCGTATTGACATCATTCTATCATTTTTGAGATTGTATCCCATTACAGCTTTTCCCACTCTTTTGTTGACTATGAGGGCTACTCCATTCCTTCTATGGGATTCTTGCCCACAATAGTAGACATGATAATCATCTGAGCTGAATTCGCCCATTCCTGTCCATTTTAGTTCACTGATGCCCAGGATGTCGATGTTTATTCTTGCCATCTCCTGTTTGACCACCTCCAGCTTCCCAAGGTTCATAGATCTTACATTCCAGGTTCCTATGCAGTATTTTTCTTTGCAGCATTGGATTTTCCTTTCACTTCCAGGCACGTCCACAGCTGAGCGTCCTTTCGGCTTTGGCCCAACCACTTCATTAGCTCTGGAGCTACTTGTACTTGTCTTCCGCTCTTCCTCAGTAGCATGTTGGACGCCTTCCGACCTGAGGGGCCCATCTTCCAGCGTCATATCTTTTAGCCTTTTGTTTCTGATCATGGGGCGTTCTTGGCAAAGATACTGGAGTGGCTTGCCATTTCCTACTCCAGGTGGATTGCGTTTAGTCGGAACTCTCCACTATGTCCTGTCCGTCTTGGGTGTCCCTGCACGGCATAGCCCATAGTTTCTCTGAGTTACTCAAGCCCCTTCGCCACGACAAGGCAGCAATCCATGAAGAGGCCTGATGCCGAGAGAGGGCCGAAAATAAAGAACAAGAAATAGGACTTTCTTGGTGGTGGCCCCTCGACTTTGGAACAGCTTGCCGCCAGAGATCTGGCTGTCACCCTCGTTGGGTGTCTTTAAGAGTCAATTAAAAACTTGGCTCTTTAGGCAGGCCTTCCCTCCCATCAATTCTTGATTGTATTTTCTTGCTTTTGTTGTTTATTTTCCCATCTTGATCATATTATTATTGTAGTTTTTAATTGTTGTTTTTATTAGTTTAATGTTGTGAGATAACCTGAGTAGATTTTGCCTAGAAGGGCGGGATATAAATCCAATAATAAACAAATAAAAAATACTGTAGATCAGCGATTCTCAACATTCTTTTTGGCCATGGCCATAAACGCAATACGAAAGAAATATAGGCCGAATCAGAATTGTATACGTCGCATAACGAACCTTTTAAGGCAGTGCGTGAAGAACAGTTTCCAGTTCTATAGCCCCCTTCAAATGTGCCAGGGCTCACCAGGGGACCTTATGCCACCCCCCCCCCATTTGAAGACAGCTGCTGTAGAAGAAATCAGCAGGTAGTTAAACAACAGTGTTGCGAAAAATTTGGAAGTGCGGGTGCTCGGCACGACAATCTCCGTAGCCACTTCCCCAAAAAAAGGGTTCAGAAATCCAGGTGACTCATTTCCTTACCACCGAAAGAGATGAAATGCATCATCATCATCATCATCATCAACAACAACAAAGGACGGAAATTTTCATTATGTTTGCAATTGCTAACCATGTATACAGGTACATTTCGAAAGAATGATTATAATTTTAAATTAAAATCAACAAAGGGAAGATGGTTGCCAGGCGGCTCTGTTTGCTGTCCAAGCCCTAAACACGGTCCAAGGATCTTGCTTGAAGTTTTGTACAGAGGATGGAGGCAGGGAGGCAGAACGCCACCTCGGAGCACGCAACACCCATGTGAGTTCCATGCTCGGCCCACCTGTTTTGGCGTTCCTTCAGTCCTGGGTAGCTGGAGGCAGTAGATGTTGCAAGGCAGATGCAACATCTACCTTGACAGTAGATCTTTCAGAAGCACTTTTCCATTCCCTTTAGCTTTCGGTGCTCTGGCTCCAAGGCTTCTGTAGCCCCACTGGATCTATGACTGTGGTTCTTTCCCTCCCATGTGCCCTTTCAACAAAAGGGGCACCTTGAAACAGACCTTTGGCAGCTCAGATTTAGAGCAGGGAGGGTGAACCCCCTTCCATCGACCAGTGGAAAATGCAGGCTTGTCCCCATGCTTAGTAAAATGCAATGACCGATAACGGAATGTTGTGAGCTGATTTGGGAAGAATGTAAAATAAATAGATGGATAGGTGGATACATGAGCAAGGAAGTCAGCATGCATACACCAGAGGCTCCTTTAAACTTAACAAATGGATGCTTTCCTGTCCTGGATTATGACTCAATTTTCATTTAAAATTATAATCTGTTCAAAATGCGCATATATTCATCTGCAAATGCTATACAGATCTTTGTTCTCTTTTTTGTTGTTGTTGTTGAGGCATTTCCTCCTGTTCGGCAATGGGTTAAGGGGTAACCCACCTTATGGTGCCTGTAAGTGGCCACCAGCATCCCCAATGATTCACCAACCAGCAAAGAAGTGGCTTCCCCAGGTGGGTGAAGTCCTTGACCCTGAGCCATCTCTGTAATTAGAGGCATGGAGATGTGTCTTGTTAAACTATAGTTCCCAGAATTCACCCAGCAGCATGGATAAGGGTTATGTGGCCATCTTCTGTGCCATGGCCAGTTCATAAATTTGGCTACCTTAGCAGACAACAAAAAGCTGCTGTACAAGGTAGAGATCAGATAAGGGAGAACATAGAAATAAGAAGTAAAATGAAAATGTGTATTCCCACCACTGCTTTTCAACTTGTATTCTGAAAATGTCTTTAGATAAACACTTGGTGATTCAAATGACAATATCATGGCCAAGAAAGAGCTTATTAACAACACCTTATCTGTCCATGATACAATATTACTGGCTGATCCTTCTGATGGTCTGCAAAGATTCCTTGATGAAGTCAGTGAAGTCATAAACATAGTTTAAAAACGAAAGTTGAGAAAGTGAAGTTCATGACAATTGACAGAAAGTACTCAGCTGAAGAAATGCGGTTAAAAGTCTGAAACAGAAATGTGGAACGTTTTGATAAATGTGAGTACCTTGACATTTGGGTGAATGAATAGTGAGAACATAGCTGTGTAATAAAAGTGAGAAAAAACAATGGCCTGGACCAGCTTTCTTTTAAAAAAGACCCTCTAAAATGCACTACAAAACTGGCTTTGAGAAAGTGCATTGCGCGGTGCTGTCTCTTTTCAGTTTTACTGTATTACTTACTAATATAAGCGACTATAAAAAGGAGCAAAGCGTCTGAAATTGCATTTGAATGCAATAATGGGCTCAAGCGACAGAAAGCCAGATTTAGGCTGAATGTCAGGAAAAACTTCTTAACTCTTAGAGCAGTACAACAAGGGAACCCGAGTGCTCCAGCGCTAGAGGCATTCAAGAGAAAATGGGACCACCCTCTGTCAGATCTGCTTTGATTTGAATTCCTGCATAGTGCAGGGGGTTGGACCTGGTGGCCTTCTAGGTCCCTTCCAACTCAATTATTCTATGATTCTGTGAAATGTAGACTTATGGTAAGAATTTCTTGGAATTCTTGGAAATGGCCACCAATTGGGTGGCCAATGAACAATGGAAGTGATTAAAAAGCAAGAAATACAAACCATACAAAATGCAAACCTTTAGAATGTTTTGGTCACTGAATTGATTGCCTGGAAAACTTTGGAAATTGGTGTGGAGGCAAAACAAGGTCACACTTGCAAACTGCTGCATTAAAAGTCAGAATACGTATCTATGATGACGCCTGACTATTGGTAGAAGGAGAAGACCAAAATGAACAAAAATTCTCAGGGATCTGTAGATGCTGCACTGTAACTAGGTGTTGTGATGGTTTTAGGTCACACACCCTCAGGAATTTTGGGAGTAACCAAACTTGTAATATCCCACAAACTGCACCAGAGCAGAGACAGAGTTCTGACTCCTGTCCTCTGAAGATGCCCGGCCACAGAGACTGGAGAAACGTTAGGAAGAAAAACCCCTCAGAACCCAGCCAAACAGCCCGAAAAACCTACAACAACCAAACATGTAATAGTTGTTTCTCTCTCCCCTTTTTCTTGAAAACTGCTGGATAGCTCAGTGTTTGAGGCATTTGGCTGCAAAGCCAGAGGTTGGGAGTTTGATTCCTCACTGTGCTTTCTTGACGTGGGCTGGACTTGATAGGGTCCCTTCCAGCTCTGCAGTTCAAAATGATGATGATGATGATAAAAAAATCTACTTATTGCTTGAAGACAGATTACACAATGAGACCAGGAAAACTCAAAACCTCATCTGCCTCTTTGTTCATTTCAGGTTGATCATTAAGGGACTGTCAAACCACAGGACTTTATATTTTCTTGTTGAATAGTTTATCTCACAGTGGAAACTCCCAGAAGAATCGCAACACACTCTTCCTTATCTGCGTATTCTCGAAGGCTTTCACGGCCAGGATCTGATGGTGGTTGTGTGTTTTTCAGACTGTTCGGCCGTGTTCTGGAGGTTTTTCTCCCTAACGTTTCACCAGCCCTCTGTGTCCGGCATCTTCAGAGGACAGGAGCTAGAATTCTGTCTGGCAAGTTAGGAAGCGAAACCTCCAGAACATGGCCAAACAGCCCGAGAAACCCACAATAACTATCTTCCTTATCTGTTGCTAGTTAAAAGCAGCCCAGCTCTGCCCGGAGATTAAACAAGTCACATGCTGGAGAACATTTCTTTCTTGGCAGCAAAGTTTCAAGGCGCTGCCCTTGTGGGGATGAATCATGCAGTTATCTTTTGCTATTACGGGATGGCCAAAGTGAGTTCCAGGAGCTGCGGTCCAACAGGAGAAATAAATTTCAGTGGCACTTCGGCAGCCTTTGATTTTTCTGAATGGCACCCAGAGATAGCTTGAAAAGGAGGTAGGACAAAGAAGGTCCTGCCGGAAATAGTTATTTCCAACTGTTCTCCATGTAAACATTACGTCCGTTACGGAAATCCCTTTGCTATTTGGTATGTCCATTTCAGATCAGGGGTTTCTTTCCTTTAGGTAAAGGTAAAGGTTCCCCTTGACAATTTTTGTCCAGTCATGTTCGACTCTAGGGGGCGGTGCTCATCCCCGTTTCCAAGCCATAGAGCCAGCGTTTTGTCCGAAGACAATCTTCCGTGGTCACTTAGACACGGAACGCTGTTACCTTCCCACCGAGGTGGTCCCTATTTATCTACTTGCATTTGCATGCTTTCGAACCGCTAGGTTGGCGGGAGCTGGGACAAAGCAACGGGAGCTCACTCCGTCGCGTGGATTCGATCTTACGATTGCTTGGTCTTCTGACCCTGCAGCACAGGCTTCTGCGGTTTAGCCCGCAGCGCCACCACGTCCCTTTCTTTTCTTTACATCCCTCTATATGACAGTTGACTGGGAAAGCAGTGGGCAGGAAGGAAAATAGGAAGTTAGCTCTCGCATCCCATCATGAAAACTTCCCCAGGCGTTCTGGAGAAGGAGATCAGAATCAAGGTAACTGTTCAAAGTGCAATCCTGGCAACCATCCCGCTCTTTATTTAGATTTTATGGAACGTCACTTTGGAGATTACTTCAAGTAATCAAGACTGGCACCTAGGTGATATCCGATACCCATTTGGATCGGATCCAGATGGGGCTTTTATTCCAATGCCATCTTGCCTCCAGCGCTAGAGGCATTCTCACAAGGGAGCTTGGAAAAGTTCCTTTGTGAACCGCAATGCCCATGATCCCCCCCAAGTACCATTGGCTCTGTGGGCTGGGAGAGTCAGTTCAGAAAGCTCTTTCCCCCCCCCCCCCAACTTGGAAGCTGGTGGTGGCAGAGGGATGAGGGTTCAGGTGGCATCTTCCACTTACAGCCGTCCATTGTTTTTCCATGGTTTCTTCCCGTTTTTATCCTACTTGGAAAAATCTGTTCAGGTGGACAAGATACAACAGGTACAAAGGAATGGCTAGTCTCATGGAATTAGACTTTGGAAGTGCTCATTTTTTCCCCTATATGGCTCAGAATCCCCCACTCAGCTATGCTAAAAGTGTAGTTCAAGAATGTGATGTTTGTAAACTCTAATCTGGGCATACCTTTAGCAGAAGGCTTCTCAGGTAGTAAGGCTCTATAGTCCCCCACTGGGCCTCCTGGGAGAAGAGCCAGCCTGGGTGGCCTTGGGCAAGCTGCACAGTTCCTGGGTGCCCCCAGAAGAATGGAATGGGAAATCAATTTTTTTGAGTATTATTTTTAACCAGGAAACCCCTGAAAAACTAGGGTTCATAAACCAGAATTGACTTGATGGTGCAGTTATTTATTATAGTCTGTTTATCTCTGTTTTTTTAAATTAAAATATTTCTATCCTTCTTTTCTCCCCAAAAGGATCCAAGGTGGCTTACATCATTAAAACAGTATTTAAAAGCTAAAAACAGTAAGTGTACTGCTCAAACCACAGTCCTGTTTACTATAGTTTAGTAAAAAAAATTTTTTTTAAAAAAATATTGCCACCCATAAGCCACTCTCTGTGTTTATTCTCGAGCCACTAGCTATGAGACCAAGACAGCTGTAGCCACTGCCTCCAGTCCCCACCCCCTGGCACCATTTATTTGTTGATTTGATTTCTACACTGCCCATCTGACCGATGGTCACTCTGGACAGTTCACCACAATAACAATAACATAGAAACATAACACATAGTGCATTAAATTAAACTAACGTGACTAAGCTGAGGAATGCCCTGATCTGCTTCTCCCGGGAGGGACCTCGTGCCAAGGAAAATCTCAGCAACCCATTAAGCTTTGCTAGTCATGAATGATAGTAGCTAAAGATCTACTCCTGGTATATTAATCCCACTGCTCGTGGGGGGAGAGGGAGAGAAGGTGCTCTGATCTGCTTTCTTTCCAGCGAGAAAAGATCAGCCTCGGCTCAAGTGGAATTAAATGCCTGTTTACAACTCTCAGATAAACACACGTGATAGAATTTGATCCAGCCCATGTTTATTTATAAGCGAGCCTCTCTGTGTTCAACAGAGCTTGGTCCAAAGTAAATCAATGATTGCATAAGGATTATTGCAGGCAACAAACTCTGAAGACACCCCCCCCCCCATGTGAATGGTCAGAGGTCAAAGGGGAAACACACTTGCCCATTTTTCCTCTAAACTTTTATGATTCTTTGTCCTGTTCCCCCCCCCCCAAAGTGGCTTTTGATTTACAGTCACCCTAGAAGGGTTTTTGAGGCAGAGCTGTTCAAGGAGTGGTTGGCCACAGAAATCCCCCAGTGACTTTCCATGGACGGGCAGGGATTTCAACCTGGATCACTTGGGTCTGACCCCTTATCCTTTAAAAACCACACTCCCGTGATTGACAGTGGCTATATTTCTCATATGTCAGAAAAATCAAATCAGATTTTAAAAGGGGGCAACCTTAATGATTTGGGTTTTTTTTTTTAAAGAAAAAGACTCTAACTAGGGCAGAATTTTTAATTTTCCAGTAATTTAGTCATGAAGACCCATCATAAATACAGGACTAAAACAGGTGTTTGTTTGCTTGCTTCTACTTGTCAGATGCGCCCCTTCTGGACTCCCTCCCTGTTGTTCCTTGTTGAAAGACAGAATTTTATGGGGGGCCCCCCTGTCACAGTCATCAAGGCCATGCTGGCTGGGGATTCTGGGAACTGGAGTCCAAAAAAGTAAACTCCCTAACTCTAAAACCTTATATAAAATTGTGGGTTTGGGGCCGCCCACAAGCATCTGTGGGTTTATTCCTGCGTGCAAGGAACTGAGAAGCAAACAACTGAAAACAATTCTTTGGAAGAAAGGGGAAGGGAAAAAAGAGGAAAGAGTTCTGCAGGAAGTGAGCAAAGGTTTGCTCCTAAGCATGTGCAGAGTGCACTTCCATCTTCATTTGATCAGCAGCAGGACCCCCAAGAACGCCAGGGTTAGTGTGGTGTGCCTGCGCAAGAGCGCCTCCTTAGAAGCCAAAGCCTCAAAGGAAACCTTCGGAAAATAAAAAGGAAATTCAACAAGGCAAACAATGAAAATGAATACAGAAAGAAAAAAAAAGGGGGGGGGGAAAGCGTGACGCTCGATCTACTCGACACTCGATTGGCTTTGCTTGGGCCCGCGAGCGGAGAGAAGCCAACAGGTTCCCGTTTCCAGCCTTCCCTCGATGTCTCTGCTCTCTACTGCCCACCCTGGAAGCCGGCCGAGGTGAAAGGAGGAGCGAGGTCAGGGGAGGAGCCGGGCCCTCCGGAACGCCCCTTCCTCACCCCATTGGCTGCCGGGGAGCCGGGGCGCCGCGGATTGGCCGGCCGCTTCCCCTTTATATAAGCGCGGGGCCGCGCGCGAGACGCCTCAGTCTGTTTTGGGCCCCGCGGGTGGAGGGAGGTTGTTGGTGGTCTGGAGCGTCTCTGAGGCGATACCGGGCGAGGGTCGGAGGCCGGGAGGGATGCGCTGAGGCGATGGTCCCTGAGGGCAGCTCGAAGGGGGAGAAGCGGGTCCCGGGGGCTGCCTTCCTGCTCGCCTGGCTCCTCGCCGGCTCCCCTCACGGCGCCCTCGGCCGCTTCCCGGGACCTCCCGTCGTGCTGGGTAAGGGTCGGGGTTTGGCGGTCGTGGGAAATGGGGGACGCGTGTCAAGGGAGCCGTGGGCGCGCGCGCGAGGAGGAGGACGAAGGCCAGGGATGTCCCCTTGTTGGCAGTCCTGGGGGTGTCGATGCAGGTCTCTTGGGGTGGGGGGGTCTTATGGTTGTCTTTTTGGGGGGTCGAGGTGGAAATTGGGGATGGGATCTAGGTTTAAAAGGGGGTCTTATATGGGGCAGGACCTCCCCCCACAAAATGGACCACTTCATCTCTCTCCCCCACCCCCCTTTTGATGGTCGTGCATCCTTTGAAAGACAGAAGAGGAGCAGGAATTAATGGGGGAGATGGACTGTCTTCCATGAGGGGACTCTGTGGGGTGTAGTGGTTAGAGCCCCGTTTCCTCATCGTGTGTGTCTCTTGATTAGAGATGTAAAATTCCCCAAAATTTCCATTCCCCCCCCCCAAAAAAAGGGGGAAACAGCCTTTATTCCCCCAGGAAAAAACATTGGAAATTTCTATTTTTCAGTTGATCTAGTCTAGACAACTTTACGTACGTACAATTTTTTTCTGGGGGGGGGGGGAGACATGTGTTTCCTGTTTTTTTTTTCTTGCAAGAAATGGAAATTTTATGTCTCTTGATTCCGAGAGGGGGGTCACAAAATGTTTTCTGGGTGGGGTGGTGACATCACAAGTCCCCTTATAGGTGCTGTAGTCCTTGTTAAATAATTTGTTCCTTGAATGTTTGGAACCAGATGTTACAATGAGTGTGACTGTAGGAAAAGCAGGTGCTTTGTCTGAGAAAGAAGCCTCTGCTTTCTGAGAAGGCATGGATTTACCCCCAATAAAAATGCCTTTTTAAAAAATGCAGATGTGGCAGGAAGAGGGGGTTGCAGGTTACTTGGCTATAATGAAAGGGGGTTGTGAGTCAATAAAGGTTGGGAATCAGTGGGATGGAATAATGGATGAGGACTTAGGAGGCCTGGGTTCGAATCTGCTCAGCCATGGAAACTCACTGGAGGTGTGGAACTGGTAAAAACACCTTAAGTACCTCATTCAACCTGAGAACCCTACTATGGTTGCTTTAATCAGGTCTGACCTGATGGCACATAACAGCTACGAACAAGTTTGAATTTGCATCGAGGTACCCGCTTTCACAGCTGGACCATCTGAGTCTTGTCTCAACAAGCCCTTATTGCTCCCTGTATTGTGTTGGGGAGCATTGATAGATCATGCAAGATAAAGATCTCCACTTCCCTGTCTAAAAAAGTAGATTTTATTCCAGGAAAGTTCACACCAAAATGCATCTGTTAAAGTGCCGCAGCATTTGGCCTTCTCTTGAAAGCCTTTCAACCTTTCTGCAGTCATCTCTTTTTAACCTTTAAAACAGCTGTTCACCTCTTGGAGGTGTTAATGTCTGCTGTTGAGAACCCCCAAAAATACAAATTTTTCCAAAAACCTGGAAGTGACCCCCGTTTATCTAGACAGGTCACTGTCAGTTTGGTCCTCCACATTTCCAGGTAGAGTAAAATCCTGGAGAACTGGTACTGCCACCAGTCCTGATCTGACGGGGCCACTGGTGTGACATGGTAAGAGACAACGTCCCGTGTATCTTGTACAGCAAATGTGAAGTGGAGCTGCAAATGTTGTCACTTGTGGTGGAGGACATCATGGGCTAGAATGCCTTATCCATGAGCAGAAGGCTGGGAGGTGTGAGTTACAATGGCCCTTTTTGATGGAGGGCCCTTGGGAGCATGGCTTGCAAGGTGATTTCTTGCAAGGTCATTCTAGGCTGGTGGTTGTGTTAGTCTGTAACAAAAGCAGGTAGGTGTTGTGATACAGATAAACAGATGCATTGTGACAGAAGACCTGTTTTGTCAAGGCTTTAATGCATCTTTTTATGTGTGTATGCGCAGGTGTACCTGCATGAATATAGATCTGAATGAAGGTATTTGAAAAATGGTATGGAGAGGCCCTGAAATGTGAGGAGGAGCAATAGGTTTCTAATAGTTGTCTTTACAATTTGACTGTAAGGGTTGATCTATAGAGCCAGAAAAATCTTACATACGTTTGGCCTGGAGCGGTCGGACTCCTTTCTGCCTCTTTCAGCCCTGCTGTTTATGTCATGCATGTAAATAGGATAACATTTCATGCATCTGATAAAGTGGGCTGCGCTTTATTCAAATTCCTGCTTTGAGCGTGGTTATTTCATTTGTACTAGAACAGCTGGAACCTCTTCTGGACAGAACCTGCCCATGTTTTCTTTGAAGTCATGAATTTTTATATGCCACCGCAAGCTTTAACTGCCCTTCAAAACTGGATTCTTGAGGTGAAAGAGAAGTTCATAATAAAAAAAAACAAAGGGTCATTCTTTGCAATCAAAGGACGATTTGTAGAAATGTGGTGTCTGGTTGTGATTGGTTCTCTTTCAGAAATCCAGTCTGGAAACTTCAAATGGGTTTGTGAGATGAGAAAATAACTTGTTCTTAATCTTCATAATGATTCCAAAAAGGCATACTGTACATGCCTATGGAAGGTGAATGCCCTGAGCCTTTTTGAAGTGTTGTCAGTTACTTTTGCAATAGCCTCATCTCTGTCCTCACTATACATCCATTTTGCTATTGATGAAGATTAATTTAGCCTGCCCTATGTCCATTGAGTTCTCCAAACTGTTGCAGCTGTTCTGAATGAGCGCACGGCCAATTTGTAGATTTATAATTGAAAAATACAGTATGCACCTACATGAATCGAAATAAAATTACAAAATTTTATTTTATTTTTTATTTATTTATTTACAATATTTTTTTAGCCGCACCATTGCCAATGGCTTCTGTTGGCAAAACCTGTTTTCTAATTATCACTTCCTAGAATTCTTCCATCTAAAGATCTGCATTAAAGGCATTTTCATTGTTTAGTCGTGGGGGGTGGGGTAATGCTTTGGCAATTAAGCCAGAAGCAGGAATCTGCTGAGATAACAGTCAAAGACGTATCTGCTGATTCTTTATCAGGCTTCAGCTATATGAGAAGTAAATAAGGTTAAATAAGTCATCTGTTAGTAGCTAAACAGATGCCATGGGCTGTCATTGAGTTGCTATATAATCTGTTAAGGGTAAGCGGATGGAAAATAAATGAATATGCTAAACATTCTTATACCAGAGAGGTAGGGACTCCCTGTAAATTGTGTATATCAGAAAGATGGAGTAGCCTCCACAAGGATGTATAATCTCAGCTACTGTTTGTAAATTGGGGGCAAGAAAGTCCAGCAAACCTGCAACTTGATTGAATATGCTTCTGTCTCTCTTCATTCATAGTTTATAAGTTTTAGGATATGGATCTTGAGTTTAATTTAATTGTATGTTACCCAGTTTGGAGTCAAATGGTCAAGAGATAGTTGTGCTAGATTTGGTAGCAATTCATAGCTAGTATGTCAGCTTGATAGCTCAGTGGGTTGGGTATCCAGCTGTGGAGCCAGAGGTTAGGAGTTTAATTCCCACTGTGCCTTCTGGGAAAACAACCAGCCTGTGTGGCCTTGGGCAAGCTGCACAATCCCAGGACACTCCTAGGTGAAGAGAGTCTTAAACCACTTCTGAGTATTCTGTACCTGGAAAACCCTGAGAAGGGTTACCTTAAGTCAGAATTGACTGGATGGCACATAATTATTACGATGTCTTGGAACATTGTTTAGATGTGAGTGTAATTTTCAGAACTTTTTTGGAATAGTGAATGACAAAACATTTAAGTACTGTATAGTTAAGTGCCATACTTAAAGTGGATTAGAAAATAATAAAGTAAATGTTTTTTATTGATGCTGACCTTGTTTGTGCTTTTTTGTCACTGAGCAGTATTGTGTATTTTAGCTTCACTTAATATTTGATGCTGTTATCTATGTTCATTGATGAGGGTTCTATAATCAATTAAAGCTGAAAGTTAATGAACTACACAAACAGAGCTGGTAATATTCTTTGTGTTTTGCTTAAGTTGCTTGGTTTGCAGTCCTGCACACACTGAAGGGGGAAATTAATGATTCACTGCCCGGAGTCTTCGAATGTGTCCTCTTGTCCTCTCCAGACCAAGAGAAAACAGCAACTGAAGTGCTTAAGGACTGGAGTTACTGGCTGTCCCTAGTTGTTGTAGGGTTGTGACATGAGGGCAAGGGCCTGCTTAGAGGGTGTTACATAACAGCACTGATGTTACCTGTCTGTCATGGGTTTGGAGGGAAAGTTCCATCCTATGGGGAGTGGGAGGCGGGACATCAGGAGGAGGGGCTGTACTGTATAAATATGTGATGCCTGTGTGGTGAAGGGGAGATGCTGAGACAGACTGTGAGACACTGGGTTGGGACGAAGCAGCAGCTGGGGAAGAAGAAGCTGTTGTGGGAGTCTGGGTGTCTGACAGGGTACTACTGTGTGTCAGAGTACCAACCTGATAAGTTCAGGTGTCTGTGGGTTAGCCAGAACTGATGGGTTCAGGGTCTGTGCTTTAAGTTAAAGGTTCTAGGTGAACCAAACTGTATGCTTGTGTGTGTGAGAATAAGCCACGTTACTTTATTTTATTCACCTGATTGTTTTATTTACCCTGTTTGTATTTAAAATAAACCTTATTCTTTTGTTGTTTAAAAATCCATCCCTGGTCTGTGTGACTTATTATAGGGAATGGTTGGTGGCAGCTTAGCGTAACTGTGTGACATATCCCAGTAGGTCTGGGTTTGTCACATTGATTGGTGGCAGCGGTGGGATACGACTGGTCCAGTTGTCCAGCGGTCCAGCAAAGCCTTGGCAAGTGTGCCCAGAGCAAGGGGGGTCTAGTCAGGGACAGTCTGAGGCGCGTAGGTAATCTTCTAGGTGTACCTCACGGGGAGGTGCACTAGTAGAAGAACGTGCCAACTGGGGAGACTTAGATTAAGGTGCTCTGAGGCAGCCTGATTTTGGCGGGAAAACGCTGAGGCAAAACTGCGTAGCAACAGTGAGCTAGCTTGCCAGCTGAGAGGCCCAGCAGAGGGGGGTAGGCTCTGACTCGATACTGTTGCAAATTTAGTGCTGAAGAACAGCAGCAATCTCTGGGGAGAGCTGGTTCTGAGGCAAAAAGGAAAAAAGTGGTCGTTTTATTTTGAGGCTTGACTTTTTAAAGCAGCCTGTTCTGAGGGGGGGGTTATGCCCTTGACTCGAAGCCAAGTAGCAGAAATGAGTGAAGTGAAAGACCCCCAGATTGACCAAGGTTCTGAGGAGGAATTTGGCTCAGTGCAAGGTGACAGCACAGGAGAGCAGGACCCAGAACTCAGAAAAATACTCCTAGCCCAACAGCATGAGCTGAGGGTGAGGGAAATGGAGGAAAGATTAGAGAGAGAAAGAAGGGAGGAAAGGGAAAGGCAATTTGAAATGGAGCAAAGGGAAAGAGAGAAACAAAGGCAATTTGAAATAGAGAGATTGGAAAGAGAAGAAAGATTGGAGAGAGAGAAAATGGCGTTTGAATTAAGAAAACTGGAACTGATGAACCAGAACAATAATAACAATAGGGATTCTGAGGGAGGCCAACTGTCTAAAGCTGACCTGAAGAAATTCCCTGTGTACCACAAGGGAGATTGTCCTGAGGTGTTCTTTTCCTTAGTGGAAAGAGCGTTTGTGGACTTCTCAGTGAGGGAAACTGAGAAGATGACCATCATGCGTTCTTTAATCAGTGGTAGCCTGGCTGAGGTTTATGCCGAGATGCCTGAGGAACGGATGAAAGATTTTGCAGAGTTTAAAAAACTGGTGTTCGCAAGACATGGGATAAATGCAGAGCAGCTGAGACAAAGGTTCAGGTCCCTCACCAAGAAGCCAGAACAGACTTTTACCCAAGTGGGGGCCCAATTGGTGAGGCTGCTTGAGAAATGGCTGTCGCAGGAGGGAACAGAGACCTATGAACAGCTTAAAGACTTGATAGCCCTGGAACAGTTCTATTCAGTCCTGCATGGGGAATTGAAATTCCAGGTGAGGGAAAGGAAACCGAAATCTGTGGCAGCAGCCGCAGAGATCGCGGATTTTATCTCCCAAATAAGAAAGCCCTTGGGTGAGGGGAAATCTGTAGGTAAACCCAAAGAAACCTACAGCAAGTACTCTCAGGGACCAGGGAAAAGCCAGCAAGGGGGAGGGGCCCATGGTGAAGGGAAGCCCTCAGGCATGAAACCAAGCCCTCAGAATTTGGAGGGAAAACCCAAACAAGAGGAGAGAGAATCAAAATACACCAGAAAATGCTATTTCTGTCAGGGAAAGGGTCATCTGATCTCAGAGTGTGAGAAATTGAAGCAGCTAAAAGGAATGGTGCCTCAGAATTCTAGTGGGACCAAGCCAAAAGCTGTGTTCTGTGTCCAGAAAGAGCAAGGCTCAGTGTCACAGAGGGAGCCTGTTGCCATAGCTACTCAGTCTGGAACAGCTACCTCTGCTGATCAGGCTGAGGAAAATGGTCCTCTGGTGGAGGTAAAGCGCTGCTTGCTGATAAAAACAGATTCTCAGTTGTTTGAGACAGCAGGGGTGGACGTAGGAATACTTGACCGTCAGTATAGGGGGCTGCGGGACACTTGTTCCCAGGTAACCCTGTGCCATCCAGATATTATTCCCCGGGAGTTTATAATCCCAAATGAGAGCATAAAGGTAGCAGGTATTGAGGGGCAGGTAATCTCTCTGCCAGTAGCAGAGGTACCTGTCAACTTTCAAGGCTGGAGGGGAGATTGGCGGATAGCGATTTCATCGACTCTGCCAGCAGCCGTGCTCGTGGGAAATGACCTGGCTGAACATGTGAAACAGGTGCTAGTGATTACACGCTCACAAGCCACCACAGGGACAGTTCAGGGGGGTAATGATGAGCCAGAGACGGAAGCAGAGGGGAGTTCAGAAGCTGTGGTGGAAACCTTAACCACAGACAGCAGATTTGGACAGGAGCAGAAGGCAGACGCCACTCTCCAAAAGTGTTTTGAACAGGTGACTGACGCCCAGCTAACACCTGAAACCCCAGTGAGATTTCTGGAGAAAAAGGGGATTCTGTATAGAGAGACCCTGAGGAATATCTCAAAAGGGGGAGATGGGATCAGAAGTCAACTGGTGGTACCTGAAAAGTATCGCCCCATGATCTTACAAAGGGGGCACTCTGACCTGTTTGCTGCACACTTAGGGGTCAACAAAACACAGCAGAGAGTCACACAGAATTTCTACTGGCCTGACATAGGGAAGCAGATCAGGGAGTTCTGTAAACAATGCGATGTGTGTCAAAGGCAGGGGAATAACCGCGACAGGACCAAAGCAAAGCTGTGCCCTTTGCCTGTGATTGACACTCCGTTCAAATGCATAGGGGTGGATATTGTGGGACCTTTGCCCAAGGCCACAAAGAGGGGGAACAGGTTCATCCTAACAATTGTGGACCATGCCACAAGGTATCCTGAAGCCATACCCTTGACTAATATTGAAACTAACACAGTGGCAGATGCTTTGGTGGGGTACATGTCCAGGATGGGATTTGCCTCAGAGATAATCACAGATTTGGGCACATCGTTCACGTCAAAGCTCATGAAACGCTTATGGCAAATCTGTGGAATTAAGCACAAGGAAACCACTGCCTATCATCCGGAAAGTAATGGGTTAACTGAGAAGTTCAATGGGACTCTGATGCGCATGATAAGGGCTTACTTGGCAGAGAATCCAAACAATTGGGACCAGAAGCTGCAATCCCTTTTGTTTGCTTATCGATCAGTGCCACAAGCCAGTACCGGGTTCAGTCCATTCGAACTTTTATTTGGGAGAAGGGTGAAAGGGCCCCTTGATTTGATAAAACAAAATTGGGAGCAGATCACCCAGGATGACCCACAAGACGTTGTGACTTACATAGACACCTTGATGAATGACCTAAAGCGAAATCTAGAGCTGGCAGCAGAAAACCTGCAAGCGCAGAAGGTCAAACAGAAAACATGGTATGACCGCAAAGCTAGAGAGAGGCACTTTGACCCAGGGGAGGAAGTGCTTTGGCTTAGGCCCTGCAGAGAGAATAAGCTGCAGCTCAAATGGGCAGGACCATATAGGGTCATTTCCAAGATGTCAGATCTGAACTACCTAATAGAGCAGGAGGAGAACCAAGCAAGGAGGGTGGTTCATGTGAATGCCCTAAAACCCTACTACAGAGGGGAACAGAGGGTTCTATTTGCTATAAAAGCAGCTGAGAGTGAGGAAGCTGAATTACCCTTCTGGGAGGGTAGAGGGGAAGTAAAATACAACCCAGAGGAGGTAAAGATCAGTCCTGCACTCACCCAAGACCAGCAGCAAGAACTAAAAATGCTGCTTAGCAAATATCAACAGGTGTTTTCCAACAAGCCGGGGATAGTGAAGGGAGTGATGCATCGGATCCACACAGGGGATGCACCCCCGCAGGCAGTATCCCCATACCGAGTAACGGGACCCTATAGGGACAAGGTGCGGAAGGAGCTGGACGAGATGCTGAGGGAGAACATAATCGTCCCCTCTTCTAGTCCTTGGTCCTCTCCGATAGTCCTTGTGGACAAGCCTGATGGGAGCATTAGGTTTTGTGTTGATTACAGGAAATTAAACCGTGTAACCACTCCTGATGCCTACCCAATGCCCAGGCTAGACAACCTGATTGAAACCATAGGGGGTTGTCGGTTCATCTCATCATTGGACCTGGTAAAGGGATATTGGCAATTAAGAATTGATCCCAGGGATCAAGAAAAGACTGCCTTTTGCAGCCCTTTTGGTCTCTATGAGTTTCGAGTCCTGAGCTTTGGTCTCAGAAATGCACCAGCCACATTCCAAAGGCTGATGGACCAGACCTTGGTAGGGCTCAGTGACTTTACAGTGGCCTACATTGACGACATAGGGATCTTCAGTAATACCTGGGAAGATCACCTGATACACCTGGAGTTAGTGCTGCAGAGGTTAAGTGCAGCAGGGCTAACAGTAAAGGCCAGCAAGTGTCAGCTGGGTAGCCCAGAAATAAAATACTTGGGTCACATGGTAGGGGGAGGAATGATAAAACCCCTGGAGGCCAAAATAGAAGCTGTTCGTGATTGGCCTAGACCCAACACCAAGAAAAAAGTCAAATCATTTCTTGGGTTGGTGGGCTACTACAGAAAGTTCATCCCGAGGTTTAGCGAGATTGCGGCTCCGCTGACCGATCTGACGAGGAAGAAGGCTGATGACCGCATCCCGTGGACCAGCGACTGTGAGGCGGCGTTCCAGAGGTTGAAGGAGGCGTTAATCAACTATCCTGTCCTGCGTGCTCCAGACTTCGACCGGGAGTTTATCATCTACACCGACGCGTCTAACAGCGGGGTAGGAGCAGTTCTGTGCCAGGAGGATGAGAATGGTGACCAGCATCCGGTGTCCTACCTGAGTAGGAAACTTCAAAAAGGTGAGAGACATTTGGCAACCGTGGAGAAGGAGTGTTTGGCCATAGTCTACGCGATCCAGAAGGCCAAGCCTTACATCTGGGGAAGACATTTTATTCTGTGTACTGACCATTCACCATTGCAATGGTTAAAGACAATGAAAACCCACAATAGCAAACTTATGAGGTGGGCTTTAAACCTACAGGACTATGACTTTGAAGTGAAGGTGGTCAGAGGGTCAGTGAACTGTGTTGCTGACGCCTTATCAAGAAGACCTGAAGAATGAAGACGGCGAAAGAACATGGACTATATGTATATAATGAAAACAAAAAGTTAAAATGTACCTGGTTTTGAATTTGGTTGGTATTAATAAAGGTAAATTGATGTACTGTATATGGTAAAATGTTTAAATGCATATTTGCTATGGTTAACTTGGAGTGTAAGTATATGTAAGTATTATATGGTATGTATAAATGTTGTTGTGTATTTTATGCAGGTTGTTTTTTTGGTGAAAAGCACTTTTAGCTTTCCCCCTACAAAACAACTTTTAAAGAGGGGAGGTGTTACATAACAGCACTGATGTTACCTGTCTGTCATGGGTTTGGAGGGAAAGTTCCATCCTATGGGGAGTGGGAGGCGGGACATCAGGAGGAGGGGCTGTACTGTATAAATATGTGATGCCTGTGTGGTGAAGGGGAGATGCTGAGACAGACTGTGAGACACTGGGTTGGGACGAAGCAGCAGCTGGGGAAGAAGAAGCTGTTGTGGGAGTCTGGGTGTCTGACAGGGTACTACTGTGTGTCAGAGTACCAACCTGATAAGTTCAGGTGTCTGTGGGTTAGCCAGAACTGATGGGTTCAGGGTCTGTGCTTTAAGTTAAAGGTTCTAGGTGAACCAAACTGTATGCTTGTGTGTGTGAGAATAAGCCACGTTACTTTATTTTATTCACCTGATTGCTTTATTTACCCTATTTGTATTTAAAATAAACCTTATTCTTTTGTTGTTTAAAAATCCATCCCTGGTCTGTGTGACTTATTATAGGGAATGGTTGGTGGCAGCTTAGCGTAACTGTGTGACATATCCCAGTAGGTCTGGGTTTGTCACAGAGGGAAAAAAGGTAAATAAAGGGATACATGCTGTAGAGGTGTGTAAAATTCTCCATGACCTAGAGAAGGTGTAGAGAGGACCCCTATTCTCCACATTTCCTTCAGAGTGAGATGGTATGGGGGGGACATTTGAGCCAAAGGGGGGAAAAGTATTTCACACCATGAATATTAAGTTGTGGAATTCACCGGCATAAGCTGATGACAGCTACGATGGATTGCTCTGAAAGAAAATTGGTTAAATTAATGTAGAGTAGGTCTATTGAAAGGGAATTGAATAAATTAATAGGGGGGGATAGTCTACCAGTGTCTCCTTGTGGATATATATTGCTTCCAGAACCAGAGATAATAGACTTGAGTATCAGCTGCTGGGGAGCGTGAGCGGAGGGGTGCATTTGTACTCCTACTATTGGGCTTCCCAAAGTAACTGCGGTGTCCATAGAATAATTTTACAGGGTCTATCAAGCATCAGTTTTATGTTCTTGAAATAAGCCTTTTGTGACGAGCACTCTGGATATTTTTAGACAACCGAGTGGGATGGAAATGACTTGTCTAAAATCAGGGTTTTCATAGTGGTTGTCAAAGAGAGGAAGGCATCCTTTTCCGATGTGGATTTCTCTAACAAGTGCAACAAGATATGGAGAACAAACAGAATGGCTGGCAGTTTTGTCAGGAAGAGGGTGTGAAATTTATAAATATAAGGAGTTCTGCTGCTGTGCAGGAAGACGAAGTCAGAGGCCAGCTCTGATTGGATAGATTCATTGACTTGAAAACTAAGTGAAACGGGTGTACCCTCTAGGATTCCATCTGTGGCATGGTAGACTTTTTGCCTACTACATAAACAACAACAACCAACCTTTTAATTGGGCATATATTTATTTTCTGATGGATGGTCCTTAAATTCATCTCTTATTATATTGAACTATTTATAGTGTTGGCTTCTTAGTTTGTGTTAACCCAAGCATCCAAAATCCTAAATCTTTTTAAGTGTAATTGTGATATGACAGTGCCACATATGTTTGATGCTGGAATTGATATATTGCGATGACCTATGATTTTAAGCAATCAACCAGTAAAGTAGTTTGTGTTACTGAAACTTCCCCTTTGCACAGCACAAGCTACTGTACTGGACAGAGGAGGCTTTTCCATACTGGACTTTGGTCTTGTGATCTTTTCCTCTGAATCTGGTGACAGTAACATGATTAGTCTTCTGTGCTTCACTGGATAGGATAAATCTAAAGCCTGTCAGGGCAATGCACAGCCTGCTTGATTGGGACAGAATGTTACCTAGACTCTTGAAAGAAAGTTGGCTAGACTCTTGAAAGCACACAAGAATTTTCAATTTTTGAGTGATGTTTATCCATACTAATTGATTCAAGATTTGTTCTTATGTAAGTAAATACGTTGTTGACATAGTACGTGAATAAAAATGACCATGGATGTCCTCATTTGGTCCCTAGTGTATCAGTTTGTTGAAAACAAGTACTGTACTGAAATCCAGTAGCAAGTCAAAACTAGAGTACACCTGTTGAATCAGTGGGGATTTGGTGAGTCAACTATTCTATAAGTTCTGTCGACTCAGTGGGCCTACTCTAAATGGGACAGGGGTTAAGCTGCAGTACTCTGCAGTCAAGACTCTGCTCACAACCTGAGTTCGGTCCCAGTGATCTGAGGTAGCCAGCCAGCTTGAGGTTGGCCCGGGTTACTACATTGAGTACTCAGCTCATTGGAGGTGGGGGCAATGCATAGCCGGAGTAAATTGTCCAAGGAACGCTTTAAGTGCTATAAGACAGTATATAAGAAACAGACTTTGCTTTTTGCTTTAGTTGTGCTTTACTACTGGATTTCTGCCATTGTAAAGAAATTTTTTTACTGCATTTCTCTTGATTTAGTCTTATTTGCTTATATCTAAAGGGGCTTGTGCAAATTCATAATATGATGCTTTATAGTCAAAGTTGGTTCATTGCATCATTTTTTGGTTTGTTGCATAGGAAGCATTTGTGCCTACCTTTTTTTTAAGTCTGGCAAATTGGTTTTCTTATGTAGAATTATCTCATTCAGTTAAACCAGTTTTAGGCACTGGCAGTATTATTAGTTTACTCATGTGACCTTCAGAGGGCTCAGAACATCATGTGATTGCCCTCTTCAATCTCATGATAACTTGGACGACTCGTGTGGAGAGTATGAATTCTTGGGCAAAGGCCGTCAGGTAATTTCCATGACTTGTGGCTAAATTAAGCACTTGCGATAAATTAATAAGAAACTTCCCAATTTCTCTGCTTTGAGGAGAGACGTGGTGGTGAAAAGAACAACAACACCGGAAGATTGTGTAAGTTCCTAAGCCAGTGAGATCAAATGTTGAGCAGCGGGGGGGGGGATATTACCCTAGTTAAAAGTTCTAGCCAATTTGCAGACACATTTATTTCAGATTGCTTGTGACCTACATCAAATTTCTCCATGTTTATGGTATATCAGTTTTCTCCAGTCACTGAAACTATGTTTGTATCTCCTGCCCAAATAAGGGCCTTCCTGTCTCCAACATGTGCTGTTGCTCCTTTGTCTGCTTTAAGAGTATTACTAGTAAATCTGTAAAGCCTGAACAGCAGTTATATTGTCCAGACAGATGTGAGAGGAACAAGCATAGATAATAACAGCCATTGTTTCTTTTCTTATCTTATTTAACGACAATGCATAACGATAAAGAACCTTAAACCACTTAGTAGAAGGTCACTGTGTAAGCTGGCTAGTCTCCATCCTTTTAAGAATACACCGGATATACTTGTGGCTTCCCAGTGTTTTCCCAAAAGCTCAAATAGAGCTCACTCTAAGAGATTAACTTCAGTTTTGAGATGCTAGAATCATATTGGGCCAATGTTCTAGGTTTCGCCCTAGGGTATAAATTGCAAGCGTAATGATTCTGCAATGCAGAACCTAGGATTTTGGTATTTGTTCTCCTCCTCCACGTGGCAAATGAATCCACACCCAAAAAGAAATAGGTTCCATGCTTCTTTTTGGATATGATTTAAATCCAGTATCCTTTACTCTGTGTTGACAAGAATGCTCTTTTTGTTTTATTTGTTTACAAACTCTGGGAAGTGTTAGGTTACATTTGCCGTATATTCAACATATTTGATTCCAGGGAAATACAATCTATGGCAGTTTGATTTCCATACCTAGGTGTCTGTTCGTGAACACTTTAAAGAATATTAAATAAGCCCTTCCAATAATTCCAGTCATTTGCGTAACCTCTTTTGGGTAAATATGATGAGTAAAAGTCCATTTCTGTAGCTGGGACTCATTTTTTGCAAAGTTCAAAGACTTGAATAAGCTGACACTACTTCTTCATTCACATCAGAAGCAGTCCAGTGGTGCTTCTGGAGTGGAAGGATGCTGCCGGTTGACAAGGGAAGCCTGAGTATGTTCACTGTCTCCCTGTTTAGTAAGGGCCCTTCCACAATTCCCAGTGAAGCTGCTATCTTGCTTCCATGGCTTCCAATGATGTTTAGCCTTTTCCAGCTGGAAAACAAAGGTTACCTGAATTTTGAGTTCAGAGAGAGAGAGAGAGAGAGTGTGTTCCTATTTTGCAAATGTTATATTTAGTACTGGTTCTAATGCTAGTGTTTGCCTGTATGCACATTTGTATGCCTTTAAAAGGTTAGTTTATAAATTCCAGAGTGATTAACAGTGTTACCTCCAAGATCCTTGGGTTTACTATGCTGCTTGAAAGATTAAGGAATTTATTACATTGTAAGCTGTTGTGGCGCATGCATGCATCTTACCGCTATTGTAAATTCATTAGTCTTTCTAGTGCTTTAGAACTAACTGCTTTTCATGTAGAGTTAGCCAGAATGCCAGGGAAGTAAGTGCCTAGTTCTTCTTGCCAGTTTGTGCTTTAGATCACATTCTTTGGATTGTTTTGAGGATGCTGAAGTGCTCTGCTGCTCCTGGAATAGGAGTGAGTGCATTCTTTTCGGAGTTTTCATTTGAAAAATAAGTAGTTTGTTTTGGATATTAAGAGAACTACTTCGTGGCATAGTAAGGTGGACGTTCCTGGCTTCTCATACGCTGTGAGTTCCATTGAAGAGTCGCGTGGCACTGGATTTCCCTTTGGTTTTCGTATGCATTCATGTACGCATACACAAATCTTTGACCTTCATTGTGCTTGTTTTGGTGCCAGCTTTGCAGAATGCAATTAAAAATTCATTAAGCAGAAGCTGGCTGGAGGTTCTGTGGATCTTCTGAGGCTGTGACTGTTATCAGTTGTGATTGACAAGTACAATTAAATACTAATACCTTTCTAACACTGTTAAATAGATGGCAGGATGCAGCTGCTTTCCAGGAAGAAAACAGGCTAAATCCAATCCAAGCGAAGTCTCTTTAATTGTCTGTAGTGTTGAATGAATAACCATTTTTTAAAAAAGAGGGGTTAGTGTTATACTGTTTGTAAAAAGCTATAACCCAGCATTGGCATTTCATCTTAAGCTGCATTCAGTCTAATTTGAAAAGCTAATAAAATACACTGCATTCATGGCCAATTTTCCATAGCTTTTATGGCTGTTTCAGTTTTTTTTAAAATTTTTTTTAAAAAATTAAATCTATCCAATCTAACAAATGCTGAGCTCTTTTAGCCAGTAGAGATAGTTGCTGTCACATTACTAAGTCAGGTGGAAGAGAAACTGCAGCGTGAAAGCCTTAAAGAGTTTCTTCATTAAATAGAGCACATGATCTTTTATTGAGAAAGATATACAGTGGTGTAAATCACAGAAGCAAATTATTGCTACTTAACGAGTTGTTACTTGTGTCCCTCTTAGCACACCGGCTTCTCCTTTGACTGGAAGGTGGCAGGGAATAAAAAGGGATTTGTTAATTAACAGCAATTCATTAATTCGGTTTATGTCATTGGACTTACTAACCAATCTAGGGAAGGCAGTGGGTGCGTATAAATGAGCAAAATCAATAGATTCTGATGTGACACCGTTTCCTCTGTATCATTTCAGTGCCTGGAGATTTGGGTAACCAGCTGGAAGCAAAGTTGGACAAACCGTCTGTGGTGCACTATCTTTGCTCCAAGAAGACAGACAGCTACTTCACTTTGTGGCTGAACTTAGAACTGCTGCTTCCGGTGATCATTGACTGCTGGATAGATAATATCAGGTCAGGCTGCAACCGCGTTCAGATGACTTGTTCCCGGTTGAAAACTTTACATTTTAACTCCTTATATCTTTCCTTGTGTAGCAACAGGCATTGAAATCATGGTAACAAATATATGCTTAACAATTGGTGGATTCCAGCGGGCAGATCTGAGTTCAAATCATGGCTCAGTTGTTGACTCATTTTTTAGTCTGGACGACTGCCGTGAATGACACTGTGAGTTTGTTGCTTGTTAGCAACAGGCACACATGGCAAAAAGTTTCATTTGGCACATACTTTTTATGGCTGATTGATTTTTTTTTTTAAAAAATTAAATCTATCTGATGTAACAAATGGGCGTCATGTGCAAATTGCTCGGATTCACAGTATTTTCTACATCAGAATTGGTTCACTCTGACATCTGGTCTTGCATGAATCACACTTTACTTAGTGGCTACTGCTTCAAATGTCAAATGGGAATTGATCTGCATTACAGAAGACAGATAAGATAAAGGCTGCATAATATGCATAATTGATAAATAATTATTTTAGAATAGAGTTTCAGAGAAAATCGATCAGACGATGATTCAATGCACATACTTTATTCCAGTGTCCCTCAGAGTATACCACTGCTTGAAATCCTCCTGGCTTGTCTTCCAAAGTTTGTGAGCAGAAATCACAGTTCAGTATTGTATCTGAATCGATCAGGTGTAAGAGAAAGTACTAGTTTGAAATTGAGGGGCACATGTCCATGAAATAGGTTCTGATCAAGAAAGGTATCTTTCTGCCTTGGAGAATAAATTGCTCACAAATAACATGAATGAATCGTTTACACTGACTATTGTCAAGTGGCTTTGAGGACTCCACGGGTTACTCAACCTACATTGTGCCCTTTAAGAGCTTAATTGCTGTCTTCCTTGCCTGTTGGAATCTTGGCTGTGCACGAATGAAAAGAGTTGTCATGTAGACATGGAAGTCTTCAAAAGAGCAAACACTACAAAATGATATACAGGAGGTGACGGTGTAACCCCTTTCTTCTTGAAAAGCAAAAAGGCAGGCCAGTAGCACTTGTGCAAACAGGTCATTGGCTCACATGTCCTCTCTTATCTACCAGAATGCTTAAAGCCGAGTCATGATGATCTCCGTTACCTACCACAGAAATATGTTATGTCAGTGAATCAGAACTGATGAAATGCTGACAGCTTAAGGCAAACCACTGTTCCTTTTCCTTTCTGTTGCAAAGAGTGGAGGCAGAATTTTAGTGGTCAAGGAAACTTGCCTGGCAGCTATAATGAGACAAATGGTTGCTTCTCAATAAGCTTCTATAATTACTAGGTTTGGCGTTTTCAAACAGGGCTTTGTAACTAAGTGGATGTGCCTTTTAGGCTATCTTACCCTGCTACCTATAATGGGAGCTTCGTCGGATAGCCTAATTCAAGTTATCTTTCAGCATCGAAACTTTTTGTTATAGCTTGAAGCAAACGGCTTCTGATATTGAAGATCCATGCTGTCTCTTCGTTTTTATTTAATTGGACTGTGAAAACAGAAATTGGAGAAGTTTTCAAATTCTTATTTATTGTCCGTCCTTTAAACACCGGATAATTATAGATATATTATATTGGTGAATGTTACTTACATTGACATGTCTGTTGATGTTGCTTTTTCTGCCTAGGCTGGTTTACAATCGAACTAGTGGAACGACCGGGCCCCCCATTGGGGTTGATATCAGGGTCCCTGGATTTGGGCATACGTTTCCTTTGGAGTTTCTTGACCCTAGTAAAAGAAGTGTTGGTATGTGTTTCTAATCCCCTATGCAAGCACATCAGGCAAAATCCAAAGAAACGAAATGAGACCACCAGACAAAAGGATGTGGCACCTTAAAGACAAACGATTACATTTGAATGTGAGCTGCTCATGTTAAAATATAATAGTTTTAAAGGTGCCACATGTTTTTGTCTTGTTCTGTTTCTTTGGATTTTGCCATATATTAATACTTTTTGTGTTGCTTTTTGTAAGCATCTTACTTAGATTCTACTGGGATTTACAGAGAAAATCAAAAACTGGGGAGCTTCTGAAAGGTCTGTGATGGAGAGAAGCCACCCTTGTCTGATTATGTAACACAGCTTGGAATGTTACATTTTAAAAGGAACTTGTGTTACCTGTTGCTTCTCAGTACCTAGGCCACCATTGTCCTTACCAGTGCTTAAAATAAGTAGTCTCCAAATATTCTTTGTAATGCGGTATTGAGTCTGTTCTGTACTATTAATGCTTTGTCTCGTGCCAATAAGCACTGAAGAGGGATTCATTGGCTGGAATCCTATTCCTAGCGTAAGCCGAATTGTAGCTTTCAGTCCGACACGTGGGTGCCCCCCAGAATCACAGGAGAGGCACTTCACTTACCAGGGAAGACAGACAGAAAGTCACAGTTTGACTTACCCATTGGCTGAAAAGGTGTCCATAGGGTTAATTAATGCATAAACTTATTCACAGTAGAACTGTTTTGATAATAATCCTTTTAAGTATTAGACTGCGGACTTAAAGAGTTACATAGGAGAATTCTAATCCTTTGTGACTTTGAGTTAATGTTGACTGGGGAAATCTGACAGTGCAGACTGGCCCGCCCACTTCACGCATCTCGGTGCCACCAGCGTCCCACTCGTCCCACCAATTACAGAAGTCACTCCACCGTCTCCTGGCTCGGCTAGCCACTCAGAATCCATGCGAGGAGACCTGTCCTCCCTCCTCCCCCTCCGCCTGGAGTGGCCAGCCAAGCTGGGAGATGGAGGAGCTACTTTTTGCAGTTGGCAGGAAGACGGGACTCTGGCCATACGGGGATGCAGGAGTGGACAGGCCGGTTCTGGGGGCAGGACCTATATCAAGCACAGCTGGGACAGGGATATTCGTATTCGTTCATGAATATCCCTATCTCTACTTGCAACACCGTGATATAAGCACCTGTACTTCCGTCCCAGTCTATTAGAGTGGAGTCACAAAGGCCCTGAATGTGTGAGATCAGTCTGTGCAAAGGGAGTGTTCTCATATCATTGTTGTTCAGTTTCTCTTTTCATCCTCAGGTACCTACTTCTACACACTGGTTCAGAGTCTGGTAGATCTGGGCTATCAACGGGATGTGGACATTAGAGGAGCTCCTTACGATTGGCGGAAGGCACCAAGTAAGGAAAACTTGGTTATGGAGACCAGGATTCTGTGCCGGGATGAGAACTGATCATGTGGTTTGAAAAATTGCACTTAAATGGTGGCTTATGCAAACATTTAGGATCTGACTGTTATTCCATGCAGATTAACCCTTTTTCCCCTCAGCGTTCCCAAGCACCGAGGGGTATGTTTTGCAGAAGTCAGATGAGGAAGTTAAGACTGTGTTTCCCTTTCAGTGATCAATCACCAAATATGAAATTGAGGCTAGCTCTGGGCTTGAAGGAGAACCTTCCCTACATAAGTGCTAAACGTTTCATCTAGTTGTTTCCATTCACCCTGGGGAAAAAAATATTTGGCAAGAAATAAAAGTCTACCAAAACTTTAAAAGTTTTCGTCTGTTGATTTGATACTGAGACTTCAGAGGTTACCATTTTCCTTGATACTGTTTTAAAGAGACAGTATCCCTGGTAAGACACCAGGAAGCAGATTTTCCTGAAGGCAAGGCTATCGTTCCCCTCAGGCTAGGCCATGTTTTAAGATCCTTCTTAATGGCCAGAATATGCGTATCTTCTCATTGCACTTGATTTTGTGGCCAGAATCATGCTGCATTGGCCCTATAAATACACGTTCTGAGTTTTTGTGTGCTGCAACGCTGATTTGAAACTGGCCTTAGAAAATTCTCTTTTCATGTGCTGAGAGAATGGCCCTCTTATCTAGGCTGGGGCTTGGTCCCCATTCAAGGCAATGGCCCTTAAAGAGATGAGGATTTTTTCCCCCTCCTCTATAATCCTCCTGACTCAAAATATTTTAAAGCACATAATTGCTGTCTCAGGGCAGGAAGGAGAACACAGAATACTTAAAGCTGCCTTATTTGAGTGCAGAGTGTTTATCTGTTTAATAGAGTGTTGGTATGCGGTGGATGATCAGGTCTGTAACTGTGTCTCAGTCGTGGGCTTTTCGCTTCGCCTGCTGCTCAACTGGGAAGTGTCAGGGATTCAGCTTCTGCATGTAATGCTTGTGCTCTCAGCACTGAGTTCTGGTATTTACTCAAAGGGCAGGGCCTCTCCTTTGATGCTGTCTGTCTCCCCATCCCTCTTAAGGGGGAAAGCTCATAAGGACCCTCGAAGGTTAAATATCTTTCTTTTAAACAGGGTACATATATTTCTATCGACAGATCACTTGCACAGTTTTTGTTGGTGGGCTCCTGTATTTGACAGGCTAGTCTGTTCTTTTTTTTCTTTTGGTTTCTGAATGTTTTGAATTCATATATAGTGTATATAAAAACCCTGCTTTACTCCTTAAAGTAAAGGAGGTAGCTTTAAACTCCGAGGTAGCTTACAACATTGAAATATAATATAGTGTTTTATTTTCATCCACGCTGCTCATGTATGTAAACTACCTGGAGAGACAAAGAGAGAGAGAGAACTTCTGCAGTCGACCCCCTCTCTCTAAATGGAACGTGTTCCTGCTTTTGCACGGCTCTCTTCTCTTTTCTCAGTGAAGCGCTGGTTCCAGGACTCATGTTTTGAGAAAAAGGGGAAGATGGAACTAGTTTCACCTTTAGAAGGATTCTGTCTCTGCACAAAAGCTACCCAATATTTCTAGGAATATAACATTCTTTTTTAATTCAAATTTTATTAATTTTCAATTTTTTTTTAAAAAACTACAACAAATATACAAAACACTGCTTAACATATCAAGAAAGGCAACATTTTTGGAAGTCTGCACAGATGTTCCTGCTGGCTGTAACTCCTTTGCTGTGTTGCAGCTAGTTGTCACCTGATAGTTAAATAGTTACAGGAGTGTTTCGGGACAGGTCATGGTAACATTTATGCTTTGCAGAGCTCAGATGTTGCAACAAGCCAGTTTGCTCCTGCCGGCCCATGTTGGAATTCTGGAGTAACAGGTGTTGATAAAAAGAGTATTATTAAAATAAATTAAAATAATTCCATGTCAGTTGAAAGGTGGCGCTTCTCAGTGGGGTTCCTTCACCAAATTCCACCGCCGGTCATTGAGTGTGAACGGAATCAAGTTAATGAACCCCATTCTGTGGCAAGTTGAGATAAATGTTCAAAGTAAAATAACACGGGGATTCTAAATGGCTTGTTCAGTGAACGGAATAAATTCTTTTTCTTGATTCTTGTAGACGAGAACGAAGAGTACTTTGTCGACCTCCGGAAGCTGATCGAGGTGATGTACGAAGAATACGGCGAGCCAGTGGTGTTAATTGCTCACAGCATGGGGAATATGTACACACTTTACTTCCTCAGACAGCAGTCCCAAGAATGGAAGGACAGATACATACGGGACTTCGTGTCGCTGGGCGCCCCGTGGGGCGGAGTGGCTAAAACCCTCCGAGTTCTAGCATCAGGTAGGTGGGTCTCGTGGACAGAAGGAGGGAGCGCATGAGCATTGTGTAACTTGAGTGTATTATCAGTGCCTAGAGAAGCTTAATCCCAAAAGGAGGAAGTTGTTTGTGTTCTTGGTACTGTGCCTCTTGGAGGATTTCAAGGTGGGACAGAAGCTTTAGCAGATGCAAAATACAGGGGCCAGATTTCGGCCGTTCAAAGGTGTGGTCCCATCTCCCCGATTCTGGCACGTCTCCATTGGCTCCCTGTAGGCTTCCGTGCCAAATTCAGAGGGCTGGTATTGACCTGTAAAGCCCTTAAGAGGCCCACAATTCCTTTTCTGGGCGACATAGTGGCTGATGTTCCCATTGTGAGTTAGGTGGTGGTAGCGCTTTTGCAGCTCTTAGCAGGTTTCCTTCTACATTCATATGTTCTCGTTATACGTTGTTTCTAAATCCAGTAGATACACATAAGAAACTTATTATTCTCCAACCAGCCCTTTGGGTGGTTTGTGATATAATTCTTCTCTGAAAGCCATTAGTTTCATTTCCACTTCTTACAAATCAAGTCAGCCATAGATGTGTTGCCTTTTCTGCATAGACCCCTAAGCCTACATAGCTCGGACCCTCTTCAAACTCTTTGTGTTTTTAATGTGTTGACAACTCATAATGATTAACACTTTTAACGCCTCAGGCGACAACAACCGAATCCCGGTCATCAGCTCCTTCAAGATCCGAGACCAGCAGCGCTCGGCCGTTTCAACCAACTGGTTGCTCCCTTACAACTACACGTGGTCCCCAGACAAGATTTTCGTCAGCACGCCGTCCGCCAACTATACTCTCCAGGATTACCGCAAGTTCTACGCCGACATTGGCTTTGAGGATGGCTGGCTCATGAGAAAAGAAACCGAGGCCTTGGTCTACGAGATGACGCCTCCGGGGGTGCGCATACACTGCCTTTATGGCTCCGGGGTGGAAACGCCGGACTCGTTCTTCTACGACGTCTTCCCGGACAAGGAGCCCAAGATTTTTTACAGCGATGGCGACGGGACCGTGAACTTGCAGAGTGCCTTGCAGTGCCAGAAGTGGGTGGGTTGGCAGAAACAGCCGGTGTTGCTCTACGAGCTGCCCCGAAGTGAACACATAGAAATGCTCTATGATCCCCTAACCATTTCCTACGTTAAAAAGGTCCTCTTTGGCTCATGACCTGTTGGAGAGCATCCTTTTTTTGGCTCCATAACTTTGGAAGGCGAGGGGAAGGAAAGAAGGTTGTCCTGGACCCCTCTTTTGAAAGCCTATTTATTTGGCTCGTTGGAAATCTGTTTCAATGTCAGTTCCTGATCATTTGTCTCTGAGTAGTGCTCCTAATGCACGGTAGGGTCTTACACCCAAAAGGCTTGTGCTGTCTTCATCTCCAGCGTCTAGTGGCCGTCGGTGTCATGAATGAGTTAACTTTTCTTTATTCTCTGAGGTGAGGGGAGAGGGAGCTTTCTCTTTCCAGATCTATTGAGCTGTAGGATTAAGGAGAGAACATCAGGGCGTCTGTTCTGAAAGGTCACACAAGCTGAACAGCTCCCGTTTGTAGAAGCTGACATTTACTGAAGTCTCAGCATCATCATCAGCTACGCACAGAGACAGCAGGCGGGCTGAAATCCTCTTGCACGCGGCATAACATGCAGTCACCTGTGGAGTCCACAGGGCGTTTCTGCCCAGACAGTCCGCATTGTGTGCCCGGCTGTCCAATAGGTTGCGTGATGGCATCTCTGGAACTGCTGGCTGGACGTGGCTTCCACTTCGGTATAAATTTTGCACCCGCTCGTGCAACTTCAAGTTGAACTGATGTAGCCACAGAGTAGGGTTAAATACTCGGACGTTGTGATTCAGCCAGACTTATTTGTTCCTCCGGAAGGTCTCGGAGTCTCTGATAAGTTTTTATAAGACTCCTTTGCATCTCTCCGTTTGGTTTTTTTTTCTTTTTCTCAGTGAGATGGAGTTGAAAACTCTGAAGGCAGGAAAACGTTCACAGCCTTCCACTGGATTGTAGTTGTAAACCCCAGCGGCTGCCCTTGTGGTCTCTGAGTGGGTATCCTCAGAATCAGTTGTCTGCCTCCAGAATGCTTGACAGCCTCTTCCGTTGCTCAAAGACTCGACACCAGTCATCTCTGGGTCTGTTCCTCCTGTGATTTGGAGAGACCTCCTAGCAGCCCCTTACCTGTTAGACCCCAGCCAATCTGATTTTGTCCCAGCCAGAGTTAAATGAGGTTTTTAAAATTAAAGTTGTGGTTTTGCCTGCTGGTCAAAGTAGACACAGACAGTTAACCTTCATGCGGTGTTCGAGTCCACTTTCCTTCCTGCATAACCCCCTTCCAGTTTTTACTGACCTCCTTGTCCACTGTGGTGGAGATCAGGTCTTCTTCCTTATAGTGAAACAATGGGATAGAAGACTGCTAGTGCTCCTGATTCAGTAGTTACAGGAAGTGCCCTGCAATCAGGCAGGTCCCTTCTTGAGCAAGGATGTTCCACGAGATGGAGTAGGCAGGAAGACTTCTTCTGCTTTCCCTTTAACTGTAGTTCTAAGCATCAGTGGGCAAGGTATGGGGCCACCCTCATCATCTCTTGTCAGTCTTCGGGCCAAGCCTGGGACAGACAACTTGTGAGAGCCAGTGGGTTGCAGAGTTTGCACATCCTGCTACTGGCATACAGGGGCTGCCCCCTGTGTTCAGCAGAGCAGGAAAAAGATGTCCAGCCATTATATTTTTATTTTACAGTGGTGCCTCGCAAGACAAACACCTCACAGGATGAAAAACCCACAAGATGAATGTTTTTTTGTGATTGCTGTGGTGCCTCACAAGACAGCTTCTTCTATGGCCGTGCTACAAATGTTTTTTGTAAGACCGATGCCTCGCAAGATGAATGGATATATTTTGTCTTGCGAGGTTCCCATAGGAATTGCAATGCATTCCTATGGGAAACTGCTTTTCGCAAGATAATTTCGCAAGATGACACTTTCGCAAGACAGCGCTACTCGTGGAATGAATTACATTTGTCTTGCGATGCACCACTGTACTTTATTTAAAATACGTTTACCTCTCCTTTCTCCTTGAAATGGACCCAAGGCAGCTTATTGCCATGAAAGGCAATCTTTAAAGTTGAAAACCATGAGTAGACAACGGTGGTTAACATCATTAAAAGACAATATTTAAAATTATGAACAAGGAATGAGGAGGCATCTTGCATCATTTAAAAACAGGCAATATTAAGGCAAAGATCAACAAAAATTGAAGTCACTGAGAAGTGGAAAAGACAAAATTGGCAAACACTGCTACTAAAACCCCAGTCAAGGTATTCATGCGTAACTGTCTAAAAATTGCACACAGGTAGCTGGGAAGGCTTGCCTGAAGATAAAGGTCTTCGGCTGCTTACAGAAGGATAGCAGAAATGGGGGCTTCCTGTGGGAGGGAGTTCCAGAGTCTCTGGGAGGAGTGACAGAGGAGGCCCTTTCCTGAGTCTCCCCACCCAGCGCACATGGGAGGGTGGTGGGACCGAGAGAAAGGCCTGTCCTGATGATCTTACACGGCAGGTAAACTGCCCTACCTTGCATTCAACATACTCTCAGGCAAAGGTTGAGACCTCCGACGAAACCTTGGAGAGAACAAAACCAGAGAGGTTGTTTCAATCAGCAACTCTATAGGAGTGCATGGGAACGGGAGCGCGTTGAGCTTGGTGCCAAAATGTTCCAGGTGAGACTCTGACTCTTGGTCAAAGTGACCCAGAAATCTGAACTTTATTCTGAGTAAATTCTGCTAACCATGGCCTTCCCTAGGCAGAAGGGTGGGTGCTGGAACTCGGACGCTCTGTCCCTGATCTGTGGATGTCTTTCTGGCTAGACATATAAGACCCAGTCAGATCTGCCATGGTGGTGGCTCTTAATACGAAATTACTTTTCACCGTTATGAGTCTTTCTCTCTCAAGCTGTAAACATATCCAAAGCTTAACATGGTGCATTAATGCAGTAGCTTTAAGATAACAATGGCCCTTGAAAAGTGTGGTTTGAGTAGAAAGTATTTTTCCTTTTAGGACCTACAGTGTTCATTTTATTTCCTTTGGGGAGGGTGGCCTGCCATTAATAAACGTAAGGTCGCTGGTAAACACGGGGGGTACAGTATTAACAGAAGCCTCTGAAAGCATCCACCAGATTTCTTCCCAGATGTTTTTCAAGAACCAAAATGTTTTACGGACCAAATGTACTCAGCACATCTGGCACAAGAAAACGCTGGATGGGACTTCAGCCTTTTTAGGGGACTGGGTGTGAAAATATTGATGCTGCTGCAAGTTTTCAGAGTCACTGTGTGATCTCTGCCAGGAGGGGTAGATCTCACCACTGAGCAATAAGTGCAAAGGCGTTTGCAAGCCAAAGTAGCGAATTCCTGCCGTGAAGATCGTTTGTGAAGTACATCGTGTTTAAGATGTTCAGATATTCAGGGACTGAGCAATTACTTTGCTTTTCTCTGCTTTAACAGTATTTTGTATAGAACACCGCCTGTCGAAGGCTTATTGGTTTTATAAGCACCTTTCTCTTTGTCTCTAAATACGTTGAGTAGGGTTTTTGCATATTTGATTGTCATAATAAAGTTGATCAATTGCTGCTGGTTTCCTGCTTTATTACAGTAGCCCTTCTGTTTTGTGGCTTTCAAAGGTGTTATTGGAAGTTGAGTGACATTGTACAAGGACTGGAGATGGGCACCATCGGCATAGTTCTTGTTGCGCCAATCCAGGAAGCAACCCAGCTGGTGCTTCACAGCTGAGCACTGTGGCGAGGAGGCGGGATGACCAGTCCTGCCCGCTCTGCTGCTGAGTGGTCGACTGTGTGGGGAGGCAGGGAAGCCCCAGCCTGGCTACTTCTCCAATTGGTGCAACTCAAATGATGACAGCCCCGTGCACTGCGAGGTGAACACTAAGTGGACCGACGGGATCCTAGTAGGGTCCGATTTCCCCAGGCATCTGTGATGCTGATATTCGTATTCATATACCTTGGGATGCAAATATCCAATCTCTAGCCAGGATGTTTACAGATCACAGATTATTTTTTGTCCAGAAGACTTGGCAGTGAAAGGGACAGAAAGGGCTTTCTGCATAAATGACATGGTGGTTTGTTTGTTTGTTTTTTGGCAACATGATGACCAGATCCAAAGACTTATTTGGACCCTTCTCATGGGAATAAAAACATCCCTCAGTGTGGATTGGAAGGATCGCTAAAGTGAGAGGTAAAATAGCTCGCACTATAAAGATAAGAACCTTTTAGAGTGTGAATCAGACTGCTACAACGTCTGCTGTCTGGACATACATATTCTCTGCTAGAGGCTGTGAGGTCAAGTGGTTTGATAAGCAGGGAATTGAAGTTATAGATGCTTCCACTTGACAACAATCTCTCTGCACTTGGACACCTACCTCTTTGGCCTGTTCTTCCCAGGGGCAACCCAGGAGAAGCGCATGGTGCACTATCGTATAGCCATCTCTAGTGGGTAATCTCTGGCCTTCCCAAGTGTTGGAATGGAGTCCAGTTCCCATCAGCCCCTGCCCAACCGGTCAGTGGTGAGGGATGATGGGAGATCCTTAATTAACATCTGGAGAGTTGCAAGTTCTCTGCACCTGCTATAGAGGGTGTCACTCCCTCTCGTGAAGAAGGTTTCACTTGCAGTTTTGCCAGAGCCAAAGACGAGCGTGTTTCCAAGCTGGTTCTATGCTCTGAAATTGCCACACTTCACATTTTCTGTTGACTGAGTTCTTTTGTTCTCTGCAGCTGAAAGTGATAAAGACAAAGTGCATCTGTGCCTATCTGAAGTGCTTTTCTTTATTGTTAAAACCCAAATTGGTCGCTAGGCACAGAGGACTAAGCCTCTCCTGTTTTGTCTGAAGCATCGGGAAGCCATCCGCAAGCAGGAGGACGTTTAACCATGGGTGGGGGTGTTTGTCCCTACAAGAGCTGGGCTAAGTGGCCTCTTTGGGAGCAGAAATCCTGTTTTCTTGCCGTTTCCCAGGATGTGCAAGTTCTCCTGGGCGGAATTCTACCTGTTAGAATAATTGTTGAATAACTGGTTCATAAAATGGAGAGAGAGGAAAGGGTGCCAGCTTCTGCGTCATCGGTGGCCTTACCAAGCACAGCATTTTACATAAGTACCCCTGTGCGTTGGCCAGTGTTGCTTTCTGTAAGTTCTTTGTTTTGCTCAACTTTACTGGAGGGACAAGGTTAACATAACATACTGTGTTTTCTTGGTACACAGCCTGATCGGTTCTGGCAGCTGCGGCAAGAGTTTTGGGCTTCCTTTGTCAGCCAGTCCTCCTGTGTGTTCCCTGCCTTTCCTGGAAAAGGTCAGGTCATATGACTTTTCTTTTGCCACTTGAGCCTTGTGCTTGAGAGAGACACAGCAAACTCTTTCCAACAGCAACTAAGGACTCCTGATGAGTCCCGGAAGACTTCCGTGGGTCAAATAAAATGGATGGCTCTTAGTTGCTTTAGTATAATTAAAGCAATGCTTTAGGAAGTTAAATATCCAACGACGATGATCCAAGCTAAGATCCAAGGAATTGGTGCTAACAGCCGATGTCAACTCTGCCAAGAAAAAGATGAAACGGTCACAACTCACCTGTGAATGTCCAAAGATGGTAGAAACAGATTACAAAGTTAGACATTGTTTTTGTGTCTAAGTAAGAGTGGCATAATTAGTGTACTGGTCATTATGCAAAAAATATACCTTATTTTTCGGTGTATAAGACGCCTCCCAGTTTTCTAATCCAAAATTAAGAAATCTAAGTGGGGCTTAGCAAGTGTAGGGGGGAAGGCATTGAAGCGCTGCAGGATTGCTTTGATCCCTGCTTTCCCCTCCACTTGTTTTTGTTCTCTCCTTAGCTTGCTTCCGTGTATAAGATGACCCTCAATTTTTAATCTAAAGATTTGAGACAAAAGTATAGTCGTATACATGGAAAAATACGTTAACTTGCCAGCCTCCAAAAACCTCCATAATGTGCCAGCCTCCATAGCAGCTGGTGAGAGGATTTCAAAAAAAGAAAATCATCACCAAAGCAGGGCAAAGATGGGAGATGGTCTTTTGTGAACTCTAGCTCCCAGTGCGCCCAGCCAATGAGGCCCTCGGCTGTATTGCTTGCGGATAGAATCATAGAAAAATGGAGTAGGAAGGGGCCTATAAGGCCATCCAGTCCGTCCCCCTGTTTGAAAGTTGTAGTTCAAGCAAAGTTCACTGTCTCGGTGAGCAGGGGGTACAACTTCCTCTCCATCCTCCAGGCTGCCTTTGCTCAGATCTCAGCCAGGTGTAATTGCACTTTAAAAATAATCTTGCAGGTGACTGATGGAAGTGCCACTGTGTCTACCTTGACTTTAAACACCAAGCTGAAGTGGAGGGATGAAGCATGCCTCTCTATCTCAACAAAGGCCTGCACCTGAGGAGCCCTTTTGTTCCCCACACTCCCCCCCGTTTGCCATTTCACAACAGAAGGTCCATAGGTTGGTGTCAACCAAGGAGGTGGCTTTCATTGCGAGAGCACCCAAATTATGGCTTCACTTTCTAGATATGCTAACTTGGCCCCTCTTGACTTACCTCTTTTGGCATTTTTGTATAGTATCACCATCATCTTAGAGCTGCAGAGTTGGAAGTGACCCTGTGGATCTCTTGAGTCCAGTGTCTGCCAAGGAGGCCCAGCACGGGAATCGAACTCCCAACCTCTGGCTCCACAGCCAGAGACCTAAACCACTGATGTATCCAGCAACATCAATTTTTGGACTCTTGTTTACAATTTTTCTGTACTGTCCACGAAGGGGTTGCGCTGAGCCTGAGGAAGTGGCGTTTTCTCCACAAAAGCCTGCAATTTGTATGAGTTTATCGTGGTCCAATGAAAGACATCACCCACCCTGACATTTCTGTAATCACACACTCCTTATCTTGGTTCTTATTGGGTGGTTGAAATAAATGCCTTCCTTGAGCCACCAGGGGGCACTGTTTCACGTGGGATGCTCAAGAATGTTCCGAAGGCTGCGTTCTCTATTGCAGCTGCATCTCTGATTGATAAAAGAAGATGCGAAAATGCAAGGCATTGTCTGGTGAAGCAGAGAGCTACATGTGCTTATTATTTATGAAATCGTTACATCCAGGGGATGCACAGAAAATGGACTGAGATCACAGATAGTGCGGCTTCAGAAAGAGAGGCGGGTGGGTGTAGGAAAGATGTAAGAGGGCGATCCCGAGAAACGAGTTCTGGATTTATTCAGTTAAGAATGGCTCCCACAAAGGGATTGAAGGACAAGAAAGAGCCATCAAAAAGCTGCAACTGAAAACTAAATCCTTGTGCCCTACTTATTTTAATTTTATTTTTGTGATTTTGGCCAGCAATCAAAGGTCTGGGTTAGTTTTCTGCTTCTGATGGTTTTAAAATCCTTGTCTTTTATTTTACGGCTGTTAAAAGTGGGAAGAAAAGTTAGGTTCATAACAGAGATGGGCTCGAACTGTTGGTCTGGTGGTTCGTGCTGGTTCGTTTACTGGCCAAGAGTTTGTTTGACACTTCCCAGGCCTGCCTCCTCTAGTGGGTGCCCACTTGGAGCAATTGCCTGGCTTTCCTGCTCTGCCTCCTCTGGGCACTGCCTCTGGGTGGGCACCTGCTGGGGGAGGCAGGTCCTTAAAGTACCCAACATCAGTTCGGCTGATAAACGAACTGGCACGAACTACCAAAACGACAGTTCGTACCCACCTCTAGTTCATAATCAGAAAGTTATTGCCTCTAAGTAAATCCAGGAGTTCAATCCACCCAGAACACCCTCCAATACATCCAAAATTAAATAAAATTGCAGTTTTTTCCCCTCAGAAGTTTCACTTTGTCAATTCCCCCCCCCCGCTTTCTTTCCATAAGTAGGGTGGGAAAGCCAGTCCAATAAAGCAGTGGTCCCCAACCTTGGGCCTCCAGATGTTCTTGGACTTCAGCTCCCAGAAATCCGAGCCAGCAGAGGTGGTGGTGAGGGCTTCTGGGAGTTGTAGTCCAAGAACATCTGGAGGCCCAAGGTTGGGGACCACTGCAATAAAGGATGAGAGAGAGTGGGGAGCAGGTATCTGGTAAAACTGGGTAATGCCCCCCAATTTTCCTTAGGGGCGATGACAGTCTCTAACTGGCTTGAGAACCATCATCTCTTCCCTGGAAATCCAGAAACAGAGGGATGCTGTTTCCTTCTCTACTTCCAAGGGAAGGTCCATAGGTTGGTGGCAACCAAGGAGGTGGCTTTCATTGCGAGGGAAGAGATGATGGTTCTCAAGCCAAGGGAAAGAAGGCGGCTTCTGTTGAGTAAGGAACGACATTTTAGCATCCAAGTCAAGGCCTTGATCAGGCCAGTTTAAAAACGTCCCAGTTTTACCTAATCTTTGCAGATCTCCAAAAATCTTCAACGGGCAAGTGGTGATGAAAAATTGCAGAACATTTCAAAAGCTAATGATGCTGTTCTGTGACGCCTTGTGGATTTTTCCAATGCTCCCAATTTTGACCTTTATTACATATATGTTGTAATTTAGAATTGCACAACGCTCTGATATGAGTAAAGAGAGAATGTTTATATTTGTCCAAGTACTACTTTTGTTTTTTTTCGTAATTATTGGCTATTTCGTGAGCAGTGAGACAGGCCACCAAGGTTTTTTTTTTCTGGGGTGGGGGGAGAAAATGTCGCTGGAAGAAAGCAAGATGTAATTTGCTTCAGGACAAAGTGACTCCTGAGGACGGCAATTTTGCTCTCGATTCGTTTAGAATTAATTTAAAAGCCGAACTTGATTAGGTCAGATTCGCTTGGGAATCTAAGGCAAGCAGCTTGCTATAAGGGAGGGGGAAATATGTTCAAAACCTCCAAACCAATTTCAGATTGTTCAGTTTGTCCCATCTCTAATTTGTACACTCGACAGCCTTGTCTCGCCCGACACTTCTAATAGAAGCTTACTGTAGCAGAAAACTCAGCTGGTGTGGTTCAGGAGATTTCGGTGTGATTAAAAATGATCGGGAATAGAAGCCAAATGTCATTGCGGTCCCGATGCGACAGCTGGATTAAACCAAGCGGTAGATATGCAAAGGTGGAATAATTCTCATTGGGGACTGTCGGAAAAACGGGCGGGTTGGACTTCGAGAGAGTTGTGTTCTTCCAGATGAGCGCCTTCAATCAGCGCAGATATCCACGTGGGGTTTGTATGGAGGGGGAAGGCGGAGAGGGTATCTCTGTTGCCAGGGGAGGACTATTAAAAGATGGGGAAGGCTAGCAAAAGGGGCTTGCAATCAAACAAATTTGCTTCCCCTCGAAGTCAACTCACTGATATTGAGAAGATTTCAGAAATTTCTAGCATTACTTTTCTCTGTTCACTAAATATTTAATAATTGCACGAAAAACCATTATATACAGCCATGGAAGCTCAATGGGGATGTGGAACCGGCGAAACCCCTCTTCAAACATCTCTTGAAAGCCCCTTTAGCTTTAATATTGCATTTTAATGACATAAGCCACCTTACAGTAGGTCCTGTCCTAGGAGAAAGGCAGGGTAAAAATATTTAAAACAAAATAAATAAGTTTCTTAGCATCTGTTCTTTCCATCTTCACCAGTCACACATCCTTAAAAGGGGGAAAGATGCCTCTTTGTATCGGCACCTGATTTCTCACACTATTGTGTCTTATAGATCAGCTTGTGGGAATAAAAATAGGCTCATTAGAAATTTTAAAAAATGCTCATTTCCCCTGATGTCAGCTTTGACGCTGAGAACTGATTTTGGAAGTCACCGTTCAAAAGTGACATGGTTACCTGTGACTAGTTATTCTTTTTTCACCGATGAGTAAGATCACCAAATAATTACAAAGCGAAATTAAAAATAGTGTAATGTAGTCACAAAGGTATTTTAAGGTATAATGAGTCATGTTTTCTATTTATTTTCAAAAGTTATTTATAAAGGGCATTTTGAAGAAGCATTTTGACAGGTTTAATAAAGGCTGCCTGTAGTCATTCATAAGTGGCAAATGAAGTATGCCATGGTCTTGTCCTTTGAATTTTTAAAATATTTTCCAAGGTGCAATATCAGTGCAATTGCCACTAAGGAGTGTTTTTCTGACCACCTGATCCATGCAATATGTGAACAATGCAAAATATGACAAATTAATTGTGTGAATAATTCTCTGCCTCAAGTATTTGGGTACAATGAAATATATACAAACATTTTGGAATACTTGGGTCCAAATCCACTCACCCCCCAAAGTATTTGCTTACATATAAACAAGTCATAATCTCATGATAGCCGGAAAATTCAATAATGGTTCAAGAATAAAATGTGCACTATGTTTTCACCTGTGCGGAGCTTACTTGGCCAGTGGTATGGGGACAGCATATGTAGTTTCCCTTATGCTCTATGTTTAATTATGCTGGCTGGCTGCTTTAAAGTTTAGGTATCTGCCTGTGGAGCCAAAAGTTTGGAGTTCGATTCCCCCACTGGGTCTGCTGGCAGAAGAGCCAGCCTGGGTGGCCTTGGGCGAGCGGCATAGTCCCACAGCGCCCCTAGAGGAAGTGAAGGGTAAACCACGTTTGAGTACTCACTTCTTGGAAAACTCTGGAAAGGGACTCCATAAGTCAAAACCGTTACTTGATGGCACATGATGATGATGATGATGATGATGATGATGATGATGATGATGATGATGATGATGATGATGATGATGATGATGATGATGATGATAGCTTTACAGTTCTATTGCCCTGGCAGGAAAAAAAATGGAATTTCGACTCCAAAGGACTAACTAGAAGGATTACAGCTGGCCCTGCTTCTGGGCATGGACGCGTCTTTCCTCCGATGCAAGCTTTTTTAAAAAAATTATGTCACACATGCCATTTCTTTCTCCCCATAGTGTAAAGGGGTGAGTATGGGAGTGGAGTGCAAACATCTGTAGCTCATTCATACGTTGTAAAGAAGGATATAAATCACACATGCCAACAAGGGTTTCTCCCCCCCCACCCCGTCACAACCTCGGTTGTGCTGGTCCCCCCTCTACATTCCTGTGAAATGATTAAAAACAGAAACAATCAAACAGCATTGCGTAGTTGGTTTCCAAGGCATTTCCTCGTCTGTAATGCAGATGCCACTTTGAATCATCGCCGAGTGATTTGATGGGTGGAAGCGGCTTCTTTTGCCGACAAAGAGGCTGCTGCTGGCCAACTCATTATGGGCTAGAAGTCTGAGGCTCCGAGATGCCCGTTCTGAGTTACATCAAAAAACACATGGAGTCTGTGTGGGACCCGTGAATTGCAGGAACATCTTGTTACAAGGTGCCACCTGCTGAGATACCTCTTCCCCTTCAAAACATCAAGGACACTGTGCATCCAAAGCCGAGCTACAGCTTCATAAGTGGAAGGGAAACAGACTTTGTTCTGGTAAATGTAGGTAGGTATGGATATGGTGGTGTTGCAGGTTAAACCACAGAAGCCTCTGTGCTGCAAGGTCAGAAGACCAGCCGTCGTAAGATCGAATCCACACGATGGAGTGACCTCCTGTCGCTTGTCCCAGCTCCTCCCAGCCTAGCAGTTCAAAAGCATGTAAATGTGAGTAGATAAATAGGGACCACCTCGGTGGGAAGGTCACGGCGTTCCGTGTCTAGTCATGCTGGCCACGTGACCACGGAAACTGTCTTCTTATAAACGCTGGCTCTATGGCTTGGAGACGGGGATCAGCACCATGCCCTAGAGTCGGACATGATTGGACTAAATGTCAAGGGGAACCTTTACCTAAGTACATGAAACAAATTATTAGGATAAGGGAACCAAAGCTATCAGCCTTGTCTGTGGCTCATACATTTTAATTCTTCTCTGTGCCATTGAATTAAAGTAGTCCTACTGACAATAATGTATTGCATGCTATTGTTTTGCTTCCAATTTATAGTGGGCCTGGTTGGGTTTTTGATATGGATGGACACAAACCTGAACAATGGTAGTTTGTGATGGTTCATGATCTGTCGTTGTGCAGCCAGTACTGGACCGCCGCTGCTGCCTCCTCCTCTCAGGGGCCATGCCCAGATGCAGCAACTGGCCTCCTTGCAGGAAAGCCAGGGCACTGCCTCTGTGCATGTGCCCAACCCCCTGCTGATTGCCCTAGGAGGGGGTGGTAGTGGTGGCAGTGCCGTGGCAGTATAAGGTAGGCCGGGCAGTGGGAAGGCGTAGGCCATCCCATTTTGCCAAAGCAAAGTAAAGTGCCAAGGCAAAAAACAAAAACAAAAAAAAAACACCTCCATTGCTTCATTTTGCTTCAGCAAAAGGAGAATTCCCAACTGGGTTACGAACCAAAATATGAACCAGCCTTGTTCATTGGTTTTTCTGGTGTGTGGTTTGGTTTGTGCCCATCTCTAATTTTTGAAACATGTCAGATGTTCCAAGTGTGTTTTTCCATTCCTACCAACCATCCATCCATCCATCCATCCATCCCTCCCTCCCTCCCTCCCTCCCTCCCTCCCTCCATCCATCCATCCATATCTCCCTCTCTCTCCATCCATCCATCTCTTTCTCTCCATCCATCCATCCATCCATCCATCCATCCATCCATCCATCCATCCATCCATCCATCCATCCATCCATCCATCCATCCATCCATCTCTCCCTCCCTCCCTCCCTCCCTTCCTATCCATCCATCCCTCCATCCATCCATCCCTCCCTCCCTCCCTCCCTCCCTCCATCCATCCATCCATCCATCCATCCATCCATCCATATCTCCCTCTCTCTCCATCCATCCATCTCTTTCTCTCCATCCATCCATCCCTCCCTCCCTCCCTCCATCGGTCCATGGGACTTCTACCCCATCTAGTGGCAAACCAGAACTCTGGGCAGCTTATAGAGTTTCCCTACCACTGCGTTTCTGAGGCTGAATGTTCCCTCCAGCCACGCTGGGATTCTGGGATTTAGAGTCCCAACAGGTAACTTTCCTAAAGTTCTGATTCATGGCCAGTCTTCTTTCCTCTTGCGAGGGTTTCCACAACTGGCAGGAAAGGCAGATCTTCCTTCTCCTTGAGCTTTCTCTTCCAATTAACATCTGCTGCAGCTCAAGCCTATTAAATGCTTTTGACGAAGTGTAAAATCACACATTTGCCGTAGATGCAGGTTGCCAGGGAGGCAGATCCGGGGTGCTGTGTAAAGGACTCAGCAGTAAATGCTTTCAGACAGGGCTGTTTAGCCAAGTCCGTTCACGTACTTCCTCGCTCGTCCTAATTTCTGTGAGGGAGATGCTTGTAAACCAGCAGTTCCTTCTCCAGTTGGAAATGCCTTCAATGACACTAAAACCCATCACTTCAGGCTCAGCCCATTGGAGAAATCCTGGAAAGCTTGGACTAGAATCTAGAGCACATTCGTAGCCCTTGCAAAATTAGAGTCTTCAGACGCCATCAAATCATATATACTCGAGGGAGCAAGCCTCGTTGAATTCGATAGGACTGGGTACTACAGACACTTAGTTGGCAAATGTGCCAGATGTGCTGCTCCCAGACTGTGGAACTCCCTCCCACTGGAGGCCAGGATGGCCCCATCTTTGCTGTCATTTCTCTTCCCTTACTTAAGTTTTTTGTTTGGGAAGTTTTTTAAATGGACTGTTGTGCCTCACTGCTTTCAATGTGTTTTTGGTGTTGCTTTTTTAAAAAAATCTTTTAGTGTGAAATTTGTTTGATCCTTTATAGTATTTGAATGCTTATAATTTATTTTTAGCGTTGATACTGTCTTAATGGTAGAAGCTGCCTTGGGTCCCTCTTAAGCAGAAAGGTGGGATAAAAAATACGTTACATAAACAAACAAACAAACCTGCATTCTTATCAGGATTAAGCACCAAAACTGAGAGAGCCCCCTCCTCCAGAAGGGTTGGACTACAGTGCCATGCTGCTGTGGATGATGGAAGTTGTAATTCACATGCTTTGGTGTGTACAATCAGGTGGGAAAAGGCTGCCTCCGATCCTTGTTTAGCCCTTTCCCTTCAACGCCTCAACGCACCCATCTTTCAGGAGCTTTCAGGGCGGGCTGTTGCATCTTTCTGTAGAAACAGGCTTCAAAGGCATCCATGGAAACTAGAGAGTGCTCCATTCATGCCAAATAATTCGTTTACACCGGTTTGCAGATGATTCGGCCACGACTGTTATTGGCATGGCCAATGTGAGGGTGCAGAGACAATGGGCGGATTTTGCAAGGGCGGCTGCAAGAGAAAAGCGTAATCTGACATGTGGATCTCCCTACCATTGTCCATTGGGAAAAGGGAAATTAAATGATGCACATCTATTGATTTCGAACTCACTCTTTTCTTTAAATTAGCATATCTCGTTGAAGGAGAGCAGGCAGAATCAGGTTTATTTTGATTGCATGGTGAACAGAGAGTGAAGATCACTTACGCTGCAACAATACACAGGTGCCAACATGGTGGATATTAGGGGGAGTGGGCTGGCTAGCTCAGTGGTTTAGGTCTCTGGCTGAGGAACCAGAGGTCGTGAGTTTGATTATTCCCCGCTACTGTGTCTCCTAGGAGAAGAGCCAGCCTTGGGCAAGCTGCATAGTCCCACAGCGGCCTGAGAAGAAGGGGAATGGTAAACCACTGCTGAGTATTCTCTACCTGGAAAGCAATGAAAAACAGTTGCCATGAGTCGGAATTGTCTTGATGGCCCATGGTTCTTATTAATAAGGCATGAGATGCTGGGGAAGAATTTTGCATATACCCTGGACTTCCAGAAGGAGAAACAAGTAGGCCAAAGATCACATCAAGCCTGAAATTTCTCTGGAAGCAAAGATGATGAAACTGTGGCTGTCCTCCTTTGGGCGCACCATAAGAAGGCAGGATTCTCTATAAAAGACAATAATGTTGGGAAAACTGGAAGGCAGCAGGAAAAGAGGAAGTCCCAATATGAGATGGAATGGGTCTCTAAGGGAACCACAAGCTTGAGTTTACAAGAACTGAGCAGGGCTGTTGAGGTGATGGCATTTCAGAGGTCTCTCGTTCGTAAGATCGCCGCAAGTCGGAAGCGATCTGATAGCATGTAACAACGAGAAGCTGTGAAGGCCAAGAGGGAGGAAGGAAGAGGAGAGCCAGGGTGAAGATTACCAAATCGGTTGTACTTCATTTTTGTCACAACCTTCATCTGGGTTCACATCATAACTTTTAATTGTCTAGCGCTCAAGCGCTTCAGCGCAATACGAACACCCTGGAGACAAGGCGGCCCTACTAACTTTGCAACCTGGCCATGTTTGGCTAACTTCCAGCGTTGTGGAGTGTCATTGATGATACTCGGCTTTGCTGTCTCAGAAAGGGTTACCCTCCTGTTATGAAGCAATACAAAAAAAAAGCAGTGGCTTTGGGTGGGATGAAAAGGTGCAGGGATTCTTGGGGGAAAATATAGTTTCAGCTTCAGACTAGTACTGTGCAGTCCAAGAAGGCCCACTAAAATCAAACATCAGGTTTCTAGATCTCTTTACCACCTTCTCCTTTAAGAAAGAAAATCTATGCCTAACACCCACCAGATGTGCATCTGTTATCAGCCATCTAAGAAATAGATGGTGTCTGTCTTCAACATATTGGCTTCACTTGCTATGTGGTTGTCGTCATAGGCTATCAAATTGTCCCTGACTTATGGCGGCCCTATGGACGAGCCATCTCCAAAAGCTCCCGTCCTCAACGGCCCTGCTCAGCTCTTGCAAACTCAATCCTGTGGCTTCCTTTAACGAGTCTACCCATCTCATATTGGTTCTTCCTCTTTTCCTGCTGCATTCCACCTTTCCCAGAATGATGGTCTTTTCTAGAGAATCCTTTGCCTTCTCATGAGGTGCCCAAAGTAGGACAGCCTCGGTTTCAACCTTTTGGCCTCCACAGAGAGTTCAGGCTCAATTTGATCCAGGACCCTCTTGTTTGTCTTTCTGGCAGTCCGTGGTTATCCACAAAGCTCTCCTCCAGCACCACATTTCAAACGCAACATTTGTGTGTGTGTGTGTGTGTGTGTGTGTCAGATTTTTGAACTGTCCAGCTTTCACACCCATACAGGGTGATTGGAAACGTAAGAGTGTGCACCATCGTGGCCTTCGTCTCCAGGGACGCATCCTGACACTTGACGATCTTTTCTACTTCCTTCGTTGCTGCCCTTCCGCGTATCAGCCTTCTTCCGATTTCTTGGCTGCAACCTCCATTTGGTTTGACGATCAAACCCAGGTATAAAAAATCTCTAGCTATTTCAACTGGCTAAGCTGCCTCTGAATCATGTCTGAAAGCAAACACACCCTTTGAAGAGGCCAATGAAAGAGAAGAAGGCGGCAGGGAGCAAACGGCAGCAGGGGCAGAGGAGTTAGTAACGGAACCCGGCCGCACCAGTTGGGTAGCCTTTGGTGACTCTTCCATTACCATGGCAACTCCGCGTTGTCAAAGCTGATCAGATGCAGCCGTCCTTCTTTTGGAAGCAAATCTGCTCACCCTTTAATCTAACTCTCCGGAAGCCCAATGGGACTCTTAATGCTCGTCTGTTCGAAATGTGGAGCCTGCATGCACTCAAGCTCCACAGCCACTGTTACGATTTGCTTCATTCCCTGTTCCCCTGCCTGGCCATAAAATGCAAATCTTGGCTAGAACACCTGCAGAAATGGTTTCTTAAGCCATTTTTTTTGAGTCCTCCATCAACTGCATATATATGCATTGAAATTGAATGGAAAAAATCTGTGATTTTGCAAAAGGATTTAGTTAAAGTCCCTGCACACTTGTAGGATAATGGGCTTAGTGGTGTTATAATATTTTTTATTTTTCATGCATGCTTTCTCAGTTACACTGTAAGTTGTCTTAGATCCGAATTTTAGAAAAGTGGTGCGTGTATGTACGTACGTACGTATGTATGTATGTACGTATGTACGTATGTATGTACGCACGTACGTATGTATGTATGTACGTATGTACGTACGTACGTATGTACGTATGTACGTATGTACGTACGTATGTATGTACGTATGTACGTACGTATGTATGTACGTACGTACGTATGTATGTATGTACGTACGTACGTACGTATGTACGTATGTATGTATGTACGTATGTATGTATGTACGTACATATGTATGTACGTACGTACGTACGTACGTACGAACGAATGAATGAATGAATGAATGAATGAATGAATGAATGAAGCACCTTGTTTTAAGAGGAACGTGTATATTTATATGTACAAACACATGTACAGTATATTGTGTGTTTACCATTGCTTCCAATTCTAAGGAATGCCATGTTTTCAAGGAGAACGGCAGTTGTGAGTGATTTCGGCATTCTCCTCTAAAACAAGCTGCACACACTCCGTGCATCTTGTTTTAAGGCAAAAAAAATATGAATGTACAGTGGACCCTTGACTTACAGACGACTCGACTTACAGACTTTTCGAGTTACAGACTTCTCTGGCTGCAAAATTTAGATTCGACTTGCAGCCGGAGAATCGACTTACAGACCAGAAAAAAACCCAAAATGGAACGAAAATAGAATAAAAACCACCGGTTGTGGGATTAATCGGTTTTCAATGCATTGTAGGTCAATGGAGATTCGACCTACAGACTTTTTGACTTGCAGACACCATTCCAATACAGATTAATTCCGTAAGTAGAGGGTCCACTGTACAGGGTATTGTTGCTGCCACCATGCTGCCAAATTCAGCAAGAAAAAAGAGGTTGTGGTGCTGCATAAATGGGATGGGGGTTATAGGCAGACCCCCCAATATACTACGTCTCAATGTGAATGCCTGCAATGATCATAGGATATTATGAAGATTCTGTGGTTTTAAAATTAAACCAGATTCCCCTTCACCCACGGACCTGCTTTTTTTATAATGTCCAGGCTGATGGTGAGACCTTGGAATCTTGTGCTGTTTTGGGTGGGCTGAAAAGACACCCTTGAGAAAACCAGTGGTGCCTCACTTAGCTATGTTAATCCGTTCCAGAAAAAACATAGCTAAGTGATTTAATCGCTAAACGATATTAAAAAGCCCATAGGAACGTATTAAAACGCGTTTAATACGTTCCTATGGGCTAAAAACTTACCTTAAAGTGAAATTCCTCCATAGCAGCGGCCATTTTGGGTGCCTCTAAAGCGAGGCAAAACAGCAGCGGCCATTTTTTTATGGGGCCCTTTTTGAACCGCCAATCAGCTGTTTAAAAAAGTTCGCTTTGCCATGATCGCTTTCCCGCGATCATCGCAAAGCGAATTTTAGCCATAGGGAACATCACTAAGCGATCGCTCCAGCGATGGCCAAAAGTCCATTGCAAAGCGATTTCATCGCTCACAGAGTGATTGCTAAGCGAGGCACCACTGTATACCCAGGCTTCATGCTCTGGAGAGGACACTCCTTGATTCAGAGCATGTTACCATAGTCTCTCAAGACTGAAGGATGCCTATGATGAAGAAAAGATAAAAGCATCAGGAGAAGAGGAAGACTGAGCATCAGATGGGTCAACTAAGTGAAAGAAGCCATGGCTTTGCATTTGCAAAGACTGCAAACAGCAAGGCTTTTTTGGAGATCATTGATTCATAGGGTTGATTCACTTGGAGGCCAGCCTAGTATGGGGTTTTGGCATTTTTCTTACTGCTGACATACTTCCTGCTGGCTGTAGCTATTACCAGACTCCTTTGCTTGCTGGCTTATTCCTGCAGTTCAGGAAGCAGGAGAAATGGTACCTCTTACGGCATTTTCACACACGAAGCCGAAATTACCTCTGAGTCTCTCTTGGGCCATTTGCATGAAGTCCGATCGCTGTTCATGTGGAGCGAAAAGCAGCTCAGAGACATTCATAATTCAAACGTACGTCTTGCTTGAATGCGGACTTGACATTTGCATTGCCGAGCCTGCTTTTGAATGGTTCCTTTTCATGCTAAGGTCTTAAGTTTTAAGTTGTGTTATTTGGGTGGCATTTTGGCATCAGCCTGTTGTTTTTACATAAATGGCTTTTTAGGGGCCCCATTCAGCCTGCACAGCAGTAGAAAACAGACCTTCACAATTACTGGTTGCAAAGGCTGGTGGTTGAACTATGCTTTTATAAATATTTTTTTTTAAAAAAGAAATTACAGCCACAAATGTGAAAATACTGGTGCCACCAATGTGTTTGTCCTTTACCGAAAACATAACTGTCTATTATGGGCAGGATTCTTCTTTCTGTGCCATTTGCACAAGGAGAGAACCCACTTGCAACCAGCTATATCTGCCCACAACAGATCAGTTAAAAGTAAGGGCCTTAACATGAAAGAGGGGTGGCAAACATATTTGTCAGTTTTACCTTCTTACACATTTTAGTTGTTCTAAAATGTTCAAATTCTTCTCATGAAATATAGGAAAATGTTTGCAAGTTGTTGGGGTTTTCCTTGACTGTGCACCTTTTAATGGGCACCCAAAACGTGCTGCAGCACTTTGTCAATTAGACGCAATTAGCAGCAGCGAGTTAAGCAAACCTCATGCAAACACCAGGAGGATCCTGACTTCTGTGAGTCCATCCCCGTGAATCTTCCACCGTCTAAAGACACAACGACTTTAGATCAGGATTGGACAACCTGTCGCCCTTCCGATGTCATCAGACTACAACTCCCATCAGCTCTGGCCGGCGCTGCTGATGGTGAGAGAAGCTGGGAACTGCACTCAGCAACATCTGGAAAGTCAGATATTCCTTGTTCCAGCTTTAGATTAATTGAGTCTCGGTATCTGCAGGAGCTGTCACTGGAAGGACAGATCCTGAAGCTGAGGCTCCAATGCTTTGGCCATCTCATGAGAAAGAAGAGAAGACTCCCTGGAAAACACCCTGATGTGGCGCCTCGTGGCGCAGTGGTTAAAACGCTGTACTGCAGCTAAAACTGTGCTCATGACCTGGGGTTCAAATCCCAGGTAGCCGGCTCAAGGTTGACTCAGCCTTCCATCCTTCCGAGGTTGGTAAAATGAGTACCCAGCTTGCTGGGGGGGCAATGTGTAGCCTGTATAATTAAATTGTAAACCGCCCGGAGAGTGCTTGGGGCAGTATATAAGTTAATGTGACAACCCCAGACCTACTGGAGTATGCCACACTTTAACTAAGCTGCCACCAACCATTCCCTGTAAGGAGTCACACAGACCAGGAATGGATTTTTAACAAACAAAAGAACGAGGTTTATTTAAATAACAAACAGGGAAAATAAAATGATCAGGTAAAGAAGATACTGTAACGTGGCTTAGTCTCAATCATACATACAACAGTTTGGTTCACCTAGAACCCTTTAAAGTAAAGCACAGACCCTGAACCTATCAGTTCTGGCTACCTATAAAGAAACCTGAACCTATCAGGTAGGTACCAACTGACACACAGTTGTACTCAGTCTGACACACAGACTCCAACTCCTCCAACTAAACTTCTCCTCACACGACCAGATAGGCGGGATATAAATAAAATAAATAAATAAATAATAAATAAATTTTTAAAAAAAGATGTTGGGAAAGCGTGAAGGCAAGAGGAGAAGGGGATGACAGAGGACGAGATGGCTGGACAGGGTCACCGAAGCGACCAACATGAATTTGACCCAACTCCGGGAGGCAGTGGAAGACGGGAGGGCCTGGTGTGCTCTGGTCCATGGGGTCACGAAGAGTCAGACACAACTAAACAACAATCTTCAAGAGCAGTTTTGGAAGAAACTGGCAAATCAAGGGAGGGAGCCAGGCAGGCAGGCAAGAAATGTTCACCACTTAAGTTTTCCTAAGTTATTTCAAAGGAGACCAGGAAAGAGACTGATGTTCACTGATAGAAGCGGAATTCTTTCCCCCTAACTTTCCTGGCCTTGTGAGTGGGTTGGTGGATACGTGAAAGGAATTAAACAACTATTTTGTTTCCCTTAGGCCATATGGTAGTTCAGGATTCTGCCCTTTTGCTCTGGGTGGTGAGACATGCCAATTCCCTTCATTGCCATCGGTGGAACCAGGCATACATATTTGGGTGTCCTGGGCTGACCCCCAAACTCACCCCCGACGCCGGCCTGTCAGGCAATCTCGTCAGCAGATTTAAGTTAATTAAAGTGGCAATTGGAGAGAGAGCGAATGTGCCATGCCGTTTTATTTTATTTGAGGGAGGGGACTGGTATGCGGAGAAAGCGTGAGTCATGCTTCGTTGAACAAAACAGATGACATTAGCATCGGCTGGGAAGGCAATTATTTTTTTATCAACCCTCCCCCCCCCCCCCGCAGCCAATCTTGTTTTTTCATTTCGCTTCTCCTCCACATGTGAAAAGACCTCTGGGGTCGGAAGTGCCATCCTGGTGACATACCAGCCAGAGCTGCCTTCTTAGCGAAGCTATTTAACTATGGGAGTTAGAGAAACGAATCACGAAGTTGACATTAAAGGCACACAACAAAACTCAACTCTCCCTGTCACACCCACACCCAGTGTTGTCCAGAGGCTTTGACGGTTGCTGGTCGGGGCAATTTTTGGTCCCAGTCTGTTTTCTTCTCTTGATCCGTTGCGGTGGAAGTTGGGGGCTGAATGGTTTCATCTGATCCTTCTATTTTTTTAAAAGGGGCCATCCAAGAAACTGAATCTAGTTGAGACTTAGGTCCTTTTTAGGAGAAAAGTGGGGTATAACTACTTTAAAGAGTCATTAAGTCAGTCAAGAAATCAGTCAATCATAGAAAAATTGAGTTGGAAGGGGCCCTAAAAGGCCATTGAATCCAACCCCCTGCTCAAGGCAGGAATCCAAATCCAAGCAGCTCTGACGGAGGGTGGTCTACTTTTCTCTTGATGGTGTCCAGTGTTGGAGTGCTCACCATCTCTTGAGGTAATTGGCTAAACAAGCAAATAAATAAAGGATTAAGATTATCACCTTGAATTGCTCCTGAAAAAAAGGTCAGGCTAAATCCTGGAGGAGGCTCCCTGGCCCACGAAATTGGAGTCACCAGTTTGAATTCTTTTTTGCACCCCAAATCCCCAGCAGGTATGACCAGCAGAAACCCTGCTAACTGGAGGGATTCTCAGATTTGCAGCCAGAAAAGCACCTTTTCCCCAGCTACTGGTTCTCAAATCACTTTGTCTGTGCCACTCATTGTGGAAGGATCCCATGTTATCAGGGATGCTCTCAGAGCAGAGGTGTGAACTCATATATGTTCAGAGAACACACCCCAAAGAGATATTTGAACCACGTCAATAATGTATCTTGACATGGATTGGGCTGAATATTTCACACTGACACAGAGCTGTTCAGAAGGAGAAATTTACTGAATGCACAAGAATTAAAACATACCCAGTGATTATATTGGGAAATGGCAAAGATTCAACAACGAACTCAAAAGCTGGTAATCTGAATTCACCACTAAAAACCCAGAAATCCAAAATTCCGGATTTGGATGCACAAACGTCTCAGCTGTTGCATCGCCTGTACTTGACTGTATTTGATCTCAAGGTCTTTCTGTCCCAACTGGTAAGACATTTGCAGATTTTGATAAATTCTTATTTTAAAAAGTAGGTCTATCCTGAAGATTCTTACCTGTTCCTCTGTTTAGGAACCAGAGATGGCAATAAATATGGCTCTTAAATAATGTTTTGGAGTGACAAGAACTTATGGACAGCCTCGAGGGTCAGTTTAATATGCACATGTTCTTATTCATTGTCAAGTTGCCTCTGACTTATAGCGATCCTATGAATGAACAATCTCCAAAATGACTTTTGTGCAACTGCCCTCATCAGTTCTTGCAAACTCAAGTCTGTGGCTTCCTTTAGAGAGTTAGTCGATCTCCTATTTGGTCTTCCTCTTTGCCAGCTGCTCTCAACCTTCCTTAGCATTATTGTTTTTTTCCAGAGCCTAAAAATGTACTTATTTAACACAGGATCAATTTCATCTGAAGGTGCTAGAATGGAGTCCACTGAAGAAAACATGGTGTCCCAAACAATAACGGAAGACCTGTAACAGATTGTTGCAGTACACTGTACACCCTGTTTGGGTACACCAGGTTGACTCTTCTCTCTCCAAGTTCTACTGACTCTGGAGTTTGAATCCTGCCCCCTCAAGCTGGCCCCCACCTCTGTAAGAGCTTAGTGTCTGTTTACTTTTCTGATTTAAAATCATACAGATCAACCGATTAGAAGAGATTTAAGGGTATTTCTCTGACATGGATCACTCAAAGTCTTAACACTCCTGATTGCATTATGTTTGAAAACGAATGGTTTGCAAATAGAGGATGACTCACTCTAGCAAATACACGCACACACACACACACACACAAACGCTTCCCAACCTCCTCAGAGACCCATTGTTTGTGAAAATGATGGCTGTGGGAGGTGTTAGTAGCACTGGCAGAGAGGACTGCTTTTCTAGAACAGGACGGGTATTCGCCTGAACAGTCAATCTGTTGACATTCTGCTTGCGAACTTATTCCAGATGATGAACACTGCAGAATAGGGAAAACTCAGGACGTGGAGTGTGTGAACTGTAAACCTGGAAAAACACCTTCACAGAAAGACCAAAGCTAGGTAAGGTTGTGCAACCCCCCCCACCACCACCTGTACTATTTTTGTTTTAGACTAGAGAGGGACACAAAGTGTTGGTTCAGTGGCTCATGCTGGTTTGGCTGTCAGCCCAACAGGCGGTTCTGTGATTCTAACGTGGTTCTGAGTCCCGCCTCCTCTGACAGGCACCCGGCCTTCCTGCCCCACCTCCTCCAGGCACTGCGTCTGAATGGGCATCTGCTGGAGGAGGCAAGGTTCAGAACTGTATCGAAACCACAGTCGGGTAAACAGCTGAAGCAGCACAAACTGCAGCACTTTGTGCCCATCTCCATTTTAGACCTTACGAGTGGCACATGCAACAAAATAGCCAGGTAGCCACAAACTCTTCTAACATTTGCTACGGGTCCTTCTGTCCCTTGTGACTTCTGGGGACCATAAAAGAGTTTTCGAGGTGTGTGAGCTGGAATGGTTTACCATTTTCTCACATTCAGTGAGTTTCCATTGACAACCGAAGTCTCCTAAGTTGCAGTCCAACCCTGTCCATGATGTCAACAGTCTCTTTCTTATTGTTGTTGTTTTGTCATTAAGTCGTGTCCGACTCTTTGTGACCCCATGGACCAGAGCACGCCGGGCCCTCCTGTCTTCCACTGCCTCCCCGAGTTGGGTCAAACTCATGTTGGTCCCTTAGATGACCCTGTCCATCCACCTCGTCCTCTGTCCTCCCCTTCTCCTCCTGCCTTCCCACTTTCTCAACCTCAGGGTCCTTTCCAGGGAGTCTTCTGGAACTCTTTCTTATAGTGTACCCTATTCCATGGATGGTGGTTTAGCTCAGTGGAACTGCTGGATAACTCAGTGACTCAGAGGTTTGGCTGCAGAGCCAAAGGTTGGGAGTTTGATTCCCCCTCTGTGCTTCCTTAAGAGGGGTTGGACTTGATGATGCAGTGGGTCCCTTCCAGCTCTGCAGTTCAAATATGATGATGATGATTCCATTTCCATCCACATGTGAGTATTCTGTCCCATATACAATAATGTCTAGCTGGCATTCCTTGACCATGGAACATGCCCCATCGTCACTGGGCTGTTTTAGGGCCTGGGGTATCATCCTGTGATCACTCTCTGCCTCTCACTCTTTGTCTTTCTGTAACCATTGGGGATTCCCTTAGGTTGTTGACACTCATGGACACGGCCGTTTTGGCTTCCTCAAACTTCATTTGGTTATCAGTATCTCGCTGCTTTCCCCAACCTGACATCTCCCAGGTGTGTTGGCCTACGAATTCCATTATCCCCAGGAATCCTGGCCACTTGTTCTTTACAGAGGGTGGGTCCGTATTTCAAGGTGCCTCCTGGTTGAAGAGCTGCCCGAGCCAGTTCTGATTTAAAGATCCACCAACAAAAAGGAGAACTCAAGGAGCCTTCGTGTCGACCATTTGTAAATGGCACATCCATTGAGCAGCACTTGGAAAAGTTACTTTTTCTGGATTAGATTGCCAAGAATCCCCCCCCCCCACTAGCATAGCCAGCGGTCATGCCAACTTGGGAATGATGGGAATTTTAGTTTCCAATAATCAGAGGACAGTTTCCAGGGACTTGGCAGGAGGGCATAAAGAGGTCACCTGTCCATAGAGGTCACCTGTCCATAGAGGTCACCTGTTCATAGTCTTCCTCATGAGAGCTCCTGGACTCAAGATGCTGGATGAAGTCTCAAGGAACCACTCTGCTTCTCTAGGTCTCCCTGCAGGACAATAAACTCTAGTGTGCTGAGCATTTGAGGATGATAAAAGTTTTATTTGTGTATGTAAACCCTGGGCCTCTAGCTACACCCACTCCAGTTACATACAGGTCTCAATGTGAAAACGTTTCAGCATACTTCACATTTAACTCTATACTGCCCTGCTCTGATGACATTGCAAGGGCCTGCCCCCTGGTCTCCGCTCTAGTATCTTGGAACTGGATCCTACCGACCCAGCAATATTATGTGCCGTCAATTCGCTTCTCATTTAAGCCCACTCTAATAAGGTTCTCTGTTTGTGTGATGTAATTTTTTAGGAATAGTTTTTGTTGTTGTTGTTTAGTCGTTAACTCGTGTCCGACTCTTCGTGACCCCATGGACCAGAGCACACCAGGCCCTCCTGTCTTCCACTGCCTCCCCGAGTTGGGTCAAATTCATGTTGGTTGCTTCGGTGACCCTATCCAACCATCTCGTCCTCTGTCGTCCCCTTCTCCTCTTGCCTTCACACTTTCCCAACAGCAGGGTCTTTTCCAAGGAGTTTTCTCTTCTCATGAGATGGCCAAAGCATTGGAGCCTCAGCTTTTAGCATTGGTTTTAGCCTTGGTGCAACTCCCCTCAATGAGATTCCATGGCTGAGCGTCGATTTGAACTGGGGTCTCCGGAATTATAGTCTGGCCCTATACGTGCTACTCCACACCAGCTTTCTCCACTTGTCTTTAAAAATGTTCACTAGGTTTTTCTATAAGGTAAAGGTAAAGGTTCCCCTTGACAATTTTTGTCCAGTCGTCTTTGTTTCCAAGCCATAGAGCCAGCGTTTTGTCTGAAGACAATCTTCCGTGGTCACGTGGCCAGTGCGACTTAGACACGGAACACGTTTTTTCTATATGAGTGCTTATTATCGGTACATTAGTTCCCACTACTGAAATTTTTAGAATGTAAACTGGAGTATTTCCCCAATAGGCTGATAGATGTAGCATATTTTTAATTTAACTCGTAATAATCATTTCCAAGTTTGCCTCTGGATACATTATCCTATTAAAATGTTACGCATATCCACGTGTCTCCTCTTTTTCTGATGGTGATGGTCCGGGGTAGTGGTGACTAGCCACCAAAAGGAAGATCCCATTCTTGTAAGTACAAGAAGCCCTCACAAGAGGGAGCAACAGACTATGAGATGTAACTGTACGTAAGGAAAGGCAAAGCTTTCCACTGAATGCCTGCTTTTGATCCTGGAAAGAAGCCAGATGGTCCAGTAGTGCTTTGTTACTTCCATTTTCCCTTTTTGATTTCTCCAGGAGGATACACTGTCAGTCAAATGCCGCACAGACGCACCCGTTTCTAAAAGCTGGAAGCATCACACGGTAGCATAGACAAAGGACTTGGTGGTGTCGAATTTCAAGTTGTTGCTAGAGCCGTTCCCCTTGAAATCCTGCTGGGGAAAATGTATGCCATGTTTGCGATCAGAGTGAGGAAAAATTAAGAAAGATATAAATGAATAGAATACAGCCTGCAAGTATGCAATGTAATAAAATTGCTCTGTATCTCCTGAACTCTGTCTGGTCAAGCTGGAACAAGGAAGCCTTACATCATGTGATCACAGGGAAATGCTTAGGCTCTGACTTGGGTGGATTTTCAGGGAAGGGGAGAAGCGTTCTAAGCTAATGTTCTGAGAAACAAGTTGGGCTCTATCTGGTTCTTATCCCAACGAGAAAAGGCTCATTGATCAAACAGCCCTTACTTAAGTCCACCAAGTCAATGGCGTTTCTCCATTCCTGAAAACAGATTGGATTGTAATACTTAAGGAGCTCTTTAAAGACACTGTCATATGAAAGAGTTATAATCTATAATGTGGTTTGAATGATTGAGGAGGTATGGTTGCAAAGACCCCAAATTTCTGAGCTCTGATATATAGAATCCCTTTCCTTACCTTGTTCAAGGCTTGGCACCAGAGTGCAGGCAAGGAAAAATTGTGCAAGGCCAAGGAAACTCACTCAAATCCACTCCCCCCCCCCCCATGGACTCTGATAGCTCTAGGCAGAGGCTGTTTCTGGCTTGCATTGTCCGAACTTAATGCCTCCTGGCTTTTACTGTCTGGATAGGTTGCTCCAGGGCCATATTCAATTCCATTCCATACGGAGTCCTGAACAAAGCAAGCCCCGGAGTCTTGCTGGGCTGCATGTAGAAGCTTGTTGCGAATATTATAAGCAGGCTAATAAGAGTTCACAGAATAATTCAGAGTCTGTGTTTCTATTTCTCTCATGGCTGGTGTGATGGCGGGCAATTGAAATCCAACTTTCCAGATTGGACTCTCCTCAACATGCTCCCTGACAACATCGGGAGAAACGGAAGCATATTTCTCCTCCTCGATATATGCCCCCATACGGAGAGTACTACCAGCATGCCAATTTCCCATGGTGCCATCATTTTGATGTGGATGAAGGTTTCCCGTATTGCAATCCATATCACATGGAAGCATACCAAGGACATTCATATTATCAAGAACTGAAGTGCGTGCGATACGCACTACCTTGCCAACAAGGATATCTTCAATCTGCCCCGTGCTTTGAATGCAGGTGGACACAGGTTCTGTTAGCCGCAATGGCAATTAAAAGCAGACTGTGATTCCATTGCTTGTGCCTCCAGATGTCAGTTGTGCAAACTCTGCTTTTAATGGGAATCTCCAAGCAACCAAGTTACTTCTCCAAACTCTGGTTAAAAGGATTTCTGCCCCAAATTCCAGAATATTAGTTAGGTTAATAGATCCTAACTATAAGCCAGCTAGGCTAGTTTGCACACTAGCAATTATGGGGATCAGTCATAGCTCAGGACTTGAACACCTACGTTGTAGGAAGGGTCTGGGGATGATGGGCTTTGTAGTCCAGGACACCACAAGGATTCCAGACTGAAGAAAGCTGGCATAGACCACTGGGATAGTGTTGATCACAGGTCATGGTCTAAACCAGGCTCATTACATTACTATCAGTTGCTTTTCTGCACTTTGGAAATTTTACTTGGTCGTGCTTGTTCAGCAACTGAGTAGTTCCACTGGCAATAAAGCCCACATTTAAATTGATTTAAGTGTTATTTGACTTGATTTATAAATTCTCAGGCACTCAAAGCATGGGTGGAATCAATTTATTTGGGCTGGAAAGCAAGCTGTTTTGAACTGGCCAGTAGGGACTTTTAAAAATAAATCGGTTTATCACTGCATGACTTCAGCAATGCATTCTATATTTACTCCTTTTTGGCAATAAAATCCCCCCCCTCACTCTTATCACTTATGTTGTCCTTTATGTTATGTACAGCCCTTCAGAACTGCTTCCTGATGCTTAGAGCAATTTCACAGATAAATGTGGCAATTGATTTAGCGATGTATCACTTTTTTAAAATAAGCCCAAAAGTGTACGAACAGCATGCAACTAAAAAAATAAAGGAAATTAGTTGATTTCATCTGTGCAGCCACCAAAACAAGTTCTAATTACCAGAAATAAATCAAATCAATTCCAGTGAAAAGTGAACACAGTTACCGGTTTATATATCATGTCACTTAATGTCGATATTAAAAAAAGATGAAACAAGAATAGATTCAAATGGGTAGTGTGACTGAGCTTTGAGGCAGCACCCGGACAGAGAGAAAGATGCTGGCTGGGGTATTTAGGAAACTGCAATCTAAAAAATAATTTTTCCAAGCTCTGTCTGGTACTAGAGGACTCGTATAATATATATCAGAATCACTCAGAGTCAGTGGTGGAGCTGAGATGTATTGCTGCATATTAAATTCTTCTTTGCTACACAGTCTAGGAAATAAAAATGCAGACTGCTCTTTTAGATGAGACATCAACTGAAAGTGATGTAAACCCATTTCTCCAGCACACTGCTCACCATCTGCCCATTGATCCCTTTGGTGGAAAGGTCAAATGTATTGTTGTTGTCAAGATCAGATGCTATTCGACTTCAGGGCCTGTCGACTCCAGATATTACTCCTAAAATCCTGGCTGTCTTACCCAAACCCTTGGGATGTTTATAAGCTCTCTAAAATGCATGTTGGAGAATGTTTCGCTCTGTAGGTGCATTGATCAATTTATGTTGTCCCAAGACTTCAAAAAGCCAAACACCAAAGCAAAGGGGATCAACCCACATTTTTCCACCATACAGCAAATGAATGGCTGCTGGGAACATTTGACTTTAATAGCCCATGGCCAGGGCTGCCCATGCTTCCAAACAAAGTAAGGAAGCTGCCTTAGATGACAGGTGGACACCCTAAAGGGCAACCCCCCAAAAAAACCTGCCCTGGTGCCCACAGGTAGGGAGAAACAATCTCCAGTTGTCCCCAACCTTGGGCCTCCAGATGTTCTTGGACTTCAGCTCCCAGAAATCCTGGCCAGCAGAGGTGGTGGTGAAGGCTTCTGGGAGTTGTAATCCAAGAAAATCTGGAGACGCAAGGTTGGGGACCATTTGTCTATACCATTGAAAGGGCTGGGGTAAGTTACAGCTACCCATTCAGCTGGATTCTGCACATGGAAGAGAGGCACCATCTTGTCCATTGCTTCAGGAAGCAAAATAACCTAGGGTGGTCCTTCTCATTGCTCCAGGACTGGGGAACCAGAGAGGGGTTTTAAAGAGTTGAAATCCATATCCCCCAACCCTCTAGGATGCCCCCTACTTCCCATTGGCTGCCGAGAACTCTCCTAGTGAGAGCTGCGATGCGACTTGCTGGATTGCCGTCGAGGTAATTTTGCATAGGAGGCTGAAGGAGAGGCCAGCCTGGTGACAAACCCATTTAAAAATCTGTAAGGAGGCAGTTCGTGTCATTCTGCCAACTCCTGCGACGTCGTTGGAACCAATTGCATTGGCTCTTGCCTTCCTATTGGACTATTTCAGCAACATGGAGAGGGGGGATTTGCTGCTTGGGTAACAGCCTATCCTCCATATTATTTTACCCAGGCTTCATGCTCTGGAAAGGACACTCCAGCTTTTCGTACAGTGTCGAAACAACACGGAAAGGGATTGCCACTCTCAAATTGGCCTTCTCAGCCACACTAGATGCTGTTCCAAGTCCTCCATACAGAGCACATTACCGTCGTCTCTCGAGACTGAAGGATGCCTAACAACGTGGTACCCGTTTTTACGGAATATGGGATCTTACGGATTTAAAAGGCTGCCTTATGGGAACCCTGCAAAACACCTCAACAATAGGATGGGGGACCCTTTTTTTAAAAATATTATCCCCAAAGAATTCTCCAAAAATCTAATCCCTTATAATTAGCACTTGTAATAGAAAACGTGAGTCTTTATAATAAATAAGAATGCTACCCTTTAGAAGGGTAGAGAAACTGCTCCTTCCTCTCCACATTTATGGCTTTAATTTTTAATGGCAATCATCATAATCATCATCATCTTAGAACTGCTGAGTTGGAAAGGATCTTATGGATCAACTGATCCAGCCCTTGTCAAGGAGGCCCCATGGGGGAATTGAACCGCCAACCTCTGGCTCCGCAGCCAGAGACCCTAAACCTTTGAGCACAATGCTAAGGTAGAGTTAGAAATAAGTTAGTTTTTCAGCCCTCAAATCTCAGGTTCCTGCACCACATGGACCTTGGTTCCTGGTTAGCGTCACAATTCCCTCTTCACAGTTTTCGTTTTGAAATAAAGAAGAACGATGGAAAAATAAACCTGGCCCGACAGCTAACCGAAAGACCACAGTGGGACGTACTTATAGACTGGCACGTTTTCCAGCTGGCCCTTGGCTCATGACGCACCACCCCGTTGGCCTCCTGTGAGGTGAAACGAGGTCTTTTAATAAGGCCATCACTTTGACTTTCAAAGGAGAGAAGTAAGAGTTTTCCAGCGGTGGTCGGGTAACCAGCCAAAGCTATTCCAGTCACACAGTGGTTTCCTTCTTTTCGGTACAAACTGGGTTATTTTATCACTTCAACAATGGCAACTTATTTTGAGGAGTTCCTAACCATCAGGCAAAATAAAGTCATTTTTTTTTACTGTTAAAAAAAGAGAATTCTTCTCAATTTGAAGTGTGAGGAGGGTGTTCAACTAGGAAGTTGAAGAGATTGTGTTAGTGCGCTTGTTGTGAACATCTTAACAACGACAGACCATTCTCTTCAGGCAGACGTTTCCTTTGTGACTGGCGGCCTGAGGGCTTTTTTTTTTGGTTCTTAAATGGATTGTTATGCTCCGTTGTCTTTCAGTGTGTTTTTAACTTACCATTTCTAGTACAGTTTCTAGTCCGATAGTTTCATTGCTTTTAAAATATTTGTATACTTACTGTTTTTAGCTTTTAAATATTATATTTAAATCATTTTAAGCTTCCTTGGGTCCTTTTAAGGAGAAAGGCGGAGTAAACGTACAGTGGTGCCTCGCTTGACAATGTTAATTCGTTGCAGCGAAATCACTGTAGAGCGAAAACATTGTCAAACAAAATAAAAAACCCATTGAAACACGTTGAAAACCATTCAATGCGTTCCAATGGGCTGAATACCTGCTCGTCCAGCAAACAGCCTCCATGGGGCGGCCATTTTCGGTGCCTGTAAAGCGAGGAATCCATCCTAGAAAACAGCGGGGGGCCATTTTCTTCAGCCGGTGGCCATTTTGAAACCCGATGATCAGCTGTTTGCTGATTGCCGTAAAGTGAAAATCGGTTCCCGAAGGAGGGAACCGATCATCGTTAAATGAAAAAAAACCATTTAAACCATCATTTTGCGATCACAAAAACCTAATCATACAGCGATTTCCTTGTTAAGCAAGGCAATCATTAAGCGAGGTACCACTGTATTTTAAATTAATCAATCATAAATAACACTATTGTTCATGGTTGAACCCCGGAAAGTAAATAATGTCTCACATGTCCCCTTGTTTTTGTGTGCTTGAACTCAAATTTTCCCCTGCCTGGCATAGCCATTTAGTTCTCAGGAAAACAACAAAAGCAAAATAGATTTTTTTAAACTGCATTTCCAGGTTTATAGCTGATTCTGTTTTCAGAAGAGTGTTCCTGATCTCTTTCTGGGTAATGGATGCATGTACACTCTTTTTTCTCTCTTGAAAAGTACTTTTATCAAGCTCGTCTCCCCCTTTATGCGAAGAATTTTGCATATTTTGGTGAGTCCTTATTTAAAAAATGCACGGAATGACATGCCCACAATGTATTTCAATTCTAGCCATAGTTCCTAAATTTGTAGCTATGCACATTGACGAACATGTGTAAATTTCAATGCAGTTTTTCGTATTAATGGATTTCCTTGTTTATGGTGATAGAGAAACTGCCGTTCATCGTATGTCTGAAATGTTGATATAAAATCTCATCTGCTAAAGTTTGCCTCTCCCCTCCTGGGTGTGCCACCAATATTGTTAATAATGAAGGCTTTCACAGCCGAGATCCGATGGTTGTTGTAGGTTTTTCGGACCTCCAGAACATGGCCAAACAGCCCGGAAAACCTACAACAAACAATGTTAATAATGTTTGTGAAAACATAGCCAAACCCGGGCATTAAGCCTGCTCTGGATTGTGATCTTCCTAAAGTGATATTCTAAAATAGTTCTGTTTTTCTGCAGTCTGTTGTTATGGAGAAGCTGCCAGTCACTCCTTCCTCCTGCATATTTCAGATTAGCTTCATCTAAATATAATTAACTGGAGCTTCATGGCAGAAGCTTCAGCTATGTGGACTTAATGTTCATGTTGCAAACCTATTCAGCTGACGGCATCAGCTACTGCTTTGCTGGTTGCTAGGAAGGCGACATGCAACCTTGGGTGTAGACGACGTGGCGATAAACGAAGGGAGCAGGCAGCCCCTACACCACGGGTGGGTCAAAAGCAACCCTCCAGAAATGGTTGGAGTGAAGAATCATCTTTCCACCTCCCCAGTCATCCCACCTCTTCTCATAACACTTGGTTTCCAAACCCTTTAACAACTATCTATCCACAGCTTGAGGAATCAACATTTTTGGGGTACACTATCCAGAATCCCCCCACCTGGCTTGGCCAATACTACATCCCTAGCAATGTCTCAAGCCTCTTTGGGGGTAAAGAAAAGTGTGCTGCTTATATGCCACCCCATTGTTGTAAGATGCCTAGAGTGGTCTTAATTGACTAGATAGGCGGGATATAAAATAAATAAATAAATAAATAAATAAATAAATAAATAAATAAATAAATTGTGCTTAAAGCTACACATTGCCCCCCCCCTCTGCCCTGCACCAGCAAGGTGGGTACTCAGTTTACTCAGCCTCAACAGAGCCCATCAGGACTGAACTCAGGTCTTGAGCAGAGCCTTCACTGAAGTACTGCAGTTTAACCACTGTGCCGCGAGATTCCTTCTATATAGCTGGCATAGCGCTACATTGAGAGGTAAGACAGGATATTTTGTCCCACCCATTCTGTCCTGAGAGAGAGAGAGAAGGTAAGCAAATAGAGATGAGGGGCATGTCCAGTCATTTCTGCATTTATATTTTGGAGCCCTTTAGAAAGTAGCACTCAGGAGACAAAGGTTTATCACACCACGTATAACTTTTACACATTTATTATCCTTTCTCCTCTTCCTCGTTGCCCCCATTCTAAGCTACATATCCTCAAATGCGGTGACATTTCCTGACAGAAAGGTGCTCTGGCCTCTTCATTGTTTCGTTTCCTTTCGAAATGTAACCTGTGCTGAACCAAACACAGAGCCTCCATTCCTTTCAATGGAGCTTGTCCCCGTGCCTTGTGTGTCCTCAGATGACCCCCACTCTCTCAGTTTTAGCAGCTCCCCTGCTTAACGTGTTCTTTCCTTTCCCTTTCTGTCGATGCCGATCCCCGGATGGTGGCGGTCCGTGCCAAAACTCCTGCTGATTTCGGTGGGAACGCTCTTATTTTTCCACGCAGAGAAAATACATCTGTTCCATAATCTCTGTTAATAGCCAAGTTTTGAAACAAACTTCAAGAGCTCATTTACCTTTTGTGATTAATTTAGGCTGTCCCTGTAATCAAACTGTTTCCATCCAAGTTCTAAATAATCAGATTAGTTAATTAATGTGTGGGCTTAATAGATTTGTCTGCTCATTTTCCAGAGCCCATTTTTTAACTTAACTTTTTCACCCTTCCCCCACCAAATATGAATAAATGTTGACAACTTTCTCATAACATGACTGAATGGATGCTAGCAATTAAGCCTGGAGAAAGTCGGCAGAAGGATGAGAATAAGATTGCATTACTTTAGATTAGAGAGTTTGATGTATATTCTTCACATATTAGGTTATATGTCACTTCTGAATATTCCCTGATATAAATATTCCATACAAATTAAAGGTTCTCACTATTTTTTTCTGCTCCCACCTTACTAGTTTTTTGACCAGGTGGGGTGTTCCCATTGGTATGTATTAGCTGGCTTTGTTGGTATATATTAGTTCTTTACGGCTTACTAACATGTGGTAGAAAATGCTAGAAAAATGCAGTTCCCCCTAGTGATCAATTCTGATGTTGCACATTATTTATGAAAATACAACAAAGTCAAAGCATACTTCCCTTACCACTGAGGATTGATGAGGGAGGGAGGAAGGAAGGAAAACCCAAATGTTTCTCAATCCTATCTGTATCAGTTCTGATATCATCACCAATCATTTGGCCAAAATTCTGAAAGCTAGGATGAGTTGACTTCTAAAATAGCCACTGGGTACCATTATGCTTTGATGCTTTTGAATTGTGGTGCTGGAGTAGACTTGAGAGTCCCTTGGACTGCAAGGAGAACAAACCTATCCATTCTAAAAGAAATCAACCCTGAGTGCCCACTGGAAGGACAGATCCTGAAGCTGAGGCTCCAATCCTTTGGCCATCTCATGAGAAGACTTCCTGGAAAAGACCCTGATGTTGGGAAAGTGTGAAGGAAAGAGGAGAAGGGGACGACGGAGGATGAGATGGATGGGCAGGGTCATCGAAGTGACCAACATGAATTTGACCCAACTCCAAGAGGCAGTGGAAGACAGGAGGGCCTGGCGTGCTCTGGTCTGTGGGGTCACGAAGGGTCGGACACGACTAAACAACTAAACAGCGAGCATCGTGCTTGTTCATTTCCCCTTATATCTCTGTAGGAAAGAGGGTGGGACAAGGCAAAATAATTCCATGTTTGTTTGTTTTCCTTTAAAAAAAAATGAAAATGAGAAATTAAAGTAACAAAAATGGAATACTCCTGGCAGAAGGAGAAGGCAACGCCTTACCTACCCCAACTCCATCCATAGATGGTGGCAAAGGAGCCGATCTGGATGAGGTGGGTCAATGTTTATCTCACAGAACATTGCGCTTTGCTGCAAGACAATGAGACGAGTGACCTTGGAGGGGCCCGATCCCTTGAGATCCTGAGCTTCTCCACCTCCACCAGCACAGCTGGATTTCCTTGCCTTGACACTGAATTGCCCTGAGCTCATGTTCCTTTTACCATGGATCCAAACGAGTGGGCCTTTCCCCCTGAGGGATTCTGATCTTCTCCTCTGCCACCCACAGATCCGCAGATCGCCTTTTCTCCTACTCGGCTTGATGGCTTCCTTGTGAATCGTGGAGGACAGCAAAACACTGCCATGAATAGCCCGGCCACCCTAGCTTTACGCTATGTTGACACGCTGTCACAGCCACAGGGAGTTAACTAGCACCATTATCCACCTGGTTAAAACTCTGGGTGTGTACGTGTGTGCGCATAATTTTTGTTTTTTTCCTTCAAAGTATGTCTGTGTTTCTGTGATATGTAGACTGAAGAAACCGACTCTGGTTTCCATAGCAACGTGAGTGACAGTTTTGATTGTAACCTTAAGCAGGTAGACGGTGGCCGTTTCTTTTTTTAGCTGTTGTCTTTGGCATCGAAAGTGGCTATTTGCAGACAAAATGGTCTTTAAGAATTCAATCATTGCTGTGTATCAACAGCTAAACAGTGAGCGGCCAGCCATGGATATACATGGAGAAGGCACACTGGGTGAAAAATTGCATTTATTTGAAAAGCCGCAACTTTATGTAGGAGCTTATATGATGGAAGCAAACTGGAAATAAGAGACAGAGAGCGCCATAGAGAGAAATAAAAGGGCAATGCCATCATAGAATCATGGAATCACAGAATTATGGATCTGGAAGGGGCCTACAAGGCCATCAAGTCCAACCCTCTGCTCAAATACAAGCCAAAGCAGATCTGAGGATTTTTTTTTAATGCTTCTAAGTGTTGGAGCGCTCACCACCTCACAGATGTAGCCTCTTTCCCTAAACTGGGACCACAGATGAACAGCATCTTTTTTGTGATACCATCAGAAAGTTGCTTTGTTGACCTCAGTACATAATGGAATGCCTGCTTCCAAAAGGGACAGCCCGTTCCTACCTCTACATCCTAGGCTGGATGGCTGAGGGCGTTTACCCCGAGGGAGGCCCGGATTGAGAAAACAAGGACCTGGGTCTTCTCGGTGGTCACGCCTCAACTCTGGAATGGACTCCCATCTGAAATTCACCTGGCCCCCTCTCTGGTGACCTCTGAGAAACCCCTCAAAACCTTCTTATTTCAGCAGACTTTTCAAAACATCCCATCTGAAGAGCCACTGGGAGCATCAGCCTCTCATTTTAATGGTGGCCTGTCTTTAAATGTAGTGTCAACTTAATCTTAACTTCACTTTTAATTATGTTCATGTTATTTTATGTTACGATCACTGCCGTGAACCGTCCAGAGTGGCCATTTGGGGTCAGAGGGGTGGTATAGAAATGAAACAAACCTACAAACGATGCCATGGTGGTAGACCCCACCCAACCCCAGTATCTTCTTAGGCATCCTTCAGTCTCGAAAGACCATGGTTACATACTCTGTATGAGTGTCCTCTCCAGAGCACCAAGCTTGGGTAGAATAATATGGAGGATAGGCTGTTACCCAAGCAGCAGATTCCCCCTCTCCACATTGCTGAAATGGTCCAATGGAAAGGCAAGAGCCAATACAACTGGTTCCAATGATGTCGCAGGAGTTGCCAGAATAACACGAACTGCCTCCGGGACTCCGGCTCCAGATTTTGCCTTGAGGTTTACTCCCGAAACCTTTTCCATCCATGGATATAGCCACAAGGCAGTGGAGGTTTGGAATCGGAGTTTTCCTTCTCCTAGATGGGCTGCCTTCCAAGGCTGACAAGCCCCACCTACCCAGTCCCCCCCCCCCCCGGTATAATGATGCAGAAACGCAAGACTGGCGAGGTGGGAGGAGGTGAGGTTTTTAAGCTGGCAGCCATGTGGCGAACAGTTCTGGCCCCTGGCAGCCCCACTCAGGGAGCTGGGCATGTCCATTCTTGCCTCTTGGCCAAGCAGGGGTCAGGCAGGCTCAAACTGGGTGTATTTGTGTTCAGCTGTGCCCAGGGAACCAGCCAAGCGGTCCTTTGTGCTACTTCCTTTCTGGGCAAACTGCTTGCATTCTTCGCAAATTATATAAGGAAGCCTCCTGGGAAAATGGTAATTGCTTGTCAACCAGGGAATAGATTAGCATTAGGCCACAGTTGGATCCAGGTCTCAGGATGGAGTTCCCAGAATCCTGTCCAGTCACTGTTCACGCTGTCTCAGGATTCTGGAAGTTGTAGTCCAAGACACAACTTTCCCAGGAGTTGGATATTAGGCACAATCCCATATGAAATTTGCTGCCATTATGTCTGCTGATGACTGTTACTGCCTCCTGCCCTTCTGAAAGGATGACGAGTTCTATCAGAGATGGCTAGCCCTGATAGCCAGGCAGAGTCTCCACATTCAGAGGCGAACATCTCTGGATGCTCAGTTTTGAAAAGGAGTAACAGGAATGAATGTTGAAGTCTTCCTTCTGACCTTCTACTAGGGCTGCTTCCCTACCTTCAGGAAGCAAGGGTAAGGCTCGTGAAAAGACCACTACACATGCCTACAAATGCTTTTATGCCTCTCGCACACAAACTCCATCCACTTCTTTGGTTGTCAATTCTACTGAAAACTTTTGCGTCCACAATTACAAGCTATTTGGGTAGCTTCCACTAGCCCAGGAGTTTGTAATAACTTGAGTGGACAACATCAATCACTAGAGGTAATCCTGTCTCATTCTTAGCATAGTTCAATCGTGTCTGCTCACTAACAAGCATCCAGAGTTTATCCAGATTCACTGTGGATTCGTTCAAGCGTAATTCGTATGTCCTAGAGTATAAACAGCACGCTTCTCCAGATGTTTTGATGCAGATCTGGGTTCAAAGGCTGCCTGGAAACATGCTTATATGTGAGAAAGTTCTGGGTGATCGACAGGTGAAATACATGAACCGATGTTACACAGGGCTGTCATGCAAGGGAATCAAATGGAGGATAAACACCTTCCATGTTACCTGTTGGATTTGGGGAAGACTGGCCTTCAACAAGTTTCATTTTCCACAGAAAGAATGGCTTGTTCTGGAACTTGTCACTGAAAGAAGAAGTTGTACAGTCCCTGGGAAGGGTAGGCCTTAAATGCAATTAAACAAGTTGTTTCAGTATCAAGTGCTACGAAGTTGCCCCCATCTTTTTGCATCAGATTTTAAAAATTTCTGCAAATCAAGTGCAGATAAATTTGCTGACACAGGACAAACCACGGCTCTGTGTCGGAAGGGAATTTTTTTAAAAGGGCAGACCTGCCACGTTGCAAGCAGATGGCATTTCTCTCAGAGGTTTATATTTTGGTAACTTCCAAGAGCTGGCATCTGTGACGTTGGTCAGCCAGGAATGTGCCTGTGTATACTTTTCAAGCTGCTAATCTGTGCTCTGGGGAGCAACCGCCCTATTCCTTCAAAGGAGCTAAAATTGGAGGGAAAGAAAACCCCAAATCCTGCTGTATATTTAAGATAAAATGAAGCTTAATTATACAGCCATTTGGGTGAGCAATTTGAGACCCCAAACTGCTACATAAATTTCTAAGGGAGCAGAGATAGTTAACTATGCCTGAATGCTTGCAGATGGCCTGAAGATTTCGGTTTCCTTCCGCACACCCCAGGCGAATATAAGGAGATGATTACAATGCTTATGCTCCATGGCTGGGACAGAGGGGGCACCCTTTGAAATTTGGGGTATGTGAGAGGTGCCTCCTTGATCCAGTCTACAAGCTGCCCCTTATTCCTCTTGTTGGTTGATCAAGCATCTCTTTGAGATGTTGTTATTTTTCATAGTATTTTGATGGTTGCTGGTTGTGTTTTTTATCTTGCCATTTATGTCTCTTAGAGTTCTCTGTGTTTTGTGTTTGTTTACCTGTTTTATTTGACATCTGTTATTGAGTTTTTATCTTGACACAAACGTCCCAGAATAGTGCATTGCAAAATATGTACAATTCCTATCACTTAGGAAGGCTAACCAACCAACCAACCAACCAACCAATCAACCAACCAACCAACCAACCAACCAACCAACCAACCAACCAACCAAACAAACAAACAAACAAACAAACAAACAAACAACCATTCACCACACAGTCACTTTATTGCAGCCTCCCCCATACTGTGGGCAACGCTGTTCCATCACTCAGGCCAATGAGATTTGGAGGGGTATCCTTTGCCCACCTCTGCCTTCAAGATACCTCTTCCACCCCATTGCCTTCTGACCGCCTCATTTTTAAAATAAATTCAGAGGAGCAAAGGGGAGCTAGCAAAATAATATTTTTAGATGTACAAAAGGAAAAGTGATAGAATATTGCTTGCTGTGTCTAATTTTAGCCGAAAGTGAATAGAGCATCCAGGGTGAGGGGGAGAATGAGGACAAATTGAACAAGAGTTGTTATGAGTACTGATCATCCAGGCAAATTTGTTGTGTTGTTCTGAGGTCAAGATGATCTTTTTAAAAAGAAGAAGGAGAAAGCATTACCTGGAAACGTAACAGGATTATGTGGCATAGAAATGTATTCCTAGTTCTATCTTAGAATGCAGCGTTGTCCTATTTTCATCTTTGTGGCCCTCTCGGTTTTTGTATCTGAATGCACATGTTAGTTCTCGTCTTACTTGAGTCACATGTTAATTACGATTGATTAATAATTCACATAGTTCTTTGGCTTTGTTGAAGGCTTTGTGATCTTCCTGTTGCTTGAGTCAGTCTACATGTAGCAGAGTTATGGAGGTAGAAGAATACAAAGTGGAACAAAGCATTAATAAATCAGCAGAGATGGAAGTGCAGGAGTAAAGAAGACAACTTAAGTAATGTTGAATCAAAATTTGTCAGAAATATTCTTGTGATGAACCAACAAGATGGTTAAGGGGCATTCATATTCCCACTGATAAGATTAATTCATTTCCCCTCCCACAACAGTGCTTCCTCAGGAATCAACACCAAAGCAATCAGACCTGATAATTAAACCCATGTTCACCTTTCACTGGCCAATCACAAAACTAGACCTATTCAAATGCAAGATGTAGGAACAGAGAAAATCATGTATGTTGACAAACATGCATCCTTCCCTGCTTAAAGAATTACTTCTAAAAATGCGCTCAATGTATAATCCTTAGCTTAGTCATGACTAATTTAGGTTTTTCGACCTCAGTGGGTCTCTTCAAATTCCAACTATGTCTGGACCGTCCCCACTGGCTCACTTTTTCCTTGAATCATTGCAGGTGTCTAGCTTTCTGTTCAGAAAGAAAACTCCCAGGTAGCACCAGAGCAGGTACAGGAGGCCTAGCTAAGACCCAAAGCCTTCCAGTTGTGCCTTTTCTCCCAGGTAAGCCACATTTAGGTGCTGTAAGGTGTGTAAGTCAGGTAGAACCTCTAGAGCAGGCAATTACGAGATTTGTAATTGATGAAATCTGAAAATCCCATCCCCACCACCCACAGTGTCTGGCCTGCATGTTGCTTGCAGTAAAGCTATTTTTTTCTAATACAGTATGTTGGGAGCACCGAAGCATTGTCTCCAAAGTTTGTAAAAGAAATTTGCCTTGCTGGATGAAGTCCGCATTGATCTAGTCCAGAATTCTCTGGTCAATGGGAAATGAAAAGACCAAAGCTGTTATATTTTCTTGGTTGCTAATGTCCAGACTCCTCTTGGGTTTGTCCACCATAAACTTCCACAATTCATCTTACACATGTGGTATTTCATACTAGGATTCCGATTGAATATAACATCCTGCCTTCACACTTAAACATTCAATTGCTACTTAAAACAAATAAATATAAACAAAACATTGAAATGACAGACAGACAGACTTTGAGGTTCTGTATATCCTCTTCGCATAGGGACTGTGCTAATCTTTTCTGGAGCACCATAAATTGAGCACATGTGCTACTAAAAGCAAACATATCACTCTATGGAAGAGAGTTTGAATGTTTAGAAAGTGGCTAAAATTACAAAGAGTTGGTTTCTTTAATTTTCTCAAACTAGTACTTTGTGTGGTTTCTTCTGTAGAGTTGATTCTTATGAAAGGAGAGTGAGAGAGAGTGAGAGTATGATAGTGGCAGTCCAAAGAGCTTAGCTGGCACAATATTTAGGTAGACGTTTCCCGCATAGCCGTCACCATCTTGGGAGGCCCTTGATATCTAATCAGCAAATTGTAACTCTAGAATTAAGACCCATTACTGCACTTCCTTCCAGAGAGGAGAATAAAAATTATATGAACAGGGTAAAATTACCAAACATTTTGGCTTTGGCATGTTACTGAAAGACAAAAAGAAAGTTATCTCTATGATACGAAATAGTATTTGTTACATTTATGTTTTTTCCCCTGTGGAGAGATAAGACAAAATTGAAAAAGAGATAAGTGTCATTCATTCATTCATTCATTCATTCATTCATTCATTCATTCATTCATTCATTCATTCATTCATTCATTCCGTCCGTCCGTCCGTCCGTCCGTCCGTCCGTCCGTCCGTCCGTCCGTCCGTCTATCTATCTATCTATCTATCTATCTATCTATCTATCTATCTATCTATCTATCTATCTATCTATCTATCTATCTATCTATCTATCTATCAATCAATCAATCAATCAATCAATCTATCTATCTATCTATCTATCTATCTATCTATCTATCTATCTATCTATCTATCTATCTATCTATCTATCTATCTATCTATCTATCTATCTATCTATCTATCTTATTTGTGATGGAGTTTTCAAGAAAAATGCTCTAAAATTGAGGATGCTGTTCAGAGGTGGCTGATCACAGTGGGGCAGAAAATCCACCGTGGGCTTTAATTCAGCTTATAAGAGCTCTCTAAGGTGCCGAACCCTATTGCTCCATATTGGTTTCGCATCTTGAATAAATCCTGTAAAGGTCAGTCTAAAATGCAGTGCGGATTCAACACCGCTCACATCAGAGCCACCAGCTTACCTGGCCGTGCTGCTGTTGTCTGTTTACTGTTTCAAGAAAGGGCCACCTACGGCCAACTTGCATCTCGGATCCCAGCCTCTGGGACTGCAAACCACAAGACACATGTGCTGCTCTGAACAAGCAAGTGGAACACGGACATGCTTCTTTTCTGCAAAGCATCCAGACAACCCCCCCCCCCCCCAAATTCCATATTGAGAAAAGTTCGGAATGTTGTGCCCTGAATAAATTATGTCGCTCAAGCCCATTTGCATTGCAGAATTTCCCAGATACTTTGCATAATTCACGCTGCAATTTTTTGCAATTTTGCATAATTTATCCTGGTTTCACTTGGGAATGGCACAAGGTACATCAGACTGACTTGAAAAACGGGTAAGGGGATCTCAGCCGGTCGATGCTTCTGCTGCTGCATTTGGGGCTAGAAAGAACGCTTGAGCAGTGTTGTTAACGACAATTCAATTCCGGGAGATAATATGAAGGACCAGTTAGGGTGCGTGAAGCTTACAAGACTCTGGATCACATTGTGGAAAGGCAGTGTTTTCCTTTATGAACCTGCTTTGACTTCAGGATCCTCACCAGAGAGTCTTTGGTTTCAGGTTCAAAGAAAATGTTGGTGGAATAAAGGAAAGAGTCTTTTCAGAGGACATTCCTGGGCTCTGGAACTCTGTTGAGAAGGGCCAGCTTAGCTACCTTTTTAACAGCGAAGGTTATACATAGCATAGTCTCTGGATCCCTCTTGTAGACAGTTCTTCTAACTTCACCGTTAAAAATTTATATTTGGGGAGCATTGTTCCTTTAATACTTTTAATAGTTTCAGACTGTGGATAAGTGAATCAGTGGATACCTGGTTCCATGGATAAGGGGATCCTACTGTACTAGGAAGGTACTGTACTATCATGCAATTCCCAGCCAACGAAACCACCCTGGTGGCTATGGGGGCAGAGGGGTTTGGGTGCTGTTGCAGTCCCAAAAGGAAAGTCACTAAACTATGGCACGGGACTTCATATTTTTATTTTATTTTGGCATGTAAACTGACTTGCACTGAGTGCAAATCATTTCAGCATAGAGAGTGATGGAAGAAACTCATCCGGCTCTCATATCTCTGTCTGCCTCCAACTTTGTTCTCTTCTTCTCCACCCAGGGATGAGGTGGGTGGAAGAGATAAAGCTGGTTATCTACCTGACCATGGCGATAACTAGTTCTTGCGCAATCTCCCTCCCTAGTGCCCCACCTCCCTTCTGGGTGGAGCTTCTGGGCAGGGGCAAGTTGCCTTTGGAACTCCTGTAGACAAGATTAGGACTGCCATCTGTTCAGAGTAGGACCTGAGATGGGAGTTTCCCTCCCTCATTAGAAAATAATTGTGGTGTCTAAAGACCAGCTCCTTTCTTTGCTTGACAAATCAAAAGCTCCTGTGTGTTTTCATGTATATCTGCACATCTTGGAGAATTTGGGAACTCGCTGTGCTTTTTCAGACGACAACTCCTAGGCTATCCCAGGCTTTATGACTGCTGTCTATGTGGTTTGGGGGATTCTGGGAATTTTAGTCTAAAAAGGTGACTTCCCCAAAGGCCTGCAAAATTGTCTTTACGCCATTTTAGCGTTGCATTGATAATTTCATTCATGGGCATATGGGGTCATTTTTGTGATAAAATGCAGTGTCTGACTTTAATCCCTTTAATTTGTTTCTCTTGCCACACTAAAAGTCTTCAGTCGCCTGAACTGTGAAATCTCTCTTCCCCAAAGGCATTTTATTCCATGTGAACATCTCCAATTGTGTGTTGTTTTGTGATTCTTTTTTTCCTTGTGGCTTTAAATACATTGGGCTCTTGCTGCTTTGTGTATTCTAAACACAAGGGCCCCATAGCTGGAACAAAGCTCACCTTGATGAGAAATTTTGGGGTAAGGGGATCCACGATCCAGATCACAGGCCAGCCATACACTCCCATGTTTTATTCTGGGAATCTGTAGGCGGATGTGGTGATGAACAGGCTGTAGAAGCAAATAAAAACAATGAATGATCTTGACAGTTTAATCAGTAGCAAACAAAACAGGACCCACATCATATATCAAATTTCATTGAATTGTGGTAATAAAACAAACCAATTACCAATTATCCAGTGCTTCATTTACATCGTTTATATCTGATTATGCTGTGATTTCGGTCCAGGATCAGATATGAAATATTAATCTCAAGACCGATAATCAGATAATTGGATGCACAGTCCTGTCATGTCGGTGGATCCTGGAGACCTGTTCTTGGAATGGAGCTGGTGGAAATTTCTGGTTACTGTGAACTTTGAAATTCCTCAAACGTTAGGAACTATCAGCAACGTTGTCTCTTAGGCTGTGTTGACAAATGATGGGGAAAATATTCCAGAACTTGGACAGCTTGATTCACGTTATTTCCCATTGACCATGTGACACACAAGTCAATGTGAATCAGCCTGGAGTTTCCCCACCCCACCCCACCCCACTCTGTAGTTTTTCTCCTCTGCTGCTGGGACTCCTACTTTATTCAAACAGAATGCAGTCACATTGTTTCAGGCAGTCTGATTGTTAGAGCCAATATGGGAGGGGTTTGTAGCCACTGTATTTGAAGCTACTTCATCTGATGAGAGCAATGAGAGAGGTAAGGCAGTGGAGAAACTGGCTGCCATTTGAATCCTCTGCTCCACAAATCTAATGCCTGGGTCTTGTCTCACTTCCCTTCCCCCCCTCCTTCCTTTTAAAGATTTTCTAATCTACCACTGGGGCAGCCAGATGATCAAAAGGTAGGGTGAAGAGTGGAGGAAGTTATCCATTTTCCTTGTTTCCAGCTTGTTCAGGTGGCTCTTCTCTAACTACGCCTTCTGCAAATCTGGACAGCCAGAGCCAAGCAGAACTACCTTAACAAGCTGTAAACAAGGCTTTTGGACAGCAATTTTATTCCCTCCTTTTGCTGACTCTTGTGTCATGGGTGAAGCAAATTAACTTGGAGAAAACTGGCTTCCTAGGTGTGACTTCACAGCAGATCTATTTGTATTTTCCCCGCTATTTAGTCACACTCTTAAATAACCCAAATGTATGCCACCACCATCCAAGCAAGTCTGACACATGTCTCTCTCTGCATCACTCTACATATCAGACCAAAGGCTAACAATGTTGACATCAATAATATTTCATGCTTTCCGTGCACATCTGCTTGATTCATAGCTGATCAGTGAAAAGGAGGGATTTTGGACTATATGAAACATAGTAATTTTGGTTATAGAATCCAGCCTGCATGTTTCGGAAGATGTCAGATAGTGAACGATGTTTGAATGATGCCAGAAATTCCAAAGACATTTCCACACACATATATAAAATTAGTGCTGATTAATGATATTTCTAGAGTGGCTACTTATTCATCACCAGAAAAGGAGGACAAAAGGAAACACTGATCTGTCGAAAACGGTAAATGCTAATTCATGCATATAGATGTAAACAGAGAAATGATTTTCATAGTTCAAACAAAACGGCAGTGCGCCTTTAGTGGATTGGGAAGACAGCGACCAGGTGACATATGTGCTGCTGCTGAGTCTGCTCTCCAGCCCCCATTGTGGATGGACAACTTTAAGGTCCTTCATCTCCCCCCTTATGGCTCCTTCCTCTTTAATTTTGATGGGGCAGCCGCTCAAAAGGGTGCTGGGTTATCCATTGTAAAAACCCTAGGCGTTCTTCCCAAGAAACATTTGACCTGAAGCTTCATAAGAGAGTTGAGATTTCTGCTCTTCCACTGACACGACATCTCACTATAACAAGAACTGAGTTGTCTGGGAAAAGATCAAGACTATCAGATTTACGTTTGGACTGTATATGTGTTCTGTGCATTGAACGTGGTGCTATGCAATTTCCTTAGCACACTTCCTTCGTATTCCAGAGCTGCCATCTTGTTCTAGCCCATGGCCTTCTTTTAAAAGAATAGCTATTACTAAATATTTGTAACTCAGGGAGGTGTAATGGATAGAGTCATGGACTACAACCCTGGAGACCGGGGTTCGAATCCTCACTCAGTCGTGGAAAATCACTGAGGATGTGGAACTAAGAAAACCACTCCTTAAATATCTCCCTTACCTTGAAAGCCCAACTTGAGAGCACTTAACAAGAACATTATATATATATGAGTAAAATGATTCTGCAACAATGCAGACATTCTTATTTTTCTACCACTGTCAATATCAACATGGTTGTGTGAGAGAGAGAGGGGATGGAGAGAAAACATCTGTCTATATTTAGCATAAGAATTACACACAGAAGCAGATCTGATTGTAGAAAACAATCCAGAAATAGGAACATGGAGGGAGGGGGATACGCAAAAGGCTTTGTGGCGCCGTAATGTCATCACAGCTAATTTGATTGAGCAGAGGAGGCTAATTCTTAATAATGAATATGTCTGTTCAGAGAACGAGAAGTCGCAGGCTCTCCTCAGTCAAGCAAAAGATGACGATGAAGATCTTGACCAATGTCCACCTCTGAGGGGAGCAGGGGGAAGAAGTCTCTGTAGGCTTTGCTTCTTATTGTCCTAATCTATCTCTCGGTCAAGTCACCAGGTTTCGCCTCTTAGTCTGCAGCTGCAAATCAAGTTGGCATAATTGCCGCCATTCACTCGGAGGCTGTCATCTTTATGCAAGCCAAGGTCTCCCTGGGTAAGTGGCCATTGTGCCTGCCGTCATGGAAACGAGCGCCAGACGGGGAGATCAAAGGAAGGCGGTTTCGCTGCGGTTCATACGCCTTAAACGCACAGGTTAGACATGCATCGGGAAGAAGCTACAAAGGATTTTCTGGAGTGGGTGCCTCCTTGTGCCTTTTCATTTTCCTTGGAAATTCTGTCCAAAAGTTCATGGACACTGGACACCCATCTTGAATCCTGGCTTTTAGGTAGGGCCTGCTTAGAATAAGCTGTTTATAGTATCAGCAATATACAGTATTTCCTGGTTTGTGCTGATATTAATATCCTGAACGGTTTAGGCCTGGAGCACAATTTGAGGTAGGTACGCCTCGGGGCGACAGCTCTCTCGGGCTGCTAGCCAGCACCATCAGTGCCCATTTCTGGCTGGGGGATTCTGGGAGTTGTAGTCCAAAAGATAACTCTATCAAGCTGCGGGCCAAGATAGCCCAAGAACCCCCTCATCGGTGTAAAACTGAGAGCAGACCTAACTCTCCACAAGGCACTGATCTTGGGAAAAATCCATTTCTTTCCCTTCGGGGCCGAAAGGATTGCAGTTGTGTTCAGAGTGAACAGGAAAGCCCGCAGAAGGAAATCAGAGGATGCCGTCATCATCCTTGCTCACCAGTTTAGAAGCTTTGATCCTTCCTAGACCACTGCACAGCACCCACTCTACTGCCCTGCAGTTTCTTTATCTGCGTTGAGAAGCAAAGTTCTGGGACCCAACTCTATGCTACGGATAGCCCATCTGGAGTTCTTTAAGTGCTGAGAATGTCTGATTGTCACAGCAGGAGCTTCTCATACTTCCCACTGTTAGCAGAGTAGCGTTCTTTGTTTTGTGATCAGAAAGTAAAGAAAAACATCTTTTGCAAGTATAATTATTCAGTCATGAAGTTCTACCAGAGTCACGTCTCTGCAACACTGGCAGATTTCTGCTTCTATCGATAAACTGTTGATCACGAGCATTCCCTGCTTGGAAAAGCCAACTTTCCCCAGTTCTGAAGTTTTTGCTCAGTAGTGCAATATTCGTACTGAGCTACTGAGAGAATTTGTCAAAAAAATATTAAAAAATAGATCAAATGGCCAAAATACTCATGCCCTTCCCTTTTCTTTCCTCACACTCCTTGGGGAATGACAAGTACACCAAGAACCCAAGTCCCAGTTCAACACTCTGCCCACTACACCACGCTAACGTCTGTCGCTTGGGAGAACATTTGGTTCCCTGCTCTGCGCTGATCGACCCTGACGTGAGGAAAGTCTTCTTCTTGGTAGTGGATTTAATCCATTTGGGGGCATGACTATTGATTTTGCAGTCCATTGTTATATTATCTCTGTTCTGTTGACCATAAATCATTTTAGCCTCCTAATATAGTCACAGCTCTGGAAATTCTGTGCTCAAATCCAATGGATTTTTCTCCTAGCCAAAGCTCTTAGCTCTTTCTATGATTAATTAATGTTTGTAGAGGGATGCATATCAGGACTCCTCCTTATGTTCCCCCACCTTTAACAGAATGTAAAAAGAAAGTGCTAACTCCATTTTGCCAATTGGATTTAGCTGAAAACTACTCTCTCCCTCCCTCTGCCTCTCTCTCCCTCTCCCTCTCTCTCTAGCAACTCAATCTTTCTACTACCTGCCCACCTATCTAAAACCTTGATCTATCAATCTGCCTATCTACACATGCATACATACATATCCCTGAACATAATAGCCACGTTGACATTGGTTGCCCCCTGGCACAAAACTGTCAGGTGAAGAATGAGTGTTTTTCACCTGTTGTATAAAGAGACACCATCCTGTGTCTTAATTGTCAGGTGAAGGATTATCAATTAACAGAAGCATTCTATTTAATCCTCATTAAAAAAAATTTTTTTTTGAAACCATGCTTTTCCTTAGATTTCATGGCCAAGAAAAGTCTGGTGCAATTTAAATGCTGTCAACTCATAATTATGTATTGGGTCTATAGGATACTGTTTATTAATATATTATGCCTATACAGTGGTGCCTCGCAAAACGAACATCTCGTGGGACGAAAAACCCGCAAGACGATTGGTCTTTGCGATCGCTATGGTGCCTCGCAAGATGGCTTCTTCTATGGCCGTGCTTCACAAGGCGGTTCCCCCCCTGAGACCGATGCCTCAGAAGACGAAAAAATTTCATTCGTCTTGCGAGGTTCCCATAGGAATGCATTGCAATGCATTCCTATGGGAAACTGCTTTTCGCAATACGATTTTTTGTGTAAGACAGCGCTACTCGCGGAATGAATTACATTTGTCTTGCGAGGGACCACTCTATTTATCACCTGACATGCCTCTTTGTCGGTGGGGTTTATGGTCCTCTCCCTTCTTGCTGTATCCTCAAAACAGCTCTGTGAGGCAGGTCGGGCTTAAAGAGAAAGTGATCGGCCCAAGGAGACCCTGTGTGTTTCATCGCTTTCTGGAGAACCAAATCTGGTTCTGTCAACTCCTAACTGATACACCACTCTTCACATCGATCTCAGCAGTTGTTACATACAAGCTGATGGTGATGTGTGTTTCCACATCTCTGGGAGTGACTGGGCATTCCCACGTATGGGGATCAGCCATGACTATTTTTTTTGGGGGGGGGGAAATAAAACATGTTTGATTTCCCCCAACCCACCCAAATGTCCTGAGCTTCCCATTTTATCGTGGGGAAGCCCCTAGAGGTCATGGAGTTGGTAGAAGGTCCCTAATTTCAAAAAAGAAAAAGAAAAAAAAGCCGCCACCAAAGTCAGCCTAACAGCAGCATTTTACTGAAATGCAACACTTCCCATCCATCCTTTGGCTTCCAATGGCTTCCCTATGAGAAAGAGGATCCCACAGGAGCCTCAGGATCTCTGCGGGGGCAGGGGGAGAGGGGTCAAAAATATTTTTTTTCCAAAAATCACTGATGGTAAGGAAATGGCCTAGTTATGCAAACAGGATTCAAGACTCTTTCATAGGGATGTGCACTGGGCACCCAACCCAGTCTTTGCCCAAATAATAGCATAAAAATTGGAGCCTGATCTGTCTTGTGTCCCTTTTTAGACACTTTCACCCAATCCTCATCCACATCCTTTTTGTGTGTTTCTACATCTCTGGTGGTCAGGGGAAAACATTCCCATAAATGGGGAACCACAAAGAACTATGATGTTTCAGCATTCAGTTAAATATGGTGCATGGCTTTAGCAGAATAAGCCTGATTGTTAATCACAGGTTCAAATGACTTTTTACCAGCAAAAAGAAAGAAAGAAAGAAAGAAAGAAAGAAAAGGACTTCAGTGGGAAGAAAAGTTTTCTAATTGAAAAAGAAATGTAAATATAATCTTGGGGGAAGTGTAGGCATATTGGGGGGGATGTCTGTCCTAATTGACCTAGAAAGCCATCAAAATGCCCTTAGAAGGTTGCAGGAACAGCATGGATTACATGTTGTCTGTCCCTACTTTTTAAGCATCGTCAAACTTTTTAAAATGATTTTTAAAAAGGGGCAATGACCTTCCAGGATGGACTGGTGTGAGGCAACTGGTATAACCTGTAGTATCTGGGGAAAGTGCCTCTCTCTAGATCTCCTGGGGTTGCCCACCTGTGTCCTAAAGCACAGCTCATCCTAAGCCCTTGTTGCTTTGAGCTAGGTTAGCATAGTTAACGAGCTAGCACAGTTTCGCATGGAAACAAGAAGTCCTCTCAAGGAAGTGGAACCACCTGAGCCTGGTCGTTCACACACACAACCCTTAACTGCAGCTTGGCGTTCCGTGTGAACCAAGCTAAAGGATTTGCGACAGACGTGAGATTAGAACCTGGGCCTTCACTTCCCATCTGGTAGCTCACTTTCCAAGCCACTACTCACAGAAACACCAGCTTGTCTAAAGAGTGTGAGGTTTGGAAAAAAAAGAACGTTATTTGTTGCAATTTGTCTTCTTGCTTTTCCATTATACACCCATGACGCATCGCGCGCCCCCCCTTGCAAATCTTCAACACATTTGTTTCCCTTCAGATTGAATTTTAGCTGCCTAACATACCACTGGGGAACTTCTAGTCAAGGCACCATCAAACAACGTCCTCCCTTTCTTCAGCAGACGTTTCATGTGCCGGTTTGTCCTTACAGGCTGCGCTGAAGGTCATTCCTCCCAGATCGGGTGCTGCTTAAATAGATTTCCCTCAACCTTTCCATCTACAACGGGAGTGATTCAGATTAGAGGGCTTCATAATATTATTTTCTCCCTTCCCCTTCAGAGTCCAGAGATACAGGGAGGACTCTAATCTACATTAATAATTACAAGGACCAAAGCTTAGTTGTGAGCTGTTTTGGCTTAAAGAAGGCGATTTTTTTAAATAAAAAAAAGCTAAGAGTGAAAGGAGATCAGTGGAACATGCTAATCATGGGCTCCCACCTGCCGAGATAAAATCAGACGCGATCTCATTGGATTTGGCTGTGGGCAGTTTCTCAACAAGCCTTTTAGGACAAGATAAAGGAAACACATTTTTTCAATAGGTGATGCAGTGCATCAGCGATGGTCTTGCTACAGTCTAAAAAATTAATCTACTTCCCCTGCCTCTCTGTCAAAGTGCAGAGGCATTGTGCAGTTTGCCAGTATTGTGAAGTGGCTCGCTTATTCATTTGTTATTATTTATTTATATGGTTTCCATGCCCCTTTTCTTGCCCTAAGGGACCCAGCTCACAACAATTAAAATGACAGTAAGTTTAAAAGACCTTACAAAATATATTTTACAAAACATTAAACTTTAATCAAGATGAAACCCATGATTAAAAACCATTTAAAATATTTTTAAATGGTTTTAAAACACACATATTAAAATATCTAAATTAATAGAGTGATTCCTAGACTCCCACTATGCACTTAGACGTCTGCCCCTCTGGGTGCTTTTATAAGCCAGGAAGGGCAAGGGTCCTGCACACACGTGGTGGCTTTCACCTCTCCAAAGATCCTGCCCACATGCTTAGGCTGCACCAACTGAAATGTGCCCATTATAATGGGACAAGCAGGGGTCCAAGTTACATCAACAAGACCTGTGCGAGCTACAACATCTCAGCCAGAATGAATTTGAGTGACTCTTTCTGCAAAGTGCTGTGCATTTCATAATGTTGGAAATTCCATTTGGAAGGAGCCAGGTCGCCTGAGCTCTGACATGCCATGTGGATGCAAGGATCACACCAAATAGCATCTCACACTTCTAACAACCCTGGCCAACCCTGTTTAGTCTGCACCAACCTGCCTCTCGTGGAGCCTTGGGGTTAAACTGCAGTACCGCAGCTAAAACTCTGCTCACAACCTGGTCCAATCCCATGTAGCTGACTCGAGGTTCACTCATCCTTCCATCCTACTGAGGTCAGTAACTTGAGTACCAAGCTTGCTGGGGGGAAGGGGCAATGTGTACCCTACATAATTAATTGTAAGCCATCCAGAGAGTTGCTTTAAGTGCTACAGGGAGGTATATAAGGAACATGCTTTGTTTTTTGTTTTGCTCTGAAAGAAGCTGGGCAGACAAGCTCTTAGGGCTTCAAAGTTCTCCATGTGGGCTCCAAAATCACCTCCTATCCAGCTGTAGGCTTGAGCAGGACTTGCTTCATTCTAGCAAGCTTGCTATGTCTCCAGATCATCAGCAACAACAGAGAGCCCCAGCCTTGGGTCCCCAGATATTTGCGGACTGCAACTTCCAGAAATCCTGGCCAACACAGGAGAACATCTGCAGACCAAAGCTTGGGAACCATTTAGCTAGAAACTGTTCCAAACAAGATGCATTTCATTTTTATGGATGAGAACAGTCTATTCACAGAGGGAATGTTTAAAAGCCATCAAAGGAAACTTCCTAATCATTTTTCTCCCTGTCTCTTTTTTTTTTTAGAAGAAGAGGAAGATGTCACTCAATCCATAAAGAGACAAGCAGGACTTCATTGAAAATATGGAAATATTCAGCAGGCCAGCATGTTGAAAGGAAAATGCCACTTTGTCATTTAGTAGGCTTGCCTGATGATATTGAACGAAAGCTACTTTGCTAATACCACGGCATAAGCCAAATAAAGAATGTGACATTTTGGAATTCAAAGAGCTTCAAAGCACTTGTTTAAACTTCCAGGAGAAATGCAGCTGTATCCAAGAGAACAATTCTGTGTAATCCAGGATTAAAGGGAATATTTCCCCTGATCTCTGTAAAGTAGAATGCTATGGAGCAGGACGGGGCGGGTGGAGAGGGGACACCAATCCAATATATCTCCCTTCGCGTAACCTTCAGAAAATAACTGGGGAGAAAGAGACGGGACTGGATCTAAAGTAGGGAAAAAAGTAAAAGGAAACCTGGAGGCATTTTTTTTTTGGACCATAAATATCATGAGTCTCCATTCTGGCATGGTGAGATATCAGGCCCCCATTCCCCTGTTGATTTTGCTGGCCATGAATTTGACCCAACTCCGGGAGGCAGTGGAAGACAGGAGGGTCTGGCGTGCTCTGGTCCATGGAGGTCACGAAGAGTCGGACAGGACTAAACAACAAGAAGAGGTTGATGCACTAGCATGGTGAGATATGAGGCCCCCATTCCTCTGTTCATTTTGCTGGGATTGGATAGAATTAATAGCTGGCTGGCGGGCTCAGTGATTTAGGTCTCTGGCTGCAGAGCCGAAGAATGGGAGTTTGATTCCTCACTTAGCCTTCAAGGAGAAGAGCCAGCCTGGGTGGCCTTGGGCAAGCTGCACAATCCCAGGAACCCCCACAAAGAAGGGAAGGGGAAATCACTTCTGATCATTCCCTACCTGGAAAAACCTGGAAAGGGATCACCAGAAGTCAGAATTGACTTGATGGTACATGATCATTCTTGTTATTCATGTTATTCATGTTATTTATTTATTTATTTATTTAATTATCGGATTTCTACACCACCCATCTAGATCAAAAGGTTTATGCTGGATGAATGATTAATTAATTAATCTAATTAAATAATTATTTTAATAACAATTGATTAAAGTAATTACATTAATTAATTAATTAATTAATTAATTAATTAATTAATTGTTTAATTAATTAATTAATTAATTAATTGTTTAATTGTTTAATTGTTTAATTAATTGTTTAGTTAATTGTTTAATTAATTAATTAATGTAGCCAATTAATTGATTGTGTAATTAAGTAATTAATTATGTAATTGATTGATTGATTGATTGATTGATTGATTAAACAATTAATTTAATTAATCAACTATTATGTAATTAATTAATTGTTATTGGATTAAAGCTCTGAGCATTTGCCAATGTGTTTTGTAGTAAATGCTGTGTGATTTTTGTAAAGAGCAGAGTTCAAAGAACCTTCCCCCCCCCCAGTGCCAAGAAGGAAGCTCACCAAGAAATTTTGCCGTGGGAAAAAAAAAATGTGGCTCCAGAATTTCATTTTCCACTCTCGGGAGCTTCAAACAGTGACAAACAAAACAAAAAGATAAATGGATGAAGGGAGAGACAGAACCGGAAGTACCTATTCAAGCCAGTTCCTGTTTTACTTCTTGCTTTCTTTTTAGCGAAATATTTTCGGGGAGGGGGCAGCCCACAGTTGGGCATCTTACCTTAACCAGGTAAATAGCTCAGAAGAGAGCAGAGACCATGCTGCCATGGGCAATTCTCCAGCTCACATGTCCCATCACGCTTTGTTCCTAAAACCTTACATTCTCTGACGAATGTCTCAAGAGTGAGTTATCAAGAGTGTAAGTGCAAGTTGATGAGTAAAAAAAAAAAAGGGGGCGGACTAATCTGGGGAGCTTGAAGCTATTCTGCCCCATGAATCCCTGCAACTTCTGCTGTGCCATTAAGAGGAATTTAACCAGGAAGTAAAAACTCTGCAACACTTCCCAGACCACCTCGCTTAGCTTCCCGGCAGAGTCAGCCCTGATGGAGAGGCATCTATGTTGCACCTGCTTGCCGTGGGGGCGATAAAAAGGGCCAACCTGTGAGGATGGCAACCAACACGCATGGGGTTAGCCCTGGGCCCCAATGAATGTGTGGGTCACCTTCAGGGCCCTCCAATTTTTTTTTATAATCTCACAGCCTTTTCCTACCTTGAATGTGAAGAAACGTGCACCGTTCGGTCAATTCTGATCAAACATAAATGTAAATTAAATTTTCCCTCGACAATGGACTTCAGCCTGGATTTTCCCATTGCCAGCCACGAGCGCATACCACATTAATTCATGGCGCTAGCGTGCCCGTTGCCTTCTTTTATGCAATTTATAAAGACATTTTTCCCCCTTCAAGGTTCTTCTTAGGGCTTTGAACATAATCCCAGTTCCCTTCTCCTATTGATTTCTGCTCTCTTTCTTTCCTGCTGTTTTGTGTGCCGTCAGGACTGCTGGAGAATTGATTGGGGGGGGGGGGTTGCTTGCGTTTATCTATCCTTGCCTGTCAGTCTTCTCCGAGGCCTCTCCAGTCCTAACTCTTTATGGCGGTGATAAGCCAGGGAGGTGACGCTGGCTGTCTCGCAGCATCTCCGGCCTGTACTCTTCCCCTCTGAATCCCTTGATAAGGCTTTGAAGCCCTCAGCATCCCACAAATCTAAAGCATCTCTAGTCCCTTCCTGCTTGGCAGGGGAGAGCCGCCTGTGTCTGCCTGGCGATGCTTCACCAAGGAGGATTGTCATGGGGACTAGAAAGATGATGAATATGACACGTTGCCAAGACAACCTTATTAAAAATCTCCTGCTGAGGAAAGAACACAGACGCAGACAGGAGGGTTTTGGGTTTTTTTTTTCCTTAATGAAGGATATGGTGGCCACTGCCTGCCTTCATTTTCTCCACATCTTGACCCGTGGTGACCTTGTAGTGGAATGACTCAACACGGAACTGTTGCACTACCCAAGCAAAACTTGGAAAAAAATTCTTTCCTCTCTTTAGTTCATGACTCCAGATATTCTGCAGTTAGTCCATGTTGGATTGGGGAGCTGTCGTCTCAGAAAGTTATTTTCTAAGTTCTGTATCCAGAGCTGTTTAAGAAGGATCCCCTTGAAGTCCTTTCGTGATGAGGACAACTTGGATGAAATATTAAACACCTGCCGTGATATAACACACAATAGCACACCATGGACATTACTCCACAATCTCTCCCTTCCTTTACATGTCTTTAGTCAGTGAGGAAACAACTGACACAGCTTCACGAGACGCAGAGCAGTGGATGATTAGATCTTCGGGCTGGGCTGAAGGAGATCCAGGCGCTCATCCCCACCTGGTCGGTCCGTGAAACTCCCTGGGGGACCTTCAGGCAGCCATCTCACAGGTTTGTCGTGAGGATAAAGGGAGGAGACCCACATGCCTTGCTCAAGTTCACTCAAGGAAAGATGGGCCCCCAAAGGAGGAAAGGGACAAAGGAAAGCTGCAGGGCATAGCTGATTCTGCTTGGTGAACCATCAAGTTAAGGCAGGGATGGGCAACGTGTGGTTCTCCAGATATTGTTTGACTGCAGGTCCCATCGTTGCTCGCTGTTGGCAAGGCTGGACAGGACAAATGGAGAGTCCAGGGAGCATGAGGTGGTTGCTCTGGGGAGCAAATTTTGCATGTCAGGAGAATGCAGCAAATGCATTTGCTTTTATGAGCTTGCCCCAATGTTAAGATTGTCCAGGGAGGGCTTTCTCTCCCAGGTACACTTGGTGGGGACACGAGAGAGGGCCTTCTCTGTCGCTGCTGTCAGACTTTGGAACTCCCTCCCACTGGAGGCCAGACTGGCCCCGTCTTTGCTGTCCTTCTGCAAGTAGGTAAAGACCTTTCTCTTCAGGCAGGAGGCTATAAAATGGCAGGTTTGTATCTCTGTTGCCTTTAAATCTGGTTCTGTAATGCTTTTACCTAACGTTTTACATCTAATGTAGAGAAGGGCACAAACTGCAGCTTCAGAGGTTCCTGCTGGTTCAGGTGCTCGGCCTTTCAAAGCCACGCCTCCTCTGTTTGGCACCCACTCAGGGGCAGTGCCTGGAGGAGGCAGGGCAGGGAAGCCGAACCAGCGGTTCATGCCTGTCTCCAATCTAACATTTATTTTATTCTTTGATAATGTTTTTAGTGTTTAATAATGTGTTGTTAATGATGCAAGCTGCCTTAGGTCCTTTTTTAAAAGGAGAAAAGCAGGTTAAAAACAAATTGACGGTTATATAATGCATTATTCTTGAGTTCTTTTGTTTCCAGGGAGGGAGAGAAGGGCTTGTTGAATTTTTCTTCTCATGTGCCGAACAGCTTGCCCAGTACACTGTGGCCTAAATTTGATTGCCAATTCCATGTAGAGTAGACCTACTGAGTAAAACAGTTCTGTCCACATGTTTCACCATTCAGCTTTTCATCCAAGAGGACTTGTTGCATTGAGACTAGCAATTGGGTCCAAACAAGTTTATTAACCCTGGTTCTAGGTAAAGAGGTAACCCTGGCTAAAGGTACAGAGGAAGCGGAGCTCAGCACTTTAAAGTAATGCCAACTCTTCTGAAGTACCCCCAAACTAAAGGCACTCTAAAGCTTGAGCCCTTTGAGTGAACAGGAGGATCCACCTGTTCTTCTTCATTATGGATGGCTTCCTGAGATTTTGTTACATTTATGCCCAAGATCAAACATATTTATTTAGTGACAGTATGATGGGATTGGTTCCAAGCCATGCCCCTGGAAAGTGAGGATATAGAAACCATAAATATCACATAGTCTCTGGTTCCCCCTAGTGGCCAGTGTTGCTAATACACCTTGGGAATGCATATTTCTGGGTTTTTTTAATTTAATATCTTCAGGAAGCGGGTAAGCAAAACCATGGCTATTGATCCCGTGGATACAGCAGATGTATTCCATTTCTATTCTGCCTTTTTCCCCAAGAAGAAGAGTCAAAGTCACTTTCAATAATAAAAAAAGAAGAAATACAAAAAATGAATAGAAGTGAATGTCAAAACGGCACACAGATTAAAGTACAACACTCCTCAAGGTCAACTTTTTCTTCTGCAACCAGCCAAAAACTTTACTGTTTCTTTTAGAGGAGGAGGAAAAAAGGTTGTGGTGGAGGAGAATGTTTTGTTTCAGTGGAAAACAGTTGAAACATTTCACACAGGGATTACAGGAGCTTAATATGATTAGAACATTTAAGAACATCAGACCTATCAGGGTCTTGGGTTTCTGAGACTAATTTCCTGCATTCCATTTGACAAAACAATTTCATGGACAAGCCGGAATTTCTCCACTTGTGCTTTATACTATTAGAACTTGACAACAATGCTGAAATATGAAGGTGCAAGGCATACGTTTGCACCCAATTTTGGTTTCTGTATTTCTTTAGGCACTGAATTGCCACATCTTTCAGTTCTCTGAAGTGTGGCAAGAAACTACAGATGCCGCTCATGCCCATTCTTACGACATTGTGGTGGAGCAAACAACATTGGTGTGATTCCTGCCTATGTCAGGAGCTTTGGAGGAACATGCATCATATGTGGAAATATGTTAGAGCACATGCTCTGCATACAGAAGGTGCCGGGGATCAATCTATGCTGACTCCAGAGAGAAAGCCCCCTCAGTCTGAAACCCTGAACATGCAGTGCCAGTGCTAAGGTAGAGCCAGGACTTACAGGATTAAAGCATCAGGATGTTGTGATGGAAGCATGATGACGTGGACCATGTCTCTCACTCATCCTGGTTCCTTCAGACCTCAATGTTATAGGGCAGTGAGTTTTCCTCATAAGTGTGTATTATTGCAAACTGTCCTGGTTGCAATACAAAGCATTTTGGTTCTGTTCGTAATGATAATTGGCCAACAGATCCATTGTGACTTTATGGAGACCCCATTTTTCAGGGTTTGCCAGTAGAGAATACTCAGCAGTGCTTCTCCGTTCCTTTCTTTAGGGGCCCTCTGTCTGGGTCCACCATGCAGGATGGCCAAAGCTACACAGGCTGGCTTTACTCACAGGAGGCACAGCGGGGAATCAAACCCTCAATCTCTGGCTCTGGAGCCAGAGATCTAAACTACTGAGCTATCTGGCCACCTGGATCAGCTTGTACTTGAGGGCTAAAGTCTTTTTGAAGAAAACTGACTGTATAACAGTGCGGTTTCTACACTCCCAGGCTGCCCACTGTACACCTGGGTCAACAATCAATTGTACAATCTATAGAAGACTGGAACTGGATGAGCAGCCCAGGAAATAATAACGTTTTCCTTGCCTGATTGCTCTTATGCATTCGTTTGTCTGTTTGTTCGTTCAGGATATTTATACTCTGCTCTGTATCCTCAGATCTCAGGGCAGACGGCAGTAATCGAAACAATAGGAAACAGCTCAATATTTAATCAGTTAATACTATTTTTTTAAAAAAAATTAAAAACCACCACCAACAGCAAAGAAGCCTCCACAGCCTATTAAAGCCATGATCCATAACTACCAGAGTCTTTGATGAATAGTTGTGTTTCAACTTGAAGTTGAGGCTCCAGTACTTTGGCCACCTCATGAGAAGATAAGACTCCTTGGAAAAGACCATGATGTTGGGAAAGTGTGACGGCAAGAGGGGAAGGGGACGACCGAGGATGAGATGGTTGGACAGGGTCATCGAAGCGACCAACAGGAATTTGACCCAACTCCAAGAGGCAGTGGAAGACAGGAGGGCCTGGCATGCTCTGGTCCATGGGGTCACGAAGAGTTGGACATGACTGAACAACTAAACAACAACAACTTGGCACTGAAATAAAGTTTGTGTTGGTCCCAGTTGGGCCTCTAAGGAGAGAAAACTCCACAACTGAGGTGGAGCACAGCGGAGCAATACCCGCCCCAGAAGATCATAGTGATTGGGCAGTTAAAACCTATTAGCTTTATAAAAGGCACGCTGCTGGCAGAGATGAAAACTGCTAGAACTTGCTTATTGACACGGATCATTTATGCGCAACATGTGGAACTGGGGTGAGATGCAGTCTGCAAAAGAGCTATAATTAGCTAACTTTGTGCCTTGAAGCGAGAATATGGAATTGCAACCTCTGCGCTCTTTAAACAAGCAAATGAGCAAAATAAGAAGAAACAAGAATAATAACAACACAGCTTTTTTTCTGCGCCTAACAACTGCATACACAATCATTGAATACATAAGCAAACTGACATTTAAAGAACTATTTAAAACCCACGGTCAGTTTATTTAAATCTTATGTTTTTTTTCCACCATAAAAAGTATGATATTGGGAATGATCTTTTGGAAAAGATAAGCATTAGACAAAATGTATTTGTTTTTCCTTTCAAAGTCTGTTTAGCGCCGGGCAACAGAGAAGGTGAATACTAGCCACCCAGCCGTAATGATTCGAATTGCTCCTAATGGTTTCTGCTTCGAGCCTTCTCTGAGGCCACAAAACAACCCCTGTTCCCCACAGAGAATGGGGAGAGCAGGAGGAGCGGGCAGCATGGGATCAAGAACATGCAGAGTCTGGTATGGAGTCAGAAACTGGGAAGGCTTGGTTCACTTTGGCATTTATGTAAGCCCTGATCTGTCATTTGGGACCAGGATAGCCTCACAGTGCTTACAGGGAAGGGGCTTTTTATTTATTTATTTATTTATTTATTTATTTATTTATTTATTTATTTATTTATTTATTTATTTATTTATTTATTTGTTCGTTTGTTCGTTCGTTCATTTGTTTGTTTGTTTGTTTGTTTATTTATTTATTTACCCTAACAAAGAAATCTGTCAGTAGTTCTATACTGAAAACCAGGTAACTCTCAACCTCTGTAGCTAAGGAGCAACACCAGAAGTTAATGTTACTTTTAGCTGATCACTTTTCTTCTTTTCATACAGAAAGCATCACACACGAAAAGAGCATGACATGATGACCAGCCAGTATCATCCACGAAACTCCCCCCGTAGCTTACAACATCAGCAGAGGACCCGCGAGAAGAACCGGATTGCCATACTTTAACTTAGAGGTGTGCTGATTTTTGTGTTTAGATTGGAAGTCTCAGAATTGCTGGGCAATTCCGGGTTTTGTAGCCCAGAATGACAAATCTGTACACTTCTACTTCAAATGCTTGTTAGAAGAGCAACATTTTGAATGCCACCCAAAACGAAGAAGAGAAACGGGGAAGGCTCATCACCAAGAGGAAATTCCACTTCGTGGTGCCACCAAGGAGAAACCTATGACCTTAAGACCTGCCAACCTAATGGACTGGTTGAAAAGAGAATCTTGGGGGCAAACCTCAAAGCTTGGGCAGTTTTATGGGGACTCACCAGCAACTAGCCCTTGAAGTAGCAAATCAAGGGTGAAAGCTGATGAAAAATTTACCCCTTCTCTGTTTTTGAACAGGAACTCCCTCAAATGGTGAATGGCATCTGATTGGCACAGCATGCCATTTCCTTCATCTACATACATCAGGCATTCAAGTGTGCTTGGCTCAGCCCTTGTGATCTGACGAAACATGGCTTCATTTGCCTGATGGCTGGGACAAGTTCATCTCAGGAATGTCCACTGTATCAAGGAAAATGGGTTCACTGCATGTGTGTTAATGTCTAGTTTGACCCTGAGCAATAAGTCCAGAGGTTCACCTGCCGACAGGGCGGCACAGACTATTTCCACATACATTAATAAATGCCTATGCACATGGCAAACATTCCTAACAGTGAGTATGTTCATAATAATAATCCTGTGCCATCAAGTCAGTTACGGCCTCCGTTTTCAGTGTTTCCCAGGTACAGAATTTTCAGAAGTAGTTTACCGTTCCCTTCTTCTGAGGGTGCACAGCTTGCCCAAGGCTACCCAGGCTGGCTCTACTAATATGAGGCACAGTAGGGAATCAAACTCCCAAGCAGGTACCTAAACCACTAAGCTATCCAGCCAGCTATTGAGTAACTCTAAACACATTTTAAAGGTGGAGAAAGAAGAAGGGAGGGAGGGAGGAAGGGAGCAAGCAAGCAAGCAAGCAACCAAGCAAGCAACGCCTGTCCAGAAAATATTCTGGGCTGTAATTTTGCCTTGTACTTTGTCCGGGTCCTCAAAGGATAGTGTCAGCATTTCTTTTTCTTCAGAACAGATGATGGTCATAGGCAGCCACAGCTGTCTTACTCTAGGTCATCACCCAGGATTAGTGAAGGAGCTACATTCTTAGTCAGTTCCCAGATTAATGCTGAACAGTGCGGAAAGCTCCTTAGTTACAATTAGAGGCAATAAGGTTATGCTGGGGCAACTCTAGTGTTTTCAGGAGCATTGGAAACAAAAACGGGCCAGAACTCTAGAAAGACCTTATCCAGATTCTAACTAGGATAGTTATTTTAAAAAGGTGTAGAGGAAGATTCTTAGAAAGACTCTAAGGATTCACGCGGTGTTGTTTAAGAGCAATGCAGCCATTCCAAAGCCATCTGCCATGGGTATTAGGCACAGGTGGTCAAGGGGAATGTGCCCCCCTTCAATTCTAAATAGATGACTTGTCCTTGACCATCAGGGGGCCCACAGTTATTTGGAGAGCAACAGAAACAGAAGCCTCCACATCTTGGCTGAACTATTTTTATCAACTTCACACTGTGGTTTCTACCTCCAGGGAAGGCTTTCATCGTAGGCTCATCTGCCCAGGACCAAACCTTGGCTAGGAATCTCAGACGTCAACATATCGCAGAGGGCAGAAAGCAACTCTGGATCTGCCTGTGGATCTCTGAAGGATTTTCAGTGTTATCAGCAAGGGGTTTGGACTACCAGTTGTATAACAACAGATAATGTCCCCCCCCAGCTCTTAAATGTTTGAAAACAGCAAAACCAGCCCTAGTATTAAGAAGAGTGAAGCAACTGCCTCAGGTGACAGATGCTACCCTCCTCCAGCTGTTTGTGGATAAAAGGTGACATTCGAAATGCACTAATGCAAATTCCACCTACAGTAGGACTGCTGTTATCTGCAGGATCAGTGCTCACAGTTTCACTTATCTGCTGCTTGAAAAGAAAAGCAAAACTCAGAAATACACGTTCCTAAGGTGTATTACCAGGACTGACCCCTTGATGGCACCAGAGACTATGCTATATGTTGTTGTTGTTTAGTCATTAAGTCGTGTCCGACTCTTCATGACCCCATGGACCAGAGCACGCCAGGCCCTCCTGTCTTCCACTGCCTCCCAGAGTTGGGTCAAATTCATGTTGGTAGCTTCGGAGACACTGTCCAACCATCTCGTCCTCTGTCATCCCCTTCTCCTCTTTCCACACTTTCCCAACATCAGGGTCTTTTCCAGGGAGTCTTCTCTTCTCATGCGATGAAAAGGAAAACAAAACTCTAAGGTGTATTACCAGGACTGACCACTCAACAGCACAAGACACTATGCTATATACAGGTGGCTTCATGGAAATACAGTTGTGGCCTGATAAATCTCAGAGAGAAGCAGATCCTGGTGAAATGGAGAAGCTGCATAGAGGAAGTGACACAATGCATGTACCCAGTGTCCACTGTCTGGTCCACTGCTATGGCTCAGTGTGTGAACTGATTGTATTGGAGAGCAACTCAAATGTTGGAGAGGCGATGGTTTGTTTCCATGTGGAAATCAGCGAGTGACTGTTGTGGATGTGAGCAACAACCCAAAAGCAGCCACAGTCTCAAAACAAAACAAAACAAAACACCAGCCTTACCCTCCCTGCTTGACTGTACAGGCATAACTGTAATAAGACACGACAAATAAATGGAACATTAGGGTCATTCAAGGTGATTAATGGTGAGTAATCCCTTGTCTTTATTAAAATGTTGGTGTCACATACTTCCTTTGGTATCTCTAAATTGCGTCTACAGTGCATTGAATGAAACATCTTCAGATTCACTGGATCAATCAATTAAAAGGCAAATAACTTACCAGCAAAATAATAATAATAATAATCATAGAAAACACATCCTTGGCATTTGTGATGGTAAGCACAAGATTTTCCAGTCTCTGTTTCCTGGAAATACCCTCCCTAGAGTTGGATTCGGCTTGTTCCCTTGTTAGCACCTGTATTTATTAATTCAAAGTTAATTTTAGAGAGTCTAGAGCCACCTTCTCTACTCGATGCTCCCCGTTTGTCTTGGGTTACAATAACTATCATCCCCAGTTGGGAGTGGGCAATCTGGAGGAACCGCCTTCCACCTGGTTGACTATTCCAACTGACCTCTAGCTTTGTTTCTCGAATGAAGCAATCAAAGCGACGCACTTGTCATGTTTCAGATGGGCTGACCTACATTGCAGCTGTGCCTCCTGGCAATGTCTTCCTTTGAAGGAGACAGGGGGCACCAGGACAGTCTGGCTTCCCATCTGCTCTGCAGACCAAGCAAAATAAAAGTGCAGACCACTGAAAGGATGGAACCTCTTATTCAGGGAGTCTCCTTTCCTTGGGTTGCCTCAAAGATGAAGAGGACATCTGCCTCTTTTCTCACCACTTCAAGGGAGCTGCGGTCTACCCACTGGAGGTCACGGTGGGAAGAAGCTCAGAGGCTCTACATCACCCTATAAAGAATTTCGGAATGCTGCTATTTTGGGACGAGAGCTGCAACTAGCTATTCTGGCACCCAGCGTTTCCCTGCCATGTTGGCCAAGCTTCCGTTGCATGAGATTGCCAGTTGCGAGAAAATGATGGAGGGATGAACAGGAATGGCTGGGTATGAAACTGTGATGTTCATCTGAGTGCCACACTACCCCTCGTGTTCGGTGTCTCCTCCAGGCCATATGACTCATAGGGCTGACTAGGCTGAAGCCGAGGGACCCTGCAGGGACTCGGGGCCTGCCAATTTTTGTTTTGCTGAGGATCAGGCTGCCAGCTGTAAGGAGGTGAAAGACTGAACTGCAAGAGGGCCCCCCAAATGTATGGCTATGGGTTAATATGGCCCTGTGTTTCCTTTTGCCCAGGGAAGAGCAGCTGGTAATATATATGCTTGAGGTGAATTTCTTTCTTTTCTTTTCTTTTCTTTCTTTCTTTCTTTCTTTCTTTCTTTCTTTCTTTCTTTCTTTCTTTCTTTCTTCCTTCCTTCCTTCCTTCCTTCCTTCCTTCCCTTTTCTTTCTTTCTTTCTTTCTTTCTTTCTTTCTTTCTTTCTTTCTTTCTTTCTTTCTTTCTTTCTTTCTTTCTCTCTTCTTTCTTTCTTTCTTTCTTTCTTTCTTTCTTTCTTTCTTTCTTTCTTTCTTTCTTTCTTTCTTTCTTTCTTTCTTTCTTTCTTTCTCTTTCTTTCTTTCTTTCTTTCTTTCTTTTCCCCCCCCTTTCCCCTTTTTTTGGCCTTTTCAGAGCCAATACCTATGTCTGACACCCTTTTCCTGCCTCACTTTAGTTACAGCCCCAGAATCCACGCCTCAACCAGCATCTCCCCCAGACTCTCCCCCAAGAATCACAGGGTTGTAATTTCCAAAATGTAACTTTTCTGAGCTCAGACCACATCACTCCTTTTTCAATCCTACTGCTTCCTTCACTTCTGGTTCCAAAGGATCAGCCAGATCCTTTGATGTTTATATTTCTGCTACACATTCTCTTTTCTTTTAAGCAAACTTAATTGGTTCCGGAAGATGGTCGTAACTCAAGTTGGTCGTAACTCAAAGCACCCTTTCCCATAGGAATACATTGAAAACCCATTAATTCGTTCCGGCCAGGAAAAAAAAAACCACTGGAAAAGAAAAAAACCACTGCAAGACCCATCAGAAACACGATTAATCTGTTACGTCCGTAAACACACACACACACACACACACACACACACACACACACACACACACACACACACACACACACACACACACACACACACACACACACACACACACACAGAGAGAGAGGATTTCTTAAGCATTTTAGTAACTGTCTTTATTTTATTTTATTTTATTTTATTTTATTTAATATATAGCAACCCTTTCCAAGGTTTTCAAGTTAGTAAGTCTTTAGAAGTGGTTTCCCCTTTCCTTTTTTTTGGGGGGGGGGGCTGCCCTGGGACTCTGCAGCCGGTCTAAGGGCACCCCGTCTGGTTCTTCTCCCAGGAGGCCCAGTGGGGGAATCAAACTCCCAACCTTTGGTTCCACAGCCAGACACATAAACCACTGAGCAACCCAGCCAGCATATTGCTTCAACACAACCAATAGAAACCTGAGCATGGAAAAATTACTATTCCGGACTACAGCTCCCAGATTCTTGTGTTGACTGTGCAAGCTGAGAAGAAATCTATAAAGTTCATCTCTCCAAGATCCTAGAGAGAGAGAGAGAGATATGAAGGCCTTTACATACGGTCCCCATTTTTGCTTGGCCACTGGTTTCGGCTAGCCTCTGCCTCAAAGGTATGGGCCGTTTGCCGTCACTCTCTTGTTTCCATTCTGTTTAACTGATGGTTGATAGGAAAGAAATCCTGCATCGTTTTAATGGGGGCATTGAGTGTGAAAAACTCCCTTTGCATCAGGACCGGGGGGTTCCTGGCTGGCGTTTCCCTATGTGCGTGCAGCGTGCAGCTCGATTCTTGAAAGAGGTCCTGTGGTGATATTCTTTTCCACCCAGAAAGTAAACAAAGACAGGCAGCTAAATAAACCATTCTTTTAAAATCCACACACGTAAACCTTTTCATGAGACAGAAATCTTGTCGTGTGGGATGGGGTGAGAATCAAGGCACACCTCCAAGTGGGGCACGCAATCCTTTAAGCAGGGAAACAAAGATGGGCCTGGGATATTTTGCTGCCTGAAGTGGAGCAGCAAAGAGCGCTTGGCCGACATACAAATATTTATACTCAAAGATAAGGTTCTATTTATCCAAGGGCGCAGGCATGATTTTGCCAGCCCACCCGCAATGCCTGGCTGCTGTTTGGGAGGTGTTTTTTTTTTTTTTTAAATCAATCATTTAATCAATCAATCAATCAGTCAATCAGCAAAAGAAAATAAAACCTTTAGTTTAAAGCGAAGCATTTTGGTTGAAGCAAACCCTACCCAAAGAAGGAAACTCAAAGTATATTTCAACCTGCTTCCTCACTCAGATCATAGCTTCTCTCATGCACCCTATATTTACCTTAACTTCCACTCCATATACATACCAGGCATTGTGGGTGTAGTAGGCATCTTTCAGTCTCGAGAGACTATGGTAACGTGCTCTGTATGGAAGACTTGGAACAGTGTCTAGTGTGGCTGAGAAGGCCAGTTCGAGAGTGACCATCCCTCCCACACTGAAGGCAAATCCAATCTGTCCCCTATCCAGCTCCCTGGTTTTGCTGGTTTCGGGACTGCCTCTTTGCCTTGGCCTGCTGAACAAGGGTCTCTTCAAATTGGGAGAGGCCGTGATGCACCGCCTGCCTCCAGGCTGAACGCTCAGAGGTCAGGATTTCCCATCTCTTGAGGTCTATTCCTAAGGCCTTCAGATCCCGCTTGCAGATATCCTTGTATCGCAGCTGTGGTCTCCCTCTGGGGCGATCTCCCTGCACTAATTCTCCATACAGGAGATCCTTTGGAGTCCGACCATCAGCCATTCTCACGACATGCCTGAGCCAACGTAGACGTCGCTGTTTCAGCAATGTACTGCTCAGCAATTTGTGTGACTTTGCCTAATCCTAAATCCATCTTTGAGTTAGAACATCATGGTTAGCAGCAACACGAGACCCTGGAAATTCAACTTAAAGATGGGCGCGAACCACCGGTTTGTTTGTGCTGGTTCGTTCGTTGGCCAAAGAGAGGTTTGGCACTTCAAAGCCCTGCCTCCTTCATTGGATGCCCACCTGGAGGCAGCACCTGGAGGAGGCAGGGCAGGGAGGCCAAGCAGCTGCCTCCAAGAGGGCCCCCACTGGAGGAGGCACAGCTTTGATGTGCTGAGCACCTGTTTGGCCGATAAACGAACCGTACGATAAACGAATTGCTAAACGAATTGCTAAACGATCCATCTCTAACACAGACCCATTTTGGTAGGCGAGGGATACCTTTTCGGACAGAGGGCAGTTGTTGTTGTTGTTGCTGATGCTGATGCCGCCGCGACCACCACCACAGCTGTTATTGTTGCTGTTCTTGTTGTTGTGAACAGCAAAAGTTTGTATGTCAAGGGAGACTGGGGGGGGAGGGAAATAACACGGGGGAATGCAATTACCTGTATTTCTGAATTTCAGCTGAAAACATGAGTTTTTCAATTCATCTGGGAGTTGGCATCATTATAAACAGGGCTGTGTTTCCTTTTTTACATCCTGACATTTCTCCGTTTGCTCAGTTATGGGGAGCTTGAGAGACCTCGTCACGGTAAGCTTTTAGCAATTCCCCAATTTGTTATTAACAGAATCTCAGCCTCCTGGATGATTCAGAGGTTAATTTCAGTGAGCCATTAAAAAGGGAGATCAACAATTTTGCCCCCAAATATTTGGGTGTGTGTGTGTGTGTGTGTGTGTGTGTGTGTGTGTGTGTGTGTGTGTGTGTGTGTGTGTGTGTGTGTTGGTAAAAAAGAGTCCTTCAATTTAAATTTAGCCCACTCAAATTCTAGCCCGTGTGCTTATGAAAAATCCACTTTAATGGGAGTGTGAAAGTGAATTCAGAAAGCATTAATAACTGGGATAACAAGACTCAATTAACAGGTTGGCTAATTAGACAAACCAGCAGAGAGTTGTGAAGTAAACAACAACCAAAAATCTAAACCCGATCTCATTTTATATTTTTGGTGGAAATAGGTAGGGATATTTGTGTACATGTGGGTGTGAGTGGGAAGGGATCATTTTTCTTCTAATTCCCTTGCTGATAATTTGAATGTTTTCCACAATGTTAGCAATTACCTGCCATGACGAGAAAGAAATGATGCTGGATAAAATATAATTTTTGAGACGAGTTCCCAGTCTGCCGGTGAACTGGAGGGTATCTTTGTTAATGTTTTTAAAATAGTTGCCTTTAAAAAAAATTAGCAACTGTTCAGAGTTTCCTTGCCTGGATTCCAGTGTGCAGAATCCCACGAGGGAGTTTTCAGTCTTTAAAAAAAGCTATTCCAAGCTCTAGAACTTCTAAGGTCTTCCCACCATTGTTGGACTGCAAAGCTGTAATCTTCTCTCTGGCATCTCTGGGAGAAGTATTGATATTGGGGGCGGGGGCATAGCTCTTCTTTGTGCATAAATCACCATCCATACGCCATTTCTCTGGTCTTGGTTAATACGGTGTTTTCCCCAAAACTTTCCACTCTTTTTCATCCCTCCTCAAAGCTTACTTTATTTTTAATATTGCTTTGTACAGTGGTGGCATTTGTTACCATGGCACATCTTATTAGAAGTTGCTCTTGACAGTGAAAGCCTTCTGAAGGAAGGAAGGAAGGAAGGAAGGAAGGAAGGAAGGAAGGAAGGAAGGAAGGAAGGAAGGAAGGAAGGAAAAGGGAGGGAGGGAGGGAAAGAAGGAAGGAAGGAAGGAAGGAAGGAAGGAAGGAAGGAAGGAAGGAAGGAAGGAAGGAAGGAAGGAAGGAAGGAAGGAAGGAAGGAAGGAAGGAAGGAAAAGGGAGGGAGGGAAAGAAGGAAGGAAGGAAGGAAGGAAGGAAGGAAGGAAAAGGGAGGGAGGGAAAGAAGGAAGGAAGGAAGGAAGGAAGGAAGGAAGGAAGGAAGGAAGGAAGGAAGGAAGGAAGGAAGGAAGGAAGGAAGGAAGGAAGGAAGGAAGGAAGGAAGGAAGGAAGGAAGGAAGGAAGGAAGGAAGGAAAAGGGAGGGAACGAACCTTAGTCCCACCACTGGGGTAAATGCTTGTGCTTTGGGATGCATGCGCTCTCTTCCATTGAAAACAATGGCTAAGAAGGAGTATGTACTATGTCCTAGGTAGGCTTTTTACTGTTGATAAAAGATTTCATTTAAAAAAAAAAGGTTCCATAGATCTGATGTCTACCCTTTGGAAGCATTTCATTCTGATTTTTTTGAATTTATATTCAGCGTTATTTTGAGGCATTCTTGATTGCAGGAACAGAAAACCAACATAATCTCTCTCTGGTTTTTGAAAAAAAAAATCAGAATTACAGGGACTTGGAAGATTTAAAACAAATCTAGGTTGTGGGATCGTAGAGGCTGCTTTATTTTAATCTGGCTTTAAAAGCAGATATTCCTGGCCGTGGCTTTGAATGCTTGGCTTTAATAGTTCGGTAACTTGTAATGAACTAGGCATTCCAATCATCCTACTAACAGCAAGTCCATATGTTGTAATGTAAAAATAAAATGGGCAGATGAATAGAAACACTTGAACATGGATTTTTGAACACCTATCTGTGCCCACCTTGAAAATCATTGCTGGTCAGTGTCCTTGATTTTTATACTATGTCAAGAGATGATGATGATGATGATGATGATGATGATGATGATGATGATAATAATGATAATAATGATAATAATGATAATAATGATACTAATACTAATACTAATACTAATACTAATACTAATACTAATAATAATAATAATAATAATAATAATAATAATAATAATAATAATAATAATAATAATAATAATAATAATAATAATAATAATAATAATAATAATAATAATAATAATAATAATAATAATAATAATAATAATGGCCACAGTGGAACTGAACTCCCAACCTATAAACCATGAAGCTATCCACAAGTTATGCCCACATATTCTTTCTTTGTTGCAAATAACTCAACCCAACCCAACCCAAACTAAGCCTAGAAGGATATAATAGTTGCTTTTCCCAATTGTTAGGAGTCATCCTTAATCAAAAACAACAAGAAGAACAAACCAAGCCCTTGAGCCCAAATATTTGAAATCTCAGAGTCAAACTGTACATTACAGAAGAGGTCTAATTGCCATAGGGTGAGTTTTCCACACTTCCTGAGGTATGCAAATTAACTAACCTAGATTTATGTTTGGTCATGATCACGAAATTATAGGGAGGAAACAAATGCAACACCAAGACGAGAAATTCATAACAGCAATGTAACAGCATCATAAAATAGGGGCAAGGGAATTTTTGCAGCTTGGAAAAATTACTTTTCCATTGATTATGCAGGGTGGAGGAATCTGGGAGTTGCAGAGCCCAAACTTAGCAGACTCAAACTTGGGAGCCCCACTATAACATTGTGAGAGTGTGTATTATTATTAGCACTTGGGAAAGCAACTTTTTTGGACTACCAGTCCCAGAATCCCCTGAGAGGTAGTTCAAAACAAGAGGAGAATTTCCAGCTTTGCTTATTTTGGTTGTTATTCTCTATGATAGGGAGATGTTGTGCTCTCTTGGTCCTCTTGAATGCATTGTTCCACTCCTCCTTTGTCTTTACCTCTAGATTTGTCTCACCTTTTCAGTAGGCATGTAGCTCGTTGCAAGCAGCTCCCTTTGGTATTGAATTATGCACTGAACAGATTTGCCTGGACTTTTGCACTCAGGGGCCAATGCAAATAAGTCAAATGTTTGCCTAGGCAGCCAGAGAGCCAGCTTGGGCTGAAAATCGTAACCGTCTGCTGTGGTGGAGAGGATGGGTGGGGAAGAATTTCTCCACAGAGCCGAGGTGTACACAAATGAATACAGGGACTGTTCTGGAGAAAGCTTAGCATGGACCAAATGTCCACTTGCCTCTAAGGTGAGCAGCAGCATCCCATTGCCAGAGATGTAACAGACCGGCGTTGGGTCCTTGTGATGTCCCATGTCAATGTTCTGTGCCACCAAGTCACTTCTCACTTTTGGTGACCCTAGTAGAGTTTTTCCCCATTATTTGAGATGCCCAAGGAATGATCTTCTAGTTTCACCCTCCCGTGAGTTTCCATGTTTGAGCAGGGATTTGAACCCAGGTCTCCCAAGTCCTCATCCAGAACCTACCCACTTGGCTGTTGCATGCCATAGCAAACTCAGCAAACATTCTCCTCCTTTAGTGTTGTTCATTCTGAGGTTTATCTCCTGGCCTGGAGATGCAGAGAAGCAGAACGATTCCCAGAAATTTCAGCCAGCGTTCCTGAGACCTACAGACCCATGTCAGCAGCATCCTCTTCTCCAAGATTCAGGGCTGAAAACTGAAACAATCATTGATGAGCTTTTTGTGATGTCACAAGGGTGAGTCTCCTTTTCTTTGGCGATCCAGAATGACATGGCAATTAATGGAGGCATCTCTGTCCCGAGCAATTCTTCTTCTTCTTCTTCTTCTTCTTCTTCTTCTTCTTCTTCTTCTTCTTCTTCTTCTTCTTCTTCTTCTTCTTCTTCATCATCATCATCATCATCATCATGATCATCATCATCATCATCATCATCATCATCATCATCATCATCATCATCATCATCTTTAACAGATTCTTAGATTTTTGTTTAAAACTTGTATCTGTTATATCATATCTTTTCTTCTTCCAAAAATGGAGGTGTGCTTCCAGATGTTTCCAGTTTTTGAGAGGAGGAGGAGGAAGAAAAACACATTTTTAAAGAGGCTGCTGAGCCTCCCTGGTGTGTCTCTGTGTGGGAATCAGCCCCCCATATTCCCCCAGCTTGGCCACTCTTGATGTTGGTGATGGTGCCGTGGGGGCAGGACCTAACAGGACTGGAGTGCCATTATGTTATTTTTTTTTTTTTAAAAAAAAAAAACCTCATTTGCCAAGACAACCTCATCAAGCATCCTGGTTCCTTGGAGTAGAGTTGCGACCTTCACGAGAGCTGGGAGGGAACTGGATTTTCTCTGAAACCATCTCGCATGATCCATGGTCCCTTTTGTAAGGCAGAGCAGTGCAGGGTTCAGGACACACCCATTGGGCCAAAGACCTGCTCCTGATAGAGATGGAAGAACTAGACCTGGTTCATTGGCAGAGATTCCCAATGCGGTGCAGTAGATAGAGTGATGGACTAGCATTCTGGAGACCAGGGTTCGAATCCTTGCTCAGTCATGGAAACTCACTGGGGGGAATGGAATCAGTAAAACCACTCCCTAAATATTTCATTTACTTTGAAAGCCCTATGAGGGTTGCTATAAGTCAGTTCTGACTTGAGGACACAGAAAACACACACAGCCAACTGTGTGTTCTAGTTCTTAATAGGATCTGGCAAAGGGGACTCTTATGATGATTGCCCTGTATGTCACATTTTCAACTGGACCCTCCCATGGTTGCATTCTGAACCATCTGAAGCTTCTATGTGGTCTTCAGAAGAAACCTGGCATATATATATCACACTGCCAGAGTCCAACTTAGCCAGATTACTGGAGCAGACTGGCCGACGTGACTTCTTAAAGTCCACCCCTCTCCACCAGTTACTTTGAAGTTTTAAGAAACCGCAGGAGGTTGGAACACAAATCATATCACACCTATTCCACCTCCTGTGCATGGTAAAACAAAAGGAAGAAATATGGCTGGCAGGCTTGATGTAAAATAAATGGCAGAAATTCTTGTGCAGTGCCTGTTCAGCAGGCAGCCATTTTTTTTGTTGAATACAGAAAAGATGCTGTAATTTAACTACATTTTGCAGCACTGCTGGGCGAAACCACAATACTATTTTGTGCAATCCAAAAGCCATGTTGCAGAATATAAAAATGTGATTAAAAGGTAATTGCTTGTATTAGGACCAAGGGAAAGCTTCGCAAGCTTCCTGCTGCGCTCTCAGACGATGCCGAGAGAGCGCTTTGATTTTTTTCCCTTCCCTTCTGCTTTGCAAGGGAAAGAGTGTGCCAGCTCAGCACGTTATGGTCTGATTAATAGGAAACATCAACCCAAATTTGCTCCACACCAAGCCATACCTGGTTCAATGAGAGTTGCAAGCATTAGATCAGACCTAGTTTTAAAGGGGGAAAACCATTCCACCCTGCAGATTGTATTCACAGGAAATATGGGATCTTCAGAGATGAAGCCCAGGCCAAAATCTTATTGCTTATGTGTTCTGGCACAGTGGTGCACATCCCAGCAGCAAATTGCCGCTGGTTAAGGAAGGAAATCAACCCTGACTGCTTACTGGAAGGACAGATCCTGAAGCTGAGGTTCCAATACTTTGGCCATCTCATGAGAAGAGAAGACTCCCCGGAAAAGACCTTGATGTTGGGAAAGAGTGAAGGCAAGAGGAGAAGGGGACAACAGAGGACGAGATGGTTGGAGAGTTTCATCGAAGCAACCAACATGAATTTGACCCAACTTTGGGAGGCAGTGGAAGACAGGCGGGCCAGGTGTGCTCTGGTCCATGGGGTCACGAAGAGTCGGACATGACTTAACAACTAAACAACAAAGGAGCTGCCACTTGCATTCCCCATTATGCACCAGTTGCATGTCTTGGTTTGTAAGAAGGCCTACAAGCAGCAACTCCCCAACCAGCAGCATACTGCTGTTGTGATTTACATCACTGCACTTATGCCTGCATGCTGAAACAGCAGAACTCTGGCTGTCATTTAAAGACAGAGAGAGCAATACTTATGGTTCTTATAACATTGTGGTCATCAGTAATCATATCTAAAAGTGTCTTTTAAGTGCTGACTCTTTGCAGAACTAGCTGGCCAATCGCCTCCTACATCAGAGTGTGCAAGGGGCTTTAAAAAAAAAAACCCTGTGAAATGCAGTTCCCAGAATCCCCCAGTCAACAAGACCAATGCCCTGGAATCCTTTGGAATTGCACCAGTGTGTAGAGGCTGGTGTCCTTGGTCATCATACATACACATATGCACACAAGGTTCACACAAATCCATCCAACTTATTCACACATGTGTCCATTAACGCACACAGCTATTTGGCCACTTAGGTCCCCTTAGGCCTAAGCCATTTACTCCTAACATGGGGAGTCACCTGATGCAGAACAGCCACTCAGATGCCACAGGCCATGCTGGCTGGGAGGATGCTGGGAGACTCTGATTCTGCAGGGTTCCATTATCTGCTCTGGATATGAGGAGCTCAAGTGCTGAACCACAAATGCACCCAACTAAGGTTCAGCACCACGGACAGTTCTTGGTCTAACTCCTGAAGCTGGGTCAGCACCCCATGAAACTGGAGTCACCAGTTTCCGCCTGGTGGAGGGAGGTTGGGAAGTTTCAGTCCCAAAATCACCTGACTGGATAGCTCGGTGGTTTAGGCGTCCAGCTGCAAAGCCCAAGGTTGGGAGTTCAATTCCTCCTAGGAGCGGAGCCAGTCTGTGTAACCCTGGGCAAGCTGCTCAGCCCAAGAGTGCCCCAGAGGAAGGGTAAACCATTTCCAAGTACTCGCTACCTGCAAAACCTGGAAAAGAGCTGCCATTGGTCAGAATTGATTTGATGGCACATGATGATGATGATGATGATGATGATGATGATGATGATGATGATGATGATGATGATGATGATGATGATGATGGTGATGATGAGTCAAAAAATCAAATGTTTCCCCTTTCTGCGCAGACAGGGATTGGGTGACTTCCCTCAATTTGGGTGGCACATCCTCTTTCTAGGTCTCAACAAGACGCCAGTCTGGGTCAATCTCACCAGCTTCTGGATCTGCTTAGACCTCAAGGCCAACCGACGCCCTCCATCGGTGAGCCTTGGTGGACATATCTAGTAATGGGCAGCCGTGCCCTAAGAAGCATCCAAGCTCCCAGGCCTTGCCACCACTGTGAGCGCAAGGAGAGTGAGGCTTTTCTCTCTGGGTACCACAATGCAGCTCTTGTGGACTCCAGGCCTGTGGCTTCCTTAAGGCAGTCAATCCACCTTGTATTTGGTCTTCCTCTTTTCCCTTCTGCCTTTCCCAGCATCCTTGTCTTTTCACTGTCCAGCTTCCACACCCATGCCTGGTGATTGGGAATACAAGAAGGCGGTCGATCTCGGCCTTGGGTCTCATCACTGATGATCTTTTCCCAGTTCCTTCATGGCTGCCCTTTGGACGGCTGAGGCCTCCAAGATCTCAATGCCTTCCCTTCTCACGATGGCCAGAACGCCTCAAGTCGGGCAAGGACTACAACTCCCAGCCACTCCGATGGGCAAGACGCCAGCCTCGTCCACCGCACGGGTGGCCGGGAGATGTAGTCCACTCATCCCCGCCTCCCCCCTTCCCTCTCGTGCGCGTTTGCATCGGATCAGGTTTCCCCTCCGGCTGGGTGGCGTCACCGGTGTGCTTGCGTCCTCGTGGGCTTGTGGGTCGGTTGCGTGTGAGGAGGCCGGGAGGGAGGGAGGGGGGGGAGAGGGGGAGGCGGGGAAGAAAGAGGGAGGAGGGGGGAGAAAGAGAGCCAATGGTACCCTCCGGGGGAGGAGCTGGGCGGGGATGAAGGATGGCCCCCGCAGCGGCGGCGGCGGCCGGAGACGCGGCGCATGGCTAGCGCGGGTTGCTGCTCGGGGCAGAGGCGGCGGAGCTGTTCAGCGCGCCTTGGTGCTGAGGGTGGCTCGGGCCCCCGCGCCCGCCCGCGGAAGGAGGCGCCCGGCCGGCCGGGGCTGCGGCGGCTGCTCTTCTTCTCCTCCTCCTCCTCCTCGAGAGGGATGGCCCCGGGCTCCGATCGCCTGCACGCCCAGACCCAGTAAGGAGAACCTCCGGGCCGAGCCTGGCCGGTGCAGTTGGGCGTGTGCCTGGTGTGTACGCGCGTGTGTGAGTGAGTGAGTGAGAGAGGCGAAGCGATCCCTGTGATTTTCGTACATCCGCACGTATGCATGCACCGACACGTATCTAAGTGCCTCTGTCTCTCTTTCTCTCTCTCTCTCTCCACGGCTTCTTCTCCCCCTTCTCTTCCCGTGTTCTCTTGCTCCTTCTCGTCCTGGGTGTCTTGTGGATGTGAAGCGCAAGGGGTCCTCGAGCAAACGCGGAGGGAGGAGGGAGGGGGGGTCCCTGATCTGAGGCGCCACCGCCAAATCTCGGAGGGAGCGCTCCTCACCCCGTTTGTGCCCCGATGCCCTCTCCGTCTTCTCTCCCTCTCCCTTCTCTCGCTTGCCGTCCGCGAGGGCGTGTAAGACGCGTGTCGGCTCCACCCGACGAAGGGACGCGTGCCGGGGAGAGCGCTCCTGGCCCGCGTGGTCGCACAAAGAAGCCAGCGGGCGGGGGCTTTTGGTTATTGTTGTTCCTTCGGGCATGGAGGGGGGGTCCCTCGAAGTGGCTGCCCCGCGCCGGCCGGGTGAGCACTCTCCCCCCCCAAAAAAAAACTTATGAGATGCAGGTTGGTGGCAGTCTCTTTCCCTCTCTCTTCCCCCCCCCCGCCTCTTCACACACCCCTCAGTGAACACGCCGTTGGGGCGCCCAGACCTGGAGAGGTGCGCCTGGATGGAGGGGATACCTCGGCGGCGGCAAGGAGGGGGGGGTTGAGTCTAGTGGTTAGCGTCAGGGAGGCCCGGGTGCAAAAGGGTGCCCTGCAAGAGACCCCTACCCCCACTGCCATTCTGCCCGAAAGCCTCGCGGCGAGGGCGAGATCTTTGGCTAAGACGGGAGGGTTGGAGAGGCCGGCTGGGGTCCTTTCGAGGAGAAAGGCGGAGTTAAATAAATAAATAAATAAATAAATAAATAAATAAATAAATAAATAAATAAATAAATAAATAAATAAATAAATAAATAAATAAGGTTCCTAAAATGCTTAAGAAATCCCATGTATGTGTGTTTGTGTGTGTGTGTGTGCGCGTGCATTTATGACCAGATGGCAAGCAACGGCTTGTTAGGATGATTATTGTGGCTGGGTGCTCCCGAGCTTGGCATTGCAACCCCACCTTTGCAAAAACACACAACAAAAGACCTCTCAGCCTTGCCTCCCGGGGGCCAAAGCATGCCCTGCTCCTTCCTCCGGGGCTCCGGATTAGTCCTTTGTGCGGAGCAGACGGAGGTGGCGGCGCTGCCTGCGCGAGGGGCGGCGATGCCCGGGCTTGGGCAGGCTGGATTACGGTTGCCAGGCGATTTCTCCGTCTCCGCTGAGGAAACGGCATTTAAATAAAAAAGAGGTCAGTGGGCACAGTCGAGGTAAGCCGGTGAAGTGCGCGGCGGAGGAGCCGGATGTCACCAAGGCGCGCCGCCGGCTGGGCGCACCATCCAGCTGCCAAAAGTGCGACTCGCCTTCAGCTGTGTGTGTGTGTGTGTGTGTGTGTGTGTGAGAGAGAGAGAGAGAGAGAGATGCAAAACGGTTAGAGACCGCCCTGACTGATCCAGGAATAAAGTGAAGGCAGACCAATTAGCCCTCCGCCATATGGCCTCGGCTCTCTTGCTCATCCTTTCACCTCCAGATTGTTCGCTCCTGGTCCTCCATCTGAGGAATAATCTGCACCACGAGGCCGGGTGGTCTTTTTATATTTTAACAGTCATAAAATAGCCATCGGAATTAACCAGGAGAGAACAATAGTCAGAGAGGGGAGGGAGCAAATTGTGTCTCTCAGTGCATTTAAATAAGGTCAGCCATTTTAATTTTATTTTATTTTCCTGGGTAGTCCTCTGGTTTTGTTGTGATTTTTGCTGCAATTGTTTTGTACTGTATCTTATTTTTAAAAAAACCTCATTTGGATGCTTTGCTCAATGGCACAGGTGACTGACGGCGGGAAAGCTTTTGTATTAGAAATGTGTGTGTTTGTGTGTGTTTGTGTGTGTGTGAGAGAGAGTGTTTTAGGACAAAGCAAGGTGCCAAAGGGAACTCCCCCTTTTTGCTTTCTGGTGTCCTGCAGGAAGTGTCGATCAATTTTCATCTGCAGCTGGGTCCTGGCTATAATATACACATTGGGGTGGGTGCCTCTATGTGTGTGTATCTCCTGCTGGCTGATCTGTTTCCATAATTATAAGAAGCATTTTAGGTGAGCTTGCAGATCAGTTGGGGAAGACAGTTATTAAACAATCTTCTACCGCTAAGAAGGAAAGGGAAGGGAAAAGAAAGGGGAGAAAAATCTAGAGGTGTGTACAGTGTTGCTTGCCTGTATCCAAATCCATCTGAAATCTGGAGAGTCTGTAATTCAAGACAGAAGAATATGGCTGAAGTCCTTCTTAACACACTTTACCTACCTGGTTTGGCATGCAATTAGTGCAGCTATGGACAAAGGGGCGGATTTTTCTCCACCCACCCATTCTTTCTCTGCATGGAGTGGAATTTCTACTCTGATGTTGTGGCATGATGTATTGGAAGATGATCTAGGGATGGTTCATGTGCTGAGGGGTGCCACACCTGGAGAAAAAATTGGGGAGCGCTTGCCCCAATATTTTGAGGGTTATCTTCCATAATGAACCAACTATAGCTTGGTGTGAGATCAGAAGCAGAAGATTGAGCTTATTCCTGATGAAATAATCCACAGTAAAGAATAATAATCTTGGTATTTGTGCCTAACAGGCTAGCATCAATGTTCATGTGCCAAGTGCTGTTTCCCCCCCCCCCCCATGCATGATAATACACCTGTTGCATTGTTTAAACTGCTGGCTGCCAGACTAGCAATATGCTTAGCTTCTACATTTCATTTCCCTTTGGATGGAATGAATGCATGCACCTCTCTATGACTCCACTTCAGGGTGGATAGGAATCGGTGTGCCATTGTTTTAATGTTGCGCTGTGGGGCTGTGGGAATCCATGGGTTTGTTAGAACAAGTACCTTAGGAAGTCAAGCATATTGATATTCAAGGAAGAGGCAAGAGGAAAAGGAAGGAGTAAAAAAAAAGTTGAAGTGGAATCTGCAATCATCCCCCAGATTTATTTCTGGTACCAGCAACTAGAAATCAGTCATAGAGCTGTTCCTGTTGCACTCAATATTTGATGAGGCCGTGCAAGAGCTACAAAGAAAACAGTCAGCACATAAGAACAAGAGGGAAGCAGAACCTGAAAGGTGGTCCATCATCTGCCAGGCTGTACCGCTTGCACTCTGGATTGAGTAACAGACTAAGAATCAGGCATCCTGCGATGGATTCCCTGGGGAGAACTGGTAAAACCACTCCTTAAATACATCAGTTTGACAACCCTGTTAATGGCTGTTCTAAGTCCGATGTGACCTGAGGGTACATAATGGTAGCCATTTCATTCTGGAGACCATATGCTCCCCTGGCACTGTTGGACCGCCGCATCCATCAGCCCTGGTCACCACAGCCAAGGGTCAAAGGATGATGGGTTTTGTAGTTGACAACATCTGGAGGGCCACACATTCCCCTACAATGCTTTAGCTGGTGGACTGCCTAGGGGTTTAGGTCACTGTGAAACATCAAGGAGAAGTTTCAAAGCTAGTCTTCTTTTTAATTATATATTTCTGAGAAGCATGGAATTTCCCCCCCCAGTGGCAGATGACAACTGTTCAGCCCCCATCCAAAGATCACATGAGTCGTATAGGATGCCGCCACCTCTTTCAGCTCTTAGAACTCTTTCATCCATACTGGCAGCAGTCTGGTGGATGAAGATCATGGAGAGAATGCTACGTGTATTCTGAGAACGGTAGACTCGATATTTTCCATCTCAAGTTCTGGCTTGCTCTTTCCCCCTTATTAGAGGGATGTCTGAATGTAGACCTGTCTAGCATCAGTCACATGTGAGTTCCACTCAGGGTATGGATGGGTGCATCATTGGGAGGTCTCCAGGAAGGAGTTCGAAAGTCATCCTTCAGGGACCCTCCCGTTCTGGGGTTTCTGAGCATGTTGGCAGGGTGAGCACTAAGGCTTCCTCCAGTATTTCAGTTTTAGAGCCGGGGAAAATGTCTTAAGAATGACTGCAGAATTGTAGAGATTTTGCCAGTGTTAAATCGGAGAGACAGAAATGGTGGAGGGTAGAATGGAATTATGTACTCATGTAACTGGAGACTTTTTTTTAAAAAAATGGTATGGCCATTCCCATTATCCCCAGCAGAACTGATTGGAGGATTCTGGAAGTTATTGTCCCCCCAAAGTAAATTTTCCGTGTTGTAACTGCGCCTCAGATTCTACACTTCTACTGGTGCACAGGCTCTGTGCACCTTTGGCCTCCCTATGCATGAGTTATGGATACACATTGTTCGTCTTTGTGACATCAAAGGTTGTGAATTTCACATCCAGGGCATTTCCATGTTGGGAGGAATAGAAACACGCCCCTGTACAGAAGCTCAACCAGGGATCATGTCTAGAACAGGGTGGTAAATCTCTGCTCATGGGGGAGGGGGAAACATACCCAAATTTCTTTCAGTGGATGACCTATTTTGGAGAAACAGCTCTGATCATTGAAGGAGGATAGGAGTTTGGGGAGATTCCAGTGCCAGGCAACCTATCTCAGGTAGTCTTCAATTTGTAACCTCATCGCCACAGGTTGAAACCTAAATGTGGAAAGCTTGTTTATTGGGGTTACTCAGATGTGGGGAGTGGCAGTGGGTTTGGCAATCCTTTTTATATAGTCAGAAGCATATACTAAGTCCAGGCCACCAGCTAGGGGATTGAGGGGGTGGGTTGTAAGTCAACCTGCTGTCTTGAGTTCCTTGGGGAGATGGAATATAAATGTTATAAAGAAATAATAAATTGTTCGGATGATGTATTCTCGAAGGCTGTTGTGATGATGCTTCATAGCACAATTTCATGCACATCTCTCCAGAAAGAAGCCTCATTTGAGTTCAGAGGGGCTTACTCCCCAAAGATGACATTGTAGGATTGCAGACGTAGAATACAATCCAATAAAACTCTGGTTCCCAACCTTGAATCCCCAGATGTTCATGGACTCAAACTCTCAGAAGCCTCCTCCACCACCAGCTGTGCTGGCCAGGATTCCTGGGACTTGTTGTACAAGAACATCTGGGAACCCAAGGCTGGGAGCCTCGGCCCTAACATTATCTCCTTCAGAAGGCTGTCCCATTAAGCTCAATGGGCTTGCTCACAGCAAGAACCTGCATGGAGTGGAGAAGTGGGTACCAGAGTGGCCTTTCTAAATATGGACCCCTCCAGGATCAAAACTCCCATCATCCTCAACAGGCATGACTGGGATTGATGGGAATTGTAGTCCACAGCATCTGGAGGAGTGTGGGTTGAGGAATAAAGCAAGGCTACGTATTAATCTACTGCAGTGTTAGATTTCTCTTCTGCATTCCAACCCACCCCTATAGATTTGGGATGATATTCTAGGAACCAAAATGCTTACCGTCTCCCCTTTAAAAAAAAACCCCAAACAGCTGTAAAAGCATCTACGTGTTCACGACTGAATTCACACTTGTCCCCCCTCCCCCAGTTCCTGTGACTCATGCATATTATTTAGTAGTGCAAATAGGTTCCAAAGTTGATCGCCTATGAGCAGGAGAAAACTCTTGGTTCTGGTTTCTGCACCCAACTTCATTTAAAAATGCCTTCAGCAGCATGTGAGAAGAGTTGGAGCAATAGCATTTTAAGTTCTTGTCCCTGGGCGCATATCTTACCCCAGGGAGATGGCTTAAAGCCAGCGAGGTGATGCCTGCTTCTTAACACTCGAGCAATCTTCCCCTGTAGTTTCTGACGCAGCTCCAACATGACTGTGTTCTCAAGGCACTTGATCAGTGTGAAACACTTCATAGCACTGCTCCAAACCTCTCTGCTCTTTATGTGGCAAACAAGCTTCCTTCCACCATCTTGCTTTTTAATGAAGACTTCTGTAATTGGACTAAATCCAACAGTTAGCCCAGATTCAAGGAGACCCACCCGTGTAAATTGGGTTTGCTAGTCATCTGTAGGGATCTGACTGTTGGCTTGTCTTGTCCAACCAGTATTTCACTTGTCATCCATATGACGCAAGATGCTGGTCCAATACCCTTTCTTTTTGAGTGTGTGTGTGTGTGTGTTTCCTTGTATTTCAAAGTCTGGTTCATTGGTTCCAGAGGGGCCCAGATTAGAGCTATAGCTCTTTCAATGGGAAGTTCCTTTCTGTGTCACAGCTTTCTTTAATAAAATATTTAAGTTAAAGTGTTTTTTTAAAAGAAAAAAAAAACTAGAAGCCAAGCTGTGTAAGAGAAGTGGTTCCTGGAGATTTCTGAAGGTTTTTTCCAGAAACAAGTGGCTTTCAGAGACACAGCATCTGCTCTGCAGGGCAGATGCAAATCCAAGTAAGTACTGGTGAGAACCGTGACAGACCGTGATCGGCTAGAACAGAGCATTTGCCCATCTGAATAAGTCCCAGCTTGTTCAGGTTCTGCACATCTGCAATACCTGTGGCTTAATTTCACAGGCTTCTAAAAATCTGAAGTGTTGGGTAGGTTCTTGGCACCTATTTAAACAATCAGCTAGTCCTTCTGTGGTTGCTCAGTCTCTCTCTCTCTCTCTCTCTCTCTCTGTGTGTGTGTGTGTTGCTTCTAAAAGGACACATTCTCTAGTCTACATTGCTCCAGAGACATCTTTCATCAATGGAAGCAAGAAATTGGTGGAGCTTGTAAGTTCATTGTATCAGTGTATTGTCATGTCGAGATACCCTCGGTCAATAAGAAGAAGGAATTTAGCAAGTATTTGTTCCAACCTGAGTTCACTGACATAAGTCCTATTGATTTCAATGGATCTGCTCTTGTTGGGACTCAAGTTTGATTTAGCCGGCAATTATAAACTTAATTGTACGGTTCCATCGATACACATGGAAAGATACAGGGAGAAGAAAAGGGGGGAGGGAGGTGATTTTTGCTCCTTGGAAGGAAGGCAGGGAACTTATGATGGATAAAAGGAAGGAAGGAAGGAAGTCTAACAAAGGGTAGATTTGAATCAATGTGATCCCGTATGCAGAAACTTCATTATAATCTTGACTTTGTCTCATTTGTAGTTGAGACAGGTTGTCTTGACAGGGTGAGATAGCTTGTTGAGGATTCTCCAGCCCTGAAAGAAACATTGCCTCTCTCTGACAACAAGCACTTTCTCTTGCCGTCATTGTAAGCACAATTTGTGCACATTATTTCCATTAGCTTTCGTGTTGTTGTTTTAAGTTAAGCAAACAACAAGCATGGAAGACACTGATTGTCTGTTTAAAGCTTCCATTAAAAAAATCCATGCAACAACACGACAGTAGTTATCACAGTCTTGCATAAATGCACGTGCACACACACAAAGACTTGAATATGAACAAATTCTGTCCAAGTCAGGAATAAAAGTCTTACCGTTGCACCAGAAATCTCTATTTATCCCATCTTAATACTTTTTCATTTAGTCTGAAAGGAGAAACCGTGTCACAGTTTATACTCATATCTCTAGTAGAACTAAGTGTACTGCTTCGCTAAAAATGTCTTTTTTGGGGCTGGCTTCTCTGAGCAAATCCAATGTTAATTGTTTGTGAGCAACTGCTCCCATTGAATTCAATGAATCTGCTTTAGTTGAGGTTAATGTCAATGCAACCCTGTTGGGTTTTACTCCCCAGTCGGTGTGTTTGGAGTTGACTTTCTTAAGCCTCTTTGAAAGGCATCACCAATTTTGGTTCATAAACCCAGTTGTGTTCAGCTTGTCTCTTCAGTTTTGCATGCTTCGATAAAAATTCCTTATCATGTAGTTGTCCTGCATTTGAGCACCACAGAGGAAGTGTTCAATTGTAAACACTGAAAGGGGAGACTTGATCAAACAAAAGCTATTTCTAACTGGCTGCTGAAGTCATGGAAATATGATAGTCAATGGGCAGAATCGCATCACTGGAAATAAGACTGCAGATGGGCCTTTGAACTGAGAGAAGGCGAAAAACAAAAATAGCAGAGCAGCCACTAGCTCTGTGATGTACCAACAACATAACATGTGGAATCTTGTCTCTCAGAATCATAATTCTGTAGCTGTCACATTCTGTTCTTGGAAGGCACCAAGCAAACCCAAAAAAGCCCTTATATAAATTTGCTAAATGTGCACTCTTTTTGTCAACTGGATCTTCTGAAATTCCACCTTCCGGATATTTTTGGATTTAAGCTTCCAGAATTCCCGATCCTTGTATTCTGGCCAATACACTGGCAGAGGTGTCTGGAAGTTGAAATCCAAAATATCAGAAGATGAGACCTCCTGTTCCCAAGGACCTGTCTTAAGGGTTATCAGATGGATTCTTTATACCTGGAAGCTTAGAGATTGGACTCTTGACACCTCCAGCTAATGCAGAGGTGGACAACTGTCCAGATGTTCTTGAATTACCATCACCCTTGGGCCAGCATTGCTAGTGGTGAGGGATCATGGAAGCTGTGGGAGATCTAGAAAGCCACCAACTGCCTGCTTGAACTTAAAGGGAACAAGCTGCATAGCTGATAAACCTAAGGTCCTGAGTCCTTGATGACCCACTTCCTTAAAGAGTAGACTTCAGCTTTCTCAGATACAAGGATCCATCTTTACTGCTGTAATCAACCATCTGAGGGTACGATTTGATTTTAAAGTACATGTCCTCCTTTATTTCTTTAGGGCATATCTGCTCTGCAGACATTCTAATTTAACAGCAACTCTTCCTTAGGGACTTTTGTTAATCACAGCTGGTTAGAAGTATGACAGAGATCTCAAACTGAGAGCTGTTCATGTTCACGCTGAACTAGAATTCCCAGGATTATTGTCCATGGGCACAAGATGAAGGGACCTGACACCTAGGCTTGCAAGACAGACAACCACTATATATTCATAGTGTGGCAATGTCTCCAAAATCCAGTACATATCTCAGTTAGGTTTGCTGCTTGATTCACATTGTTACATGCTCCCCAGTTCTCTGAGTGGAGAGAAGTTCCAGGAGTACAGCATTTAACCCCATTTGCTTTCTTTTAGAACAGTGCTTCTCAACCTTGGGTCCCCAGATGTTTTTTTTTTACTGCAACTTCCAAAAATCCTGGCCAGAAATCTTGGCCACCATATCTAGTGGTGAAGGCTCCTGGCAGTTTTAGTCCAAGAACTTATGGAGACCCAAGGTCAGGAACCATTCTTCAGAAAGAAGTCACTGTAGCCTGAGAACTGTATCATAATATGTTGGGCTATATACAAGTGCGTTGTTTGAGCATCTGAGAAGGGACAGTTGAAATATTGTTGAAGGTCAAATTGCCCTCCAAGGCAAAAATGAGTATTTCTTCTTCCTATAGTGTTATCTCTCTTGGGCACACAGCTCTTCCAATGTAATGCACCTGTGGCATCAGGGAGGCCAAAAAAGCTGTGCTGTCCCCCAGCTGACCAGTTTTAAAACAGAAGCTGTCTACATTGACATGTGAAGACCGAGGCAAGCTTGTGTTAAAATAAAGGGAGAGGAAAGCCATAGTGGATAAGAGTGATTCGGGAGATGTGGATTAGAGATGGGCATGGACCACCGGTTCAGCAGTTCACGCCAACTTCAAAGAGATGTTCAGTTCTTTCAAGCCCTTCCTACTCCAGTGGGCACCTAGGATGCCCACTAGAGGAGGTAGGGCTGGGAACTGCGGAACACCCATTCAGCCAAGAAACGAACTGGCAGGACTTGCTGAACCATCACTTCGTGCCCATCTCTAATCTGGATTTAAATATCTCCTTGGCCATGGAAACTCATTCAAGAATGGCAATGGCAAAATCATTCCTTAAACGTTGCACATGCTTCCATTGTTGTGCATACGTTGTACATATCATATATACCAGATTGTTCATCCTGGTTCTCTAGGCGGGGCTGGAGAAGATATGTAGAGAGTTGGTCTCCATCAGTGTTGTCTCTGCTAAGCTGGATAGATCAGTGGCCCTGCGTGAGAGAAGTCAGCTTCCTCCATGGTGCCTGTGGAATAAGAAATCTCAGGCAATCCTAGAAGTCAGAAAGAGGGGTTATTTTTTTAACTGCAACTCTCAGAATGCATCGCCAAGTGTGCTGGCTGGAGTCTGTGGCTATTCTGGAGCCAAAAAAGGCCACATTTTCAAGCTCTGAGAGACCCAACTGTGCAAATCCGTTGAGAAGATGGCCTGAAAGCAAAATGAAATGGTGTTATTTTTTATTTACTTTAACCGGCAACAAGGGCCAGTTATTGCTGTGCTGCTTTCCGAAAAAAAGAACACCAATGCAATTTGCCAGTTTTATACTTTAAGGTCTCGAGGTGCAATCGGATGCTCCAAGCGGCTAGCTGCACATGTGAAGAAAAAGAGACATCCTGCTTTGATACAGAAAACAGGAAGCCTCTTAGACCCTTAAACTGACTTAAGCAGTAGCAAAGAGTTAAGAAAGAAAGTGGGGGTTGGGGAAGAGAATAAGGCTTTGATGCCCATAAACAGGCAAACAAAAGCTATAATTTAAACTGAAATATCCCTTGACAGGGTTGCTTTTGAGCAGGTGGAATTTGAAACCGGCCCAGACGCTGCTGAGATGGTCTTTCATTCTTCTCCGAATGAGTCATTGTTACTTTGACATCTTGGTGGCAAAGGAAAACTCAAAGCTGCTGATACTCTTGAAATGTCATGGAAAGTAAAGGGGACGATGAAAGCTTGGGGCCATCTCCAGACAGATACAAAGGATGGGAGAACAGGAGCAAGACGTGGCCTTCCCATAAAATGAGAGGAGAAGCTGGTAGAACACATGTTGGCAACACCAGAAGGCTTGGGAGGGTATTCTTTGCATTTTACATTTCCTAGGTTAGTGAGTCTATAGAAGTGGGTTCCTGTTCCCTTCTTCTAGGGAGAGACTCTTGGACTGTGCAGCTGGCCCAAGGCCACCCAGGCTAGGTCTTCTCCAAGAAGGCACAGTGGGGAATCGAACCCCCAACCTCTGGCTCCACAGCCAGAAACCTAAATCATTGAGGTATTGAAAAAAAATAGAAAAAGAAAGAAAACCATCACCAGAAAAAGAATATACGTTTGCCTGAAAGGTGCCCATTTGGGCCCAAATCCTGTTACATAGCTACATCTACCTAACTCAAAAATTGTACAAGTGGGTGCAAAATTTGCACCAACATGGAAGTCATGTCCAGCATGCAGTTCCACAAGTGCTATTTTGCAACTAATTGAGCAATCAATAGCACACTCAACTGAGTCATCAGGAAGGCAACACAGACTACCAGGGCCTAACTCCCTGCATATTTCTACAGGTGTAACTTTACACTATGCCAAGCACAGTAAGATTTCAGCCCGCAGCTCGTAGGCATAGATGCACATTTAGAAACAATGCATCATGCACAAGAGACTGATTAATATATCGTTAGTAGCAGAAACAGGCCTTTGTGAGATAATGGAAGTATTTGACAAAACCATCTATGAAGACATAGATGCAATAGGTATAGAATATGGCAACTTTGGGCCAACTAACACAAAACCTACAAGTGACACAAGGGCAGAAAAAGAGAAAGTTGGTTTTTTTTAAATTGAAGAGTAGTATCCTTTCATAGAATACATGGCCAAGGAATCCATAAATACAACATAGGAAATTCTGGGGAGATGTATTAGGAGACAACATGAGCAAATGTATTTGTGAAAACATCACAAATAGAGAATACTGGAATTTATGGACCACTTTTAATACAAAGTAAAGCTCAATTCATCTGAAATCCACACAGCGATGAGTTAATGCAGTATCTTTCTTTGTGAAATGTTTAAATTCATGAACACTTGTAAGAAAAGGGATGCACTATAGAATTTAAATTTAAACCTTTTGTTAGAAATAAAACTTATCTATAAGGCCTCAGATCCCTTCAAATGACTTGTCAGTCAGTGTTTTAGTATTATTGACTAAACTTTGTTAAAGTTATGGGCAAAAGAGTTACCAGCTGACCATTTATTATGTAAGTTCATGCAAGGAATGCTGCTATGCTGCTATTTTTAACCCACGTCTTATAAGTAATATGTTAACTTGTAATGCATTATTTCCAAGTTAGGATTTTATATTGCTCTTGTGCCTCTTTTAGATTTTATGCTAAACTGAAATGATTTGATCATCATTTTGTTTTCTTTCTTTCTTTCTTTCTTTCTTTCTTTCTTTCTTTCT